>NC_062214.1:167610646-167918794 GCF_902686445.1 Sciurus carolinensis | reverse complement strand
GGAGAAGGAGTCTAGCTCAGAATAGAATTTCTAATAGTGAATTTCCAAAGAAGGAATGATCCGGGAGGCGGGAGTGGCGGGTGAGTGTGCGTGAGTGCTGAAGTCGGGGAGCGGGGCCCTGTGCCGCCTGCCTTGAAGGCCTCTCTCTTCTGAGAGGTTCTGAGGGTTCAGGCCAGAGAGGGCCGGCTAAGTGACCGTGGGCACAGGCAAATGGTGCTCCAAGGAAGGCTGTGGAGGAGGTGCTGGCCCGTTGCCATGGGAACTGTCTTGCTGTGGGTTTCCATTTCCAAGGATGCCCTGGAAGGGAGTGAGCTCATTCCACCTGCAAGGTGGTGAACCAGCCCTGCCTGTCCTGCTGGCTCTCCGAGGCTAGGTGGGAATTTGAGCGGCAGACCCTGCCAGTACCCCTCTTAAGATTGCCTAGTACTGCCCTGCCCTGGAGGTGGGCTGTTGTCACCAGGTAATAATGGTGGCTACTGGCCATTCTGGCAACACTAGTATCTGACTTGAGGAAGCTTCCGGCCCAGTTGACCCCACCTGGACCCTCAGCAGGTGGGGAGCCATCCATTCTTCTGGTCCCTCAGCCAGTGTGGACCGGGTGCCCCCCGCAGCTGTGCTGGACCCAGGCTCAGAGTCTGGGGCCGGCAACTGCGGAGGGTGTGATTTCCGGGTTGCTGAGGGCTGTGAAGGAGAAGCACTGGCTGTAGGAGACTGGGGGGCAGTTGGGGGTGATCTTCGGAGGTGGAAGAGGAGAGCTTTCAGGAGGGAGTAGCATTTGACCTGACACAGGAAGGCTGAGGAGCAACCAGTTTGGTGGCAAAGTCCTAGGCCCCTGGAGGTGTGGGTTTTGGCCTGTGGCTTCTCCCTCAGCACCCCATCCCCTGTGTGCCTGCCCAGTCTGGTGCTCAGCAGAACATGTCAGCAGGTGGACAGGGACTGACTGCAAGAATCTTGAATAATGCATGACTCCGGGCACCAGGTACCTTCCCCAGGGCCCTGAGAGCCATCCCCCAAGGATCCAAGTGGGACCCCTCCCCCACCCCAGCAGCAGCCCATGAGATGACATAAGAAAGGCCTGCAGCTCCCTTGCTGGCTTTACCCTCATGGCCTCCCTTCCCTTCTGAGAAGATAAATGACTTCAGGGGGAAAATAACTGTCTAACCCTTTCACCTAAACAAAACAGTTTATATTTGCAGAAACCTATTTGTGTTTTTATCTTCATGCCTGTATTATTTCGATAGCAGTAATCATAGTGCATATACAATTTAGCTTGGCTTTTTTATTTCCCCTCTTGGCATTTTATCAAAAACATTTTTTTTTTTATATAACTACAGTGCCTTTATGCTCCTTCCCTGGAGAAAGTAAGATCCAAGGGCAGAGATTGTTTCATAAATATATATGTATTTGTACTTTTGCTGCCTCTTCCCCAAAAGCATTTGAGGTGGACACATGATAAGACTCTGAAAGTTCAAAGACCTAGAGCTTTATCAGGGGGCCGAGGAGACCGAGAAAACAATGTTAGAAGTGGTTAGTCAAAAAAAAAAAATTAACTGTCTTCTCTCAGCTTTTTCTTTTTTCCTTCAGTACTGGGGACTGAGCCCAGAGTCTTTATTGCAAGACAGGGTCTTGTTCAGCTGCTGAGGCTGGTCTAGAAATTGGGATTCTCCTGCCTTAGCCTCCTGAAGTCTCTGGGATCATAGGTGTGTGCCCCACACCTGGTTTCCCCTCAGCTTTCTGGATGTAAAATTGACCGTTGAAAATTGTATCTATTTCAGGTATCCAGTGTGATGATCTGATGGACGTGTACATTGTGAAATGGTTACCACAGTCAAGTTAATTAACACATCCATCCCGCACATAGTTATCATCGTGTGAGTGAGATAAGGATACTGAGAACTCTTAGCAAATCTTGAGTAAACAAAACAGTACCATTAACTATAGTCGCCAGGCTGTGTTAAGTCCCTAGAGCTTCTTCATCTGGTAACTGAACATTGGTACCCTTTGACCAGCGTCGCCTGTCTGCCTCGCCCCAGTCCTAGTCACTACCGTTCCACTGTTTCTGTATGTTGGATTTGAGATTTCACATGAGTGAAATCATGCAGTGTTGTCTTTCTGTGTCTGCATTATTTTATTTAATCTGACATTAAAAGTGGTTAGTTTTTGTAAGTTAGTACTGACAATGCTTTAGAGCTTTCTGGCCCCCAAAACAAAAGGGGAAATTGGAAATATAGTGTTTATTCCTAGTAGGAGGAAGTGTACCATTTCACGGGAAAGGCACACTTCTGTTAGCACTAAATGCTGAAGACTGGACCACTTTCAGAAGAGCGGTGCAGGGGTGGACGTCAGTTTTCCGTGGAACACACAGAAACCTTTTTTATATTCTTGGTCCTTAAGACAACTCCCAGTAAAACCCAAAAGCCTGTTGTGCAGTCTCACTTGTCTGAAGGTGTTTTGGTGGGGACTGACGTCATGAACCCCCCCTCTGCTGTTTCTGACCTCACAGGCCCAGGTCCTTGGGGCAGATGCTCCTAGTGTTTCCTGGGGCCTCCTCTGGCTGGTCATCGTCTGACACCAGCTGTTGGGCCCCTTGTTCTGATTTCACAGGTTTTCTGAGGCCTTTAATGAGAAGAGAACTGTTTGCTTTGGGTACTGGGACCGAGAGGGCCAAAGCCATGATTTGGTGGTGAAGACAAGAAAGAGTTTGGCTCATCCAACTTTTGAGGACGCCTGTCGGGCCAAGGTGCCTTCTGGAGGCAGTTAGAGTGGGAGCTGTTCTGTGTGACTGCAAGGTGCTCCTGGGCCTTCTACCACAGGAAGGAAACAGTGTGGTCATTGGGCTGAGCCTGGGCCCATCTCTTTTACCTGCTGCCTCAGGCTATGGCAGGTGGCATTACTCTCTCCTTGTCATGTCCTACTTGCCTGCCTATTTTTGTGTTTTCCTGCTTCAGGCTGCCATAGATAATGCCTTGAAATATTCCTTTCATGGGGACATTTTCCCACACTTAGGTACTCCCCAGGAGCTGCATTAATAATCCACAGAAGGAGAGGATCCTTTGAGTTCTTTTACATATTACTAAATTGCTCTTAAAAGACTGACTGACTTCATGTACCACTAGCAGTACATATCTGGTTTTTCCTAATTAAAAAGGAATATTTTAATATTTACTATGAAAAGTGTAGAAACCACAGTGAAGTATAAAGAAGAAAAAATGATTACCAAAATTTCTACCACACAGAGGTGTAAGGTTTGATGTGCTGCCACCGTGAACTCATGGCCTCTTGAGCTTGGGACAGGTGCCCCCCTACTGATGGGACTGATTTCCTTTATCCCTAACCATCTTCTTGGCCACTGACCTGTCTGGTCTTGGGCTTACATTTCCGAGTTTCCAAAGGCCCTGTTAACATTTTAATCCAGTGCTACTTACATAAAATGTGGTTTAGGAAACTCAGAATTTGAGAGGAAAATGTTAACTCATTGACACCTGCTGGCACTTAGCAGCTTCCTCAGTGGCTAGAGCTAGGGGTAGGTAGAGGCACCCCGCTGATGAGCTTTGGGGGAGAAGTGGTCAGTCAGTAGAATCTGTGTGTGAGCCCATTTTGTCCAGATCTGGCTCCTGACCACGTTCCCTAAGTTCCTGTCTCTGAGGCTCTAAAGAGCCACTGTGTTTGGCAAAGCTGAGGGGAGTGGGCGGAGTCATGAGCAAGAACCCAAGCCTGCTGTGCTGACCTGGGTCTCACTTCCCCTCTTCACTTCTGAGCTAATCATTCTGTGGTTTGGCTACCTGTGTTCTACTCCCCCATCTTTAGAAGGAAGCTCCAGGGCAGGGGGTTACCCCTTCCTATGCTGGCTAGACGTCTTGCTGAACTCTTGACCCCCACCCCCACCCCTGCATGTCACCCCTGACTGTTACTAAGTAGTTCCACTGTCATCAGAGCCATTCAGTGTCTGACTGAATTTCCCAGAAGTTAGAACAAGAAGAAAAAGATGGTCTGTTCATAGAATTACTTGTCCTCAAATAGGAAGTGAGGTCTCAGTCCTTAGGTACTTTAAGAACTGACCAAAGACTTCTTAGGTGACCTCAGGGGCCAAAATGGGTGAATATGTTGGTGTGCTTGGTGCTGTGCACACAACAGGGACACACCTGCATGGCTGAGTCTTGTGCCTTGCATAGGATTGATGCCCAGAGTTCTCTGTCCTGCCACTTGGGCTGTTGCTTGACGTTGGATGGACCAGAGCTGAAGGTCCCTTGGGGGAAAAAAGAGATGAAGGTTTAAATGATGGTATCCTACTGTTATCCAAACCCTTGTACCCCGTGTGGAACTGGACATGCACCTAGAGGAGGCTTGATGTCTCTGTTGGTCAGCTTTTCATCATCACTGTAACCAAAATACATGACAAGAACAACTTGGAGGAGGAAAAGTTTGACTCATAGTTTCAGAGGTTCAGTCCATGGTTAGCCAACTCTGTTGCTTTGGGCCTGAGGTGAGGCAGAACATTATAATGGAAGGGCGTGGTAGGTGAAAGTGGCTGAGAGAGAGAGAGGGACCAGGGAGACAAGATATAATTCCCAGCGACACACCCCCAGTGACCCACTGCCTCCAGCCGTGGCCCACCAGCATAGACACAGTAGTCCTTTCAAATTATTAATACATCCATCCATTGGATTAATCCACTGATCCCAATCACTGTGTATCCCGTGGCCAGCCTGTCTGACCCACAGTCTGGAACTAACTTCCATGGACTGAGGATGATTGGAAGTTTGGAACCCAGGGATTCACCAGAGAGAATCTTGGTTTGGGGATGTTTCCTTGGGGGCAGTGAAGGGGAAGCCACTGGAATGTCTCAGCTGCTGTTCATGCTGTTTGGGTAAAGAGCTGCCACTGGGCTACCTCCAGCTTGTGGCCATGTGGACGGGCTGGGATTGATTTGTTCTGTCTGATTTCTTTGACGCTGTACCCTCTTCACCCCTCCCCACCCGGAAAACCACAGTGAGCCACATTGGCTGGTCCAGTGGAGATTCACGGTGATTGGGAGGCAGAGGCAGCCTCTGGGGCACAGGGACTGCGTGCTGCCGTTGGTAAAGGAACTTTGCAATGAGGACTGGAGGCGGGTTACACAATGAAGGGCCTCCCACCTCAGCCTGTATTAAATGGTCACTTCTTTCAGGTGACCACAACTTCCCTGTAGGTGAGCTGGTTCCCCTGGGTGTTTCTACCCTGTGCTACCCAAGTTTTGCTCCTGGACTGTATTCCTTACAGGGTGGTCTTTGGGCCACCTGAGTCTCATCTAGACCTACATACCAAATGCTCCAGTCAGAGCCCAGGAATCTGCATTTTTTTTTTTTTTTTTTTTGCGGTGCTGGGGATTGAACCCAGGGCCTTGTGCTTGCAAGGCAAGCAGTCTACCAACTGAGCTATATCCCCACCCTAGGAATCTGCATTTCTAACTTGCACTTCAGTTAACTTTTAGATAAATCTAGAGAGTTCTGTGGAGTCATAATATTGCTTTAGTCTGAATGGGAAGAGTTCAGCTAAACAAACTCCTTTACTCACCTCCACTCTCTCCCAGGATATTCTAATGAAGCTTTGTTTCCTTGTGACTTAGGCCAGGAATTTACTAACCACCTTTGAATTGGAATCAGGTATTTTTTCTGGGCCTCATCTCTATTATTAGGAAGGTAAAAGAGAATGACATCTACTACTGCTTTCCTGATTGGCACTTGCCTTTGACTTTGGAGCGGGCGGGCCCGTTGGCAATCTGCAAGGCTTCTTTAAAGCCATTTGCAGTGATAGCAGTGGAGACCATCCAGAAGAGTTTCATTCATCCGGGAATTCTGAAGGGCTGTCTGTGCCAGGCACACAGCCCACCCTGCCCACTGGTCCCCTGCAGCTTGTGCTTCCCCTGCCACTGAGCACAAACATCTGTGTCCTTCACTGACCTGCCGGCTCTGTTACTTGGTTTCCTGTGGAGAGGGGCTTTGCAACTCTGCATCCTTCCTTGCTCTAGCTCCCGTCCCAGGCCCACCTTAGTGACCTCTGATCCTTTAGTTCTGTTGAGCCAGATTCTGACAGTGGCTGCTGTCTGGGTTCCAGCTCCCTCCAGGCAGTGTGACAAGCAGGGGTTTGGGTTGGTCCTGGGCTCTGTGAGCACTCTCCTAGGGGTCTGCCTGCAGCTGTGTTTTGCTGGCACAGACCCAGACTGCCCAGGCAATGGGAAGCCCAGGAGGCCCGGTGGACTCAGGTTAACAGGAGATCCCCTAATGACGTCACACCGTTAGGGGTGAGGCTAAGAAACCCTGTGGTGGCTTCTGTGCCTAGTCAAAGCCCCACGGGGGAGTTGTGGGACCACTGAGCAGAGCGGGCATCAGGGCTAGGAAACGGAGGGTGGTTGAGGAGTGGGGCAGGGAACTGAGTGTGTGTGGGGGGCCACAAGGCAGCTGTTACCAGTCGCTGGCATCAGAGTGGACTGGGAGTATGGGAAGGATTGGAGCGGAGGTAGGACTTTGAGCTAAGATATAAGAAAAAGGACCTCTGGAATGCTTAATTTGGAGGCCCAGAGAAGGTGACATCTTCCAGTCAAAACAACTTAGTTGAGAAACAATTTCAAAAGGACATGGTTCTGATAGAATGGGTGGTCGAGCTTCTTTCTTTCTTTTTTTCCCTTTAGTGCATTATAGTTATAGAGACGTGCTTATTTTTAAAGTGTTGCAGAGTGGAACAGCCTTTGGGTAGCATTGTGGCCCTTGGTTCAGCCAAAGCTATGATTTTTTTTTTTTTTTTGGCGGTGCTGGGAATTGAACCCAGGGCCTTGTGCTTGCAAGGCAAGCACTCTACCCAACTGAGCTATATCCCCAGCCCAAAAGCTATGAAATTTACATACCTTTTAGCGCAGTAGTTCCATCCCTCAGGATTGAGGCCCATGAAAATTGACCAATTGAAACAAAGACATGCTTTTGTAAATATTCTGTGTAGTATCAATAAAAGCAAAATAAGAAAAAGTGCTTTCATGTCTAACCTTGGGGGGTGGGATTTAACAAACCATTTTCATATCTCATGGTGGTGGAATATTTTTACAATCTCTAAAAATGCTAACTAGGGCCTGGTGCAGTGGTGCTTGCCTGTAATCCCAGGGCTCAGGAGGTTGAAGCAGGAGGATTCCAAGTTCAAGTCCAGTCTCGGCAACTTAGCGAGACCCTATCTCAAAATAAAAATTAAAAATAGAGGGCTAGGGAGGTGCCGCAGTGGTTAAGCACCCGTAGGTTTGATCCCTGATACATACATACACACATACATACATACATACCTAAATAAGTAAACCAACAAAATTGTATGGGAACAAAATAGTCAGTGGACCTTTGAAAGTAGGGGAACATCAAATTATAACTGGAATGCAAAATGAAAATGGCTGTTTTTTTTCTTTGTGATGCTGGGGATCAAACACATGACCTTATACATATTAGGCAAACACTCTCCTACTGGGTGGTATCTCCAGGCTATGTAGGATTAAATACTTTAAAAAAATCAAGGTGTAGGATTAAATACTCTAAAAAAATCATATTTAAAATTTCTAGCAAGTCAGGGAATTTCTATCTGAAGCATCATCCCTCTTCAAGTATTTTCCTGCTATCACTTGTCCCTTTTCCTTGATAGTGGCAGCTTGATAAGATTTTTTTTAGATTGATTCCAAAGTATTTTATTTTTTTGAGACTGTAATACTTTTTTTAAAAAAATTAAAAAAAATTTTAAATTTGTTATAATTAGTTATATATGACAGTAGACTGCATCTTGATATATCATACATTTGATAAGATTTAACTGTCTCTTCTGAGGACTTGCAGGCTCTTTGGAGTACCCAGTATAGGTGTGGTCTCTGAGCCTAAGGGCAAAGGGAAGGGTGCCTTTGCTGGGACTAGATGACCCTGTGCTGGGCAAACTGATTAAGCTGGGTGCCAAGGCGTGTGAGCAGGGGGCATGAGGACAGAGGGTGGAAGGAGGGGTCTGGCCTTTCAGCTGGGGTTGGAAGAAGCTATAGGACCAGGAGAGCTTTCAGGATAGGGAAGCATCCAGTCCATCACCGGGGAAGCCTAAAATGTCGAGCAGGTTCCGTTGTCGTAAGATTCTGTTCAGACCATCAGTTTTGTCTGAGCTCAGTTAAGTAAGATGCATGTTATTCACCCGTTTTCTAGACATTGGAAACTGAAGTTCAGGGAATGCACCCTTCTAGGAATCTCCAGAGGCCTAAGGGATGTGGGGCAGTGACAAGCCCTTCCGTACCCACCCCCAGGGGCAAATCCCCAAGGTCTCCCTGATTCCCTGAGGTCACCCTTTCAGTCCCCTTTGGTCTGGTGGTGACACTGGTGGTGGAGAATCAGTTTCACTTTCTCTTATTTCAAATCCGTCCCTCCTGCATGGGTGCCAGGTACTCCCAGTCACACTTGCTGCTTGGGGGACTTTGACATTTTGTTTAAGTGGGGATGTGATTGAGGGTGTGTGAGGGTGAGAACCGGAGGCTCTGGCTCTTTAAGACTGGACCTTCCAGTGAATTTTGGCAGAGGAGATACTGAGCATTTAATTTTAGGGCCAAGGAGGGGGGTAGGGGAGAGTCCCCACCGCATCTGGTTTGTGTTAAGCCCTTCACTTCAGAAAAAGGCTGTGTTTATGGTTAAAATCCGGCAGAGATGGGGGACGGGAGGGATGCCAGTTCCCCTAATAAGCCATGCGACACAGGGACAATGCAAGTAGCTGCCTTCTTACCCTCTGACCCCATCCTAGGCCAAATGGCTCCAACTTAGAGAACACTGCGACATCCATTTTTTCCCTGTTAGAGCAGGATGTTTGCCTTCACTGCCTCCAGCAGCTGGACTTTGCCAGACTGAAGCTGTGTCCCTCGTGCCTCAGAACTCCCTGAGTTGGCTGACTGTCAGCTCGTTTGTCTGCAGTCTGCAGAGTCCCGGATGGGTCAGTGGCTGCTGGGTCTGAGTGGGGGCTTTAGGAGCTGCTGCTGAGGGATCAGCTCCAACAGGCCTCCCCCTCGTGACCCCAGGATTGAGGGGTCGCGGCAGCTCGTCCCTGACCTGTGTGCACTGCCAGGGCTGGAGGGTCCTGTGGAGACCAGAGCCAGTGTCCTCTGCCAGGTGAAGAAACAGAGGCCCACAGGGCTGAAGAAGCTCCTCCAAGGTCAGCCCTGAGTCCACACCGACTCAGGATCAAACCCTGCTTTCCCAGCTGTTTGGTTTGGTGCTTTTCATGGCTCCACGTGGCTTCCCTTGTGCCTCGCCTGCCATTTGTGTTACTCTTCCATTTTTTTATGCCTTGTTCTTTTTTTTTTTTTTTTTGGGGTGAGGGGGAGGGGTGCCAGGGATTGAACTCAGGGGCACTCAACCACTGAGCCACATCCCCAGCCCTATTTTGTATTTTACATAGAGACAGGGTCTCACTGAGTTGCTTAACACCTCACCATTGCTGAGGCTGGTTTTGAACTTGCCATCCTCCTGTCGCAGTCTCCAGAGCCACCTGGATTACAGGCGTGCACCACTGGGCCCTGCCATGCCTTGTTCTTGAAACTCTGGAAAGCTCACCAGGCTGTCCCTACCTCAGAGACTGGGCTTGTGCACTGCTGTTCCCCAGCACTGGCAGGGGACCTGACATAGCGTAGGAGCTTAGAAGATGTTAGAGTGAGTGACAGGGTTGGCCTGAGCAGGCTGGGTCCTGGCGTTCCAGTCAGAATCCCTGGGGCTGGGAGGGAGAGCAGCATGAGTCTCTACTTGAAGGAAGCCTCCCGTCTTGTCTTAGACCCAGCACATCACCCAGCTCTTCCAGAAACCTGCCGTTTCAGAGGTGCAAGGGGCCTGAGAGAGTAACTCTTCCACCCCTTTCAGCTCAAGGAAACTGAGTCAAAGCCACACAGTCAGTGGGAACAGCAGGAACAGGGCCGAATCTGCGGGCTTCCAAGCCTCTGTACAGCCCTCCTGCTGTATTTAGGTTAGGAACAGAGAGGGTAGAGGGAGGGAAGGTCCCGTCCTGTCTATTGCGACATCCCCATCCTGTGTGTGTTCTTCCTTAGTGGGGTGATCAGCCTCCTCTCGTCCTGTCCTGTCCTGGAGGGTGGTGGGTGGTGGGGTGTGTGTCACCAGAGCAGGCTGAGTAAAAAGTCTGGGCCTCTGGGATTGGGCCAAGTCATTCCCTTGTGCCTTCCTAGAAAGGAGAAAGGCAGACTGGTTCACTTCCCTCCCAGGAAACTTAACCTGAGTCAGGGCCCAGGGAGGGGCCACCAGTTACCCTCACCTCTGGACATGGGGGTGGGCACTTCCCTCCTGCTCTTCTATAAGGGTGGAAGGTCAGGAAAGGTCCTGAGCAGGACACCTGGGCCCCCCCTCAAGTCTGCCTTCATTGTGTTTTGTTGTTGTGGTCCCAAAGATTCAGCCCAGGACCTTGTACATGCCAGACAAGTGCTCTGCCACTGAGCTACATCCCCAGCCCTTTTTGTTTTGAGACAGGGTCTTGCTACATTGCTGAGGCTGGCTTTGGACTTGCATTCCTCTTGCCTCGGCCTCCTGAGTTGCTGGAATTAAAGGTGTGAGTCACCACACCCAGCTTCTAACCAGGGCTTCTTAAGCACCCTGATTTGAAATGTTTTTTTGGTTTACAAACCTTTCAGTGTCCTTATTATAAAAGTTGAGCCTGCTTTTGGCAAAATAAAAAAGAACTCCCCACAGATCTGTTATTTTTCTTTGCCACATATCAAATTTTATATGTTTGATCATATCCATGTAAAATTAAACATTATTATAGTAACATGTATAATGACATTTACATTTTAACTGGTTTTAAGTTCACAGCTCGGTGGCCTTGGGTACATTCACACTAGTGTACAGCTTTGTCACCATCCATCTCCAGAACTTTCTTCATCTTGCAAGACTGAAACTACCTGTTAAACAGTTTTCCATTCTTCTTTGTCCCCAGCCCCTGGTAGACCGACAGACTTGCTGCTGTGAGTTTAGCTATTCTAGGTACCTCACATAAGGGGAATCACGTGGTGTTTATCCTTTGTGACTGGTTTATTTCACTTAGCATAGTGTCTTTCGGGTTTGTCCAAGGTGTGGCACATGTCAGCATTTCCTTCCTGTGTAAGGCTGAACGATACTCTGTTGCATTACCAATTTTATTTATCTGCTCATCTGGTGATGGACACTTGGCTGGCTCCCACATTTGGCTGTTGTGAATAGTCCTGCTGTGAACTAGGGCATGCAGTTGTCTGAGCCCCTGCATTTGAGTTTGTGTGTGCGCGTGTATATACCAGAAGTAGAATTGCTAGGTTTTTACTGGTTGTGCCTCTCAGGCACTTGGAGGCCCCAAGGAGGGGTTGACAGTTCAACAGAAGGTCTTGGAGACCTCCCCTCTCTCCTCTCCTGGCTGGCAGGAGTCTGCAGAGGCCAGCAGGCTAGCCAGAGAGTCCCTAAGGACTCTGAGTCTGGTGCTGGCTGCCTTTGCAGCTGTGAGGAAGTCGGGGACCATGGAGCTAATGGGAAGTTCCGGGTGTTCTGGTGGAGAAGAGCCTCTTGGGGCCAGGTCACTGCCTTCCCTTCCTCCTGACCTCCTCTGGCTTTGGACTTAAGGAAGGGGGCTGCAGCTTTCTGGGCACTCTGGGGAGGAGTGAGGACTCCAGAACTTGCTGACACCTTCCTTCTTCCTGCCCCAGGCTGTTTCTTTCTCAAGGACTCTCCCAGAGGGTTAGTATGTGACACATTTTTGGCCAGTGAGTTATAGAGACTCATGCAAAAATTCCTAGCTTCCTTTGGGGAAAAGTTCTATCCATTCCTTGCTGACTCCTCTCACTGAGTCTGCTGTACCTGGCAGTTGACCCCTATATCATGTCAGCCTCCAGATGTGGTCCCATACAGTCCTGTGCAGGCAGATACCAGTCTGCCTGCCTCGGCGGTGGGCTCCTCTCGGAGCTGTGTTCCTGGCAGGAATCTGCTCCTGGTCTCCTCTTGGGTTCTCTGTGCTACTCATGGACTGAGCGTTCTGCTGCATGTGGCTAGCCCAGGGAAAGCTTGAGGTGGTTTCTACTGAATGGGCATTGTGGTGGAGCGCTTGCCTACCATGTGTGAGCCACTGGGTTCCATCCTCAGCACCACATAAAAATAAATAAAATAAAGGTATTGTGTCCATCTACAACTAAAAATACAAGGGAAAAAAAATCCTGTCTGTCCCGCTAAGTCAGGTACGTTTATACCAAGTGGATATCCAGTGAGAGAGAGAGAGAGAGAGAACGAGAGAGAGAGAGAGAGAGAGAGAGAGAGAGAGAGAGAACGAGAGAGAGAGAGAGAGAGAGAGAGAGAGAGAGAGAACGAGAGAGAGAGAGAGAGAGAGAGAGAGAGAGAGAGAGAGAGAACGAGAGAGAGAGAGAGAGAGAGAACGAGAGAGAGAGAGAACGAGAACACAGTGGAAAGAGTTTGGGATTTGGTGTTAGAGAACTCCTGGTTTGGGTCAGATCTTTGCTAGCTGGTTTACTTAACTCACCTGAACCTCAGTTTTAACCTTTCTTAAAAATTGAATCAAAGAAACCTACCTCTTAATAAGCTTGCTCTGAAGAGTAAACGTGACCCCTCAGTAGAAAGTGCCTCTAGTAAGCAGGTGTCAGCTGTTGTCCTTGTTGTGTCCTCCTGTCAGTGGGAGAGGCTTGGGGGGGACTCCCCGCAGGAAGGAGTTTGGGGACCCTGCATTCCTTCCCTCTCCTTCTCTTGTCTACTCCAGGCCGGGCTCCCTAGAAGCTGCATGAGAGGAAGAGGGCCTGGAGGCGGGGAGGCTAGGAGGCTGGAGGCTCCCCTGCAGGAGGCCATTGCTTCCTTATCAGGGATTTGGGAGTTACTGAACTGCACTTGGGGCTGGCTACTGCTCTGGGGGATTATGTGCGAGGGCGAGGAGTCCTAGGGTCCCTGGGGTTTCATCCCAGCGACACTGTTCTCTGATCATGGGCACCCTTTCTTGCCAGACTCTCTTGGAGCCTCTCATTTTGGCTCAGAATTCCCTGCTGCCCTGGATCGCTGCTTCACTGTTCACAGGCAGGTCCTGCTTCCCGGTCTGTGTTGGGCCGTCTCCCTCAGATTTGGGGAGAGAAAACAACGACCTCCATCTCCACGCAGGAGTTTCCTGCAGGGCGGTCCTTGTCCAGGTTCAGGGCAGTGAATAAGAGAGCAAGTCCTTAGCTGCCTGCAGGAGGGTAGACCTTACACAGGTGGTAGGGTGCTGGGGAGAGCCTGGCTTTGGAGTCTGCAGCACTGCCATCTTGCTGGCTGTGTTCTTGAGCAGGACCTTCTTGAGCCTCAGTTTCTTTATCTGTAAAAGGCAGGCAGTCTGTCTGGCAGGGCTGTTGCCGACTGTACAAGGTGTTGTAAGTAAACCGCCCAGGTTGGGTCCTGCACCTGGTGGGCTCCCTGGGTGTGGACAGCTGTATTTTGTGGTGGGTGAACTGAGGAGCACTTTTAGCAAACTCCCCTCTCTGGTCACAAGGTGAGGTGCTTCAGATTTACTCTTTTTCTGTAGCCCAGAGCCGCCCAAGCTTGCCTGATGACAGGATCCACCTGGGGTACTTGTTACCATACCAGTCAGTGGGCCCCACCCCAGAACTCCTGAGCCAGAATGGGGCTCATCAGGGTGGGACCTCTGCTTTTAGCATTTGATATAAGCAGGCCCATGGGGAAATGTCGCTTCCCTCAGAGTGCTCCCCACCCCGCGACTGCGTCACTTGATCTTCACAGCACCCCAGAAATGAGGCAGACATGACCCCACGACAAATGGGCAACTTGGTAGGTGGGGAAGCTGGATGGCACTGAGCTGAGGCCCCCAGCTCCCTGGTGGTGGAATTAGAACTCGGATCTTCCCATTGTCCTTGCAAACATTCCACTAAAGCATGGCAAAGGTGGAGCATGGACTGATTTGGAACAGGAGAGAGGTGAGTAATGCAGGCTGCAGTAGTGACCTTAGGGGCCTTTGGAGACCAGCCTGAGGGACAGTCGGGGACGTGGGTCGGGTCCCGCTGGGTGCCTCCCAGGATGTGCCTTTAGGAAAGCATGCTGAGTCTTGGAGCCACTGGGACTCAAACGAGGTCAAGGGTAACAAGGTGGGTAAGGTGGGAGGAGCAGGTGGACAGGGCAGACCACCTTCCCAGGGCTGTTGGTGACGTCCAGTGTGTAGGGGGCATCCACTTCTCCCTGTCTCCATTTTGGTTGATCTGAGATCCTTCTAGAAGAATGAGCAGGCCTGGCTCCCTCGGCCTTGCCTGCTTGCCTGGTCTGGTGCATGAACAAAGCCCCTTTAGGTTTGAAATCTGGGTGTGGCCTCTGGCCTCTCCCGTCAGCCCTCCTGGGTACCTCTGTGGCCACCACGCAGTTGGAACCGCCTGCCTCGCCCTGGCCTCTTTGCCGCCTGTGTCCACCCGTCAGCTCTTCCCGCTGCCATCAGAAGTCTCATTTGAAGAAGCAGGTGCGCCAGCCTGCACCTGACTCCCACGCACACCTCGCCGCCCCCCTTCATTTATTTCAGGTGAAATCAGACAACATCTCCAGTGGCCCTCATTGTCCTCAGGGGGAGTAATCACCACATCCTGCAGGCGCTGGGATCCCCTGTGGCTTACTGACCCTGGTGGCTGGCACTCTCTCCTCTTCCGGCACCAGCCCCAGGGACCATTTTTCAGCCCTGTGTTCCTCCCTGGGACCTTTGCCACTGTTCCTCTGCTTGGGCAGTAGCACCTCCTGACCATCCCTGTCTCTCACACGTGCCTAGGTGACATAGGGTGACCTTGCAGCTCAGTTTGTCCCTGGTGTCCTGAGGTAATTGTTAATAGCTTTTATTTTCAAGTGCTTCAAGCTTAGATGAGAGAGTACGTGGCTCCTGTTCACATTTGTAAACTTTTCATGTTTACAATGAAAAGAGTAATCCTTACTCTTAGGGATTCACACTTCCTCTGAGAAGGGGTCAGACCCCGACTCCCAGCCTCCCCAGAACCAGGACCAAGACCCTCAAGGGCCCTGTTTGAACCTTGTGCCTTCAGGACTTTTTTTTTTTGGTATTGGGGATTGAACCCAGGGATGCTTTACCACTGAGCTTTTTATTTTGAGGTTGGCCTCAAAACTTGCGATCCTCCTGCCTCAGCCTCCTGAGACACTGGAATTACAGACACATCTGGCTTTCAGGACTTTCCCTGTATGCACCTGAGCTTACCAACAGTCTTGAATCATGGTTTGTGTTTTTGAGACCACAGGCTCCACAACTTAAGGACTATACCTTCATTTGCCCATTATGTAGCCTCTCTGTCTGACAAAGAATCAAGAATGAATGAATCAATCTGCCTGCTGCCTGGAGCCTGGGCGAGTCAGGGGGAGGTGCGGTGGCCTGCAGTGAGTGAGGCTGCTGACATGGGGCCGGTCCAAGCCCAAACAAGCCGGTTGCGCACTCCCTGGCATCTGTACCACCAGCCTGGCTTCCCCTTTGGTTATTCATTGTCTTTCTCAATGGGCTTTGTGTTCAGAAGCCAAAAGAGACAAGAATTCAAACCCTTTTTCTTCCTCCCTAAAACAGACATAGAAGAAAAACCTGCCCCACCCATTCTGCATCTCTGGGAGCCCAGGGGTCCAGGCCTTCTCCCCTGGCTAGATGTGAGTGGTGGAGGTGATTCGGGGCTCAGTGTCCTGGGCTGCCCTTTAACTACCCTGGGGACAGCTGAATAGTTTCCTGTGGGGCTCTGGCAGGGTGCAGGATAGCAGTGGAGCTGGGTGGTCCGGCTGAGTTTCATTACGCTGATGGCTTGCCTGGAGGATCCTCAGCCTCTGGACAGTGAAAAGGCTCAGGCTTTGACATCCTGCAGACTCCAGTTCAAATCTCAGTTCGCCTCTTAGTAGCCTTGGGGTGGTGGAGGTTGCTTCTGCCCCAGACCCCGGTTTCCTTCTCCTTTAACATAGATTGTTGACAGATTAGCTGAGATGACTAGTGAGTGAGCGCTCCAAGATCTTTGAGCAGTGCAGGACCTGCTTCCCTCTCTTCCCCTCCCCTGGGGCTTCTGGAGGCCCACGTTCCTTCAGCATCCCCATCCCCGTGCCCCCCACCACCCAAGGGCCAGGGCAGGAACTCAAGGCCTTGCACATGCTAGACAAGCGCTGTGCCACCGAGCTAAATCCCCAACCCCACCATCCCTGTCTTTAAGCTATACTTTCAGCCAGGTGTGGTGGCGCACGCCCGTCATCCCAGCAACCGCAGAGGCTGAGGCAGGAGACTCGCAAGTTCCAGGCCAGCCTCAGCAATTTAATGAGGCCCTAAGCAATTGAGCAAGACCCTGTCTCAAAATAGAAAAACAAAAAGGCCAGGGGTGTGGCTCATTGGTCAGGTGCTCCTGGGTTCAGTCCCCGGTACCTAAAAAAGAAAACAGCAGCAGCAGCTATACTTTCAAACAAGGTTTGAGGAGGCTGTGGCGGTAGCAGGCCCTCCTGGGGTACTGGAGCCCCCAGTAGGGAAGGAGCAGGAGGCTCTTTGATGTTGGAGGAGGGCTGTGAAGGCCCTGACCCACAGGTGGCAGTCCCTTGCCCTGCCCTGCCCAGAGCCCCACTGGGCTTCCCAACAGGACTGGAGGGCTGGCCAGATCTGCAGGCAGCTGTACTTCTTCCGTCCTCCGGAAATATAGAGGTTTCCAGACACGTTCAACACGTTCTGTTCCTCAGCTGTGGCTCCCTGCTGCCGGTCCCCTTACTGTCCTGTGCCTCGACCCAGGCCTGTTGTGCTGGCTCCTGATACCCCCTTACCACTGAGGGGGGCTTGTGGATGGGCTGGAAGGGCAGTGATTGCATTGTGCCATGTCAGTGGTGAGGTTTTCTGTGGCCCCAAGCTGCCTGCCTGTCACTCCTTAATCAAGGGTTGGAGTTTTTGCGTGCGTATGTGTGTGTATGCGTGTATGCGTGTGTATGCTGCTGGGATCAAACCCAGGGCCTTGCTCATGTTAGGCAAACACTCTTACCACTGAGCTACATCCCAACCCTTGTTTTATTTTGAGACAGGGTTTTTGTGTGTGTGTGTTGTATGATTTTTTTTTTTTTTTTTTTTTTGTACTGGGGATTGAACCCAGGGATGCTTAACTACTGAGCCACATCCCCAGCCCTTTTAAAATATTTTATTTAGAGACAGGGTCTCAGTTGCTTAGGCTGGCTTTGAACTCATGATCTTCCTACCTCAAGCCTCTGGGCCTTTGGAATTAGAGGCATGTGCCACTGCGCCCCACAAGGGCCTTGAACTTGGCAATCCTCCTGCTGCAGCCTCCAGAATAGGGGAGATTATAGGCGTGCACCACCATGCCCAGCCCTTTAAGCTACCTTTTAATATGCCAGTCTGTGTTGGATGTGCTTTGAGGGGAGAACATTATTTTCCTGGACCTCAAGTGAGGAAAATTGAAGTAATTAGGCCCCTAATTTCATGGCCCACTGTTATCTTGAATCCATTCCTCACATTTTCCCATATATTCTCCCCTTGATGGGCATGCAGATCATCCCCAGCTCTTCCCCTGCCAACAGGAATAATGCAGTGATTAACATTCTCCTGCGTACCCCAGTGTTCAGCCAGTTGAGAATGTCCCGGACTGGGGACTGCAGGGTTGTGGGGTAAGATCACTCTCTAGAAGGGCTATACAGTCCACTCAGACACCAGGCAGGCAGGCATGGCGCTCCTGGATCCCTGTACCCTGACAACACTTGGCGTAATCATTTTTCTAATTGTTTGCAAGTCTGTTTGGTCTAAAGGGATAAATTGTTGTTTTAAGGTGCAGCCGAAGAGGAAGTCTTAAAGTGCCAAGCATCTCTGTTCCCTTCTCCAGTCAGCTCTCCTGGAACCCAGAAACTTCCTGTTAGACATGGGATAATGACTGTCATAGTCAAGAATCATGGTGATCCTCCGCAGAAAATCCCTGCTCCCCAGGGATAGGCAATTTATAGATGAAGTTTTTTAATGCCTTGTTCTGCTTAGGGGTGTCTGCCCCAATCCTACCCCTGGGACACAAATCACTGGTGTAGTCTGTGGTGGCTTGGGACCCACCCTCTGCTTTCTGGTGGAGGTATCTCTGGCATCCTGAGGGCTCTGGGTTCCCTGGAGCTTTGGGCTTTCCCTTGGGAGGTCATGTGGCTTCTGGGTGGTTCCTCGGAAAGGAAGCGGATGGTACTGTGGCACTGGCTTAGAATCTGGGCTGGACGTGTGATGAGGCCTTATTGATGTGTCTCCTTGACTGGGTGAGGGAGGCTGGGGCACAGTGCATACTGGAGGCTGCTGGCCCAGGTGCAGAAACTTAATGGGCACTCAGATGGTCCCCCATGACCCTTCTTCCATGGTGCTGGGGACCATTTAGTATATGGGCCCTGGAGTAGTTCATGTTCTGTGAGCAATTTTCATCTTTTCTTTCTTGTACTTCAGTGTGTGTGTGGTGCTGGTGATTGCACCCAGGGGTGCTTTACCACTGAGCCACATCCCCAGTCTTTTTTACTTATTTTTATTAAAAAATTTTTTTTTTTCTTGAGACAAGATCTCGCCAAGTTGCTGAGGTTGACCTCAACCTTGCGATCCTCCTGCCTCAGTCTACTGAGTAGCTGGGATTGCAGGCGTATGTCACTGTGCCTGGCTTCTTTCTTGTACTTCAGTAACGAACTCTAGACTCTATTAACTACTTAACAATGTGCTAGAGCTTTTGCATAGATTAGTTTATTGAAAACCATTCACAATCTTGTGAGAAGGGCCATTCCCCCTTTTACAGATAAGAAAACTGAGGCTCAGAAAGGCCAAGAACTTGTACAAGTCTTGCATGAACCAGGTCCCTTGTGCTCAAACCTGTCCTCCTAGCTTGAGACCCTCAGTAGTGTGGTCCCCAGACCAGGAGCATCAGCATCACCTAGACAGTTGTTAGAAATGTCATTTGTCCATCTAGCTAGAACTTTGGAATCTGAAACTGCAGCAACAAGCCTTCCAGTGGTTTTGGTGCAGGTTCAAGCGGGAGGTTCATTGCACTGAGTTATTCTGCATTCCATTTTTCTTCTCTGCCTCTTGCCTATCACTGGACTGGTCCATGTGAGCTCAGACTTTGGGCCTTCGCTGCTCTCGGTGCTTCATGCTCATGGCAAAGAAGTGCGGTGGTCTCTCTCCCTGTGGGATCTGGGCCTCCAAGAGCCCCTCTTTGGTAACTGAAAGGTGTTAGTGAGCTGATCCCCTCGCCTCTGCCCTGGAGGTCAGAGTTCTTAGGCACTGTGCCAGAGGAGCTGCCTGGATGACCAAGAGTCAACTGTGGGACAGGCCGAGACAGAAGCTCTGGTCTGGGAGGTTATTTTAGGGGCACAGAGAAGAGACCTGGGCAATTTTTGTTCATAAAGTATCTTTTTCTTTCTTGCAAATTTCTAATCTGCGGTTTGACATCTGGAGAGAGCTTTCACATAGGGGGGCTCAGAATCTAGGCAGGCTCCTCACGCCTGATTTAAAAAGCACAGTCAGCAGCTTAAAATTGTGTTTTACTTTATTTTGTAAAGTCAAATAGCATGCTATTGTAAGTCAAATAGCATGCTATTTAATTCTTTCTACACCTGTAGGAGAGCTGGATTTGATCATTCCCATTTCACAGGTGAGACCATCAAGGCTCAATGTCACACCTCAGCTATATGAAGGAGTCATGTTAGGGCTTGAGTCCATCAGACTCAGGTCCCCATATTGGTTGATTACCAGGCTGGGCTGAATCTTTGTCATCTTGGGAAGTTCTCTGTGGAATTGGGTGACCTGTAGCTCTTAGCATCTGTGCCAGAAAAACCAAATGACCTCATTTTTGGGTGGCTTTTCCTTCTTTGGGGAAGGAATGCGCAGGCCACTCCTGTGAGCCATAGCCCGCAGAGGTCTGTGTGCTGTCAGATCTGCAAGGGCCAGAACCAGACTCCAGACGTGGGAGGCCAGTCTCAGGGACGGCAGCAGAGAGCAGGCTGTCCCCACACTGACCTGGAGCTGGGTGCTGCGATCTCCTGCCTGAGAGTCCTCATCCCAGGCTGCTTACCTGCTGCTGTGTGGAGAGCTGGCTCAGGCCTTTCCTCCCTCCCTAGGGGGTGAGACCCAGAGTCTGTCTTAGAAGCTGGGTTCTTGCTAATGGGCCAAGTGGATTTAAAAAAAAAAAAATGACAAATCTTAATATAAAAAACTTAGAGGTATTAGGTATTCTAGAACATTTCATTTTTATTTTTTTATTTTTTTTGGTACTGGGGATTGAACCCAGGGGCACTTAACCATTGAGCCACATCTGCAACCTTTTTTAGTATTTTATTTAGAGACAGCGTTTCACTGAGTTGCTGAGACTGGCTTCGAACTGGTGATCCTCATGCCTCAGCCTCCCAAGCTTCTGGGATTCCAGGCATGCGCCACCGTGCCTGGCCATTTTCGTTTTATATTTTTAATAGCCACTTTATGGAAATATAATTCTACAGCTTAACGGTTTCCAGTATATACACAGATCTGCGCAACCGTGTGGCAGGCCACTTTAGAATGTTGAAGATAAGCACATTCCATAGTCCTTAGCTGTCTCCTCCTCTGTCTCCTGCCCTCAGTGGTGAGCATCCAGAGATCTACTTCCTGCAGGGCCGTCTGGTGTCCCAGCATCTGGGGAGCACTTCCTCTGTGCCTGGGGCTGGAGTCTGTTGCACTGCATTACACAGTGACCCTCACAACAGCCCCCTGGAATAGAGCTCATTTTTGTTTTTGTTTTACTAATGTGGGGATCACGACTTGGTGAGGCCAAGCAACAAGTCTGGGGTTCAAGGGTCCATAACTGACAGCTTGTGGGGACTGGGCAATTGCTCAATTGCTGGGAGCGCTTTGGTTTCTGGGAGAGGAAAACCAAAGACTCTGAGACCAGGAGCTAAGAGGACAGACTTCCTTCACGACTTCTCCAGGGGCCCACCGGTTCTACCTGCCAGGGGCAGGAGGCTGAACCTGGGCATGGTGGGCCGGAAGCATCGCAGAGCAAGGTGTGCTTGTTAGATCAAATAGCTCCCAGAATGAGCTTTAGGTCCTCTGCTTCTCTGCCCTGGTGACCCTCTGGGCATCTGGCATTGTGGCTTCTGAAATGGGCTGTAGATGGTCACAAGCCAGGAAATGCAGGCCCACTGTCCCTCCCAGTCTCATCAGTGGGAAAAAAATAGGAACTCTTTCTTGCCAATGTGTGGAGCTCTGTGAATGATTAACTTTGATTAAACAGAGGATGGGAAGCGACAGTAGAGGTTTATTGGGTTTCTGCTGTAACCAGGACATCTTACTGGCCCCTTTTCTTCCATTGTCCTCATCTTGACTACTGCCCTGCAGAGAAGTGATGTTGTTTATCTGCACTTGTCAGATGAGGCACTTGAGCCCTGGACAGGTTAACTAAGGTCACTCAGCCAGGGGGTGGCAAGGACCAGCTGAATTAACATTTTTAAGTGTCCGCTGTGGACAAGCATTGGACCAAGTCTTTGAAGTCCACGGGCCCCATCTTGTGCTTTTGTAGGTTTTATTATCCCCATTTTACAGGTGGGCATCCTGAGGCTGAGTTTAGAATGCTGTCCAACGAAGGCAGGTCTAATGAGTCGTGTAACTGGGGCTTGTTGGGTTCAAAGTCCAGCCCCCTTGGGCACCCACCCAGCTGCACAGTTTTCAGAACTCCAACATTCACATGGGGCGTGGTGCAAGCTGTGAGAGCAGAGGAGACTGCCTGGTGGCTGTCAGCTTCTTCAGCAGCTGCCCCCAGGTGGGTGGAAAGTCAGTAGATCTGGGTGGAGGTGTTCTGGGGAACTCTGCTTTTCATCTGAGCGAACCAGCTGCCGGCTTGCTTTGAAAGGCTGGCATTTGGCCCTTGATAAGTTAACCAGATACTTCTGTTTATGTTACCAGAACAGTGGGCATCTGAGATCACTTCTGGGCTGGCCTTTGCTTAGACAAACCACCCAGGGCCCACACCCTGACCAGACTGGCCACACGTGTGCAGAGCTCCGAGGACTCCAGGGTGGCTCAGGGCAGAGAGCAGGGTCCCTTGGTTATTCTGCAGTTACTTTCCCAGCATCAGCCAGGCAGGGAACTTGACCCTGGGTACACCTCCTGGCCTAATGCCCACACACCACTGCAGGGGTCTGGCTTTGATCAGCAGCCTAGGGAGTCTCAGGCAGCAAGTGCTCCCTGGGAGGCTGGAGGGCTATGGGAGACACTGAGTTGATTTTTGACTCCCTGAGCCTGGATCCAGAGTCCTTGCTGCTCCGTCCCAGGAAGAGAAAGACCCCTGGAGGAGAAGCCAGCTTCTGTAGGAAATTCTGCACTGTCTGCAAGAGATTTAGAAGCATGCTTGGGGAGTTTTCTGGGGCTATAAGGCCATTGCACTGCCCGTGTCTCTCCTCAGTTAAAAATTGCCACCTCTGCTGTGTTTGGGGGGTGGGGGGTGCATGTGTTGATCTCTGGCTTATCTCAACTGTGTCCATAGTTATGATTTTCTTTATAATATTTCATGCTGATGAAGCAATTCAAAGTCCTCAAGAGCTCATTTTCTTTTATTGATTCTCTTATTTTAGATAGGTGGGATAACCGGGTGCCATGGTGCACACCTATAATCTCAGCTACTCCAGAGGCTGAGGCAGGAGGATCGCAAGTTCCAGGTCAGTCTGGGCAACTTAGCCAGACCCTGTCTCAAAATGAAATGAACAGTGCTGTGAATGTCCCTCAGTGGTAGCGCACCCCTGGGTTCAATCCCCAGTACCACACACACATGCACACAGATGGGGTGATTTTTTTTTTTTTTTTCTTTTTCACTTTTTTCCTGTTCTCTATTTTTAGAAACATCCCTCTCTTCCCTCTGTAATTCATGAACCCTGACATTCTCCTTTCTTAAATAATCCTAGAGAAATGGTGAGCCCCTTCTGTCCCAACCCAGAGTGAAATGCACATACTTCCAGTCACACTTTGCTTACATTTGCAGTTATTTTAAAAAAAATAGGTATTGATAGCACATGGGACAAAATTCAAAAGAAACAAAAGAGCATTCTGTGAAAAGCAGATGTCCTTCCCGCTCCTGTCTGAAGCCTCCTGGCCTCCCTCATGGAGGCGGCCACTGTTTCCAGGTCCTTGTGTGTCCTTCAGGGATATTCTGGCAATCAAACTTTTAAGAACTATCTAGCAAACTAATCACAGATGTCTGCTGGGTTGGGATGGTCGGGAACTGCAGTCTTGAGGCTGAGATGCTGCTCGTGCTTTGAGTTCATTGAGATGAAACTGTCCTTGTGGAATTTATTGGCATCCTTTGATATGGAGTAGCGCCTACTGATTGGTATAAACCCTGTACAAGCATAAAAGATTGTCCTGCCTGGGTATGGTGTGCATGCCTGTAATCCCAGTGGTTCAGGAGGCTGAGGCAGGAGGATCAGGAGTTCAAAGCCAGCCTCAGCAACTTAGCAAGGCCCTGAGCAACTCAGCAAGACCCTGTCTCTAAATAAAATATAAAAAAGGGCTGGGGATGTGGTTCAGGGGTTAAGCTCCCTGGTTCAATCCCCATACAAAAAAAGAAAGAAAAGATTGTCCTGGTTTTCTTTTAGGTACAGTGTGATGGGAAAAGTTGCTGGGCGCCAGCTGTTAAGGTATAAGGGACTCATTTGGTATTGCAGAGCTAGAAAGGGTTAGTTTATCTGCGGTCATGTGCCTGGCCCAGGTTTCCTGATCCCTGTCCTTTGAACAATAACTCCCCTGGAGTGAACCAGGGCTGGTGTCCTTGATTCCAGGAGAGGGGGGATGGCCTCGGAGAGGTGTGGTCAGCACGTGAGGTGACCCTGCTGTCCCATTACTGTTGAGCCAAGCTCATTCGGCTGCAGGTGGATTATCTTGTTTACTCCACACCTTTGTCAGCCTCTGGGGAGATGAGCCAGGATTGCACACTCTGAATTGTGGGCCAGTAAACATCCAAGAGAGCTCTAGTGGCACGAAGGCAGGGGTTGGGCCAGGCCAGGTCAGGCACGTTTGCAGGGGACCAGGAAAGACAGGAAGGTCCCCTTCTGGGACAGTTCAGTTACTGGAGCGCAAGCACTGTTTGTGTTTGAATGCTTGGTTGTTAATCATTTTTGTCATGTTTGTGAGATTGCTCAATCTTAAACCTGTGGTATGTCCCACTAGGTGTCCCGATTTATTTGGTTAATTATACATAAGCGTTCTTCCCCTTGATAACGTAGCTTCAGAACCCATCATTTTGGCCATGTCTGTTCCATCAAGTGAACAAACCATAATTTACTTAACTAATACCTTAATGTGATTTGGAGCTATTTCTAATTTTTTCCTCTCAAATAAGGCCAACAAAAGTGTTTGCATGCTTATAGCCTTTTCTTTATTTAGCCTTATTTACCCAGGATGGAGTCCCAGAATTTGGGTCAGGGCTATGCCATTCTAGTTCACTTTGGCAAGTTGCTTTCCTCTGGAGTTGTACCAAATCTGCTCGCACACAGCGACATATTTTGGACTTTGTCATCATACCCACCCTAACCATGGGAATTAGCAGAAGCTTATTTTGCAGAAACAATAAATGACACATACTCTTGTTTCAATTCACAAGGCATGATGGTATGCGCGTGGTACATCTAATTGTAGCCCCTTGTGAAACTGATTGGTTGTTGGTCAAGCCCAAGTGTGAGGAGTCCCCTCTACTCCTCACAGGAAGTCCTCTGTACTCACAGGAAGTCCCCTCAGCTCTTGCTATCATGTTCTCAGATGGCTAATGTCACCATTGGTGTCTTAGGAGTGTCGTCTTGGTAGGCACAGGTGTGTCGGCTAGGTGCTTGTTAGAGCATACTATGTGTTATTGTGTGTAACTTACTTGTTAGGAAACCAAGAAAGACTCCATGTTTTACCACAGTGGAACCAGAGACCCAGTGAGATTTTTTTTTTTTTTTTAAATTGGTACTAGGCATTAAATCCAGGGGTGCTTAACCATAGAGCCACATCCCCAGCCCTTTTTCTTTTTTCTTTTGAAACAGGGTCTTGTTAAGTTGCTTAGGAACTTGCTAAATTGCTGAGGCTGGTCTCAAACTTGCAGTCCTCCTGCCTCAGCCTCCTGAGTCACTGGGATTATAGGCATGCACCATCACGAGGTCCAATGAGTCTTAATTCAGTTAACCTGCTGAATACTTATCCTTATTTGGGGGTGGTGGTCTGTGGTACATTTTATCTTTCAAATTGTAGCAGCATTAAAAATGAAGGGATTCCACATAATAACCCTGATTTCTGGCTCCTCTTCATTGGAGATGTGGCAGTGAGGGCCCCTCCACATGTGGAGGCAGGGGGTGCTGTTCCTGTCCCCTAGCCACCTCCTGCTCTGCTACTGAGACTTTGTTCCAGTTGCCATTTAGTAGCTCAAATACACTTTTGTGCATTTGCAAGTACTTCTGCAGCCGTGTTGTCTTGTGTGTGGGGGACCAAAGGATAGCCTGAGAGCACCAGTGTTTCAAGAAAAATGCCTAAGAACATATGGAGGCGAGGACTAACTCCTACTTTTCTTCCATATGGCTTCTTTTGCTCATTTATGAATGAATCCCTTTGTGCCTTAGTTTTCTCATCTGTACAATGGGGAGAAAAGTAGTGCTCGCTTCATGGTGTCCTGGTGAAGATTCAGTGAGGTAAAGGAGGTGAAGCCCCCGAGGCGCTAGCCCACTGAAAGTCCTCAGTACACACAGCTGCTGTTTTAATTATGAACCGTGGTGTATGTGTTTGTCGCCTCTAGACCAGATTCTCGACCCGGTGTGTATGTGATTTTGGTTTGGATGGGGGTGTTACTGACATCTGTAAGTGGGGTCCTGGGATGCTGCTGTAATTCCTGTGATGCAGAAGACAGCCCTTCCCCTCAACAAGGAATTTCCTGACCCCAAATTCCAGAAGTGTTGAGGCTTAGACACGGAAGTGTCTGACTGAACTCTTCAGATAAATCTCTCAACCTCCTTTTCAAGGCTGCCTGGGCTCTCAGAGAATCACAGTCGTAAGGGACCTTCCTCAGCTCGGCCCCTGGGCTGCGTGAATCCCTTCCTCAGCACGCTCCCCAGGCCCTCCTGTTAGCGGCAGGTAATGCCCTACACATCTGGCTTTGGGTCTGTTCTTTATTTCCCATTTGACAGAGTGAGACAGAGGCTCACAGAGGCCTGTGTGGCTAAGGAACGGCACATTCTCGAGCTTCTGAGCTGGGAGGTGGAGAGGGTGTCAGTATATTGGTCATAGATCGAGGTCAGTATGTTGACATGGTAGTTGTAAAGATATGGTGGGAAGATGTGGGAAGCCTGTAAAAGCAAGACTGAGGCCTTTAGAGAAGATGGACATAGGCACTTCTCTCTCCAAGGCTGACCCAGGCCTGGCTAGAGCCCTGAACTACAGTGCTGGGCAAGTGTACGGATCACCTCCTCAAGCCACCTTTGTGCCATTAGACACAGGTGGGTGCTTCCAGGTCAGTGAGAGGTGCAGCAGGGCCTGTTCTGCCCCACCAGTCCTCTGCTGGGGCCGTAGAGGCTGAGCAACTGAGCAGAAGCGGGGAGATGGGGGCAGAGTGCAGAGGGGGCTGCCCAGCAGGGAGCTTGCCCCTGGCCTCTGCTGTGAGCATGTCTCAACGTGGACGCTTCCTGAGACCTCAGGGCATCCTGGACTCTCAGAGCACAGAGGGTGTGGTGTGGTCCCCTGTCTCCTTAGGCTGAGAGCCCAAGCGTGGGCCCTGGAGGTGACTGAAAAGACTCTTGAGGCAAGGAGGGGACAGATGGAGCAGGGCCTGACCAGGGCCATGGCCATCAAAGAGCCCTTTGCCCTTTCTTTGAGGAAGGCTGGACTGTCATGGTGGGGAAGCACTGCCCACCATGCTGGGCATCTAGGAGTCTAGGTGGCCATGGGTCTGTGGCCATGGGTGTTGCTTGTGGCTGTTGGCTTTTCCTCCTTGCTGGACCCCTGGGACACTGCTAAGGTGTGGGTGTCCTCCTCTGTCATGCTGTGGAAGGACTGGAGCTGGGACCTGGAGGGGCGAGTGTGGCCATGTGGTCACGTGGAGAGCACCACAGTTAGCCTCTCTCCTTCCACATCAGCACCAGTTCCAAAAATGAGTCCTTAGGCCCACCAGCTGCCACCAGGAAAGAGGGTGCTGCAGTTGGAGGCTGGGACTGTGGATGGGGAGTTTATCTTATTTTTATTTATTTATTTTTTATTTTTGGTACTGGGGATTGAACCCAGGGTCACTCTACCACTGAGCCACATCCCAGCCCTTTTCAGTTTTTATTTTGAGACAGGGTCTGCTAAATTGCTGAGACTGGCCCTGAAGTTGTGATCCTCATTGATTTGAGACAGAGTAACTTAGAAGTGACATTAAACCCCATGGACACCTTGTTAATGAAATCCCTTCCCACTGGGTGGCAAAGGAGAAGGATTCATAAGTTCTGTTGGGGACAGAGTACAGAGGCATGGTGCCAGTGTTTTGGGCGATCCTCCTGCCTCAGCCTCCCCAATTGCTGGGATTACATGTGGGCCACAGGCATGCGCCCCTGTACCGAGCAGGGAATTCATGGAGGGAGCTCTCCCAGGCCCAGCCACAGGTGTGTTTTGGGGGCGCTTGTCTTTTCTTTCCTACTGTTTATTGAGCACTTACTAACGTACTATTTAGTTTTTAGTTAATCCTCTTAATTTTTATGAAGTGCTGTGACTATCTCATTTTACTGCCAGGGGAACTGGCTTGTAGGGAGGTTAATCTGAAGGTCACAACTTGTAAGTAGTGAACCTGAGGCTCGAACCCAGCTCTGGTACCTCCTGAAGTGCATGCTCTTAACTACAGAATTGCCATCACCATCTCCTCCCTGCTCCTGTACTTGGTGGTGTGCTGCTTGTGGGGGGCACGTTGACGTTTGGGAGGGGCTGGCGGGAGCAACTGTGGGGCCCAGGCTTAGGGCATGGGCTGGTCTGTGAAAAGCTTAGTTCCTGAGCCGCAGCACCAGGACTCTCTCCAGAGACCAGAGCAAACACAGGTGCGTCTGTCTCCCGCAGCTTCCCCAGGAAGTGCAGCCACAGCTTTCAACAGGACTTTTCCTCTTTCACCAGCAGTGTCTTTTTACAAAAGAGAGTGGAGCCTCTTCCTCCTTCCCCTCCCTCCCGGCACCCTCCTCAAGACCAGTTGGTAAACACAGTCCCCAGCTGGGTGCACAGGGCCCTTCCCACCAAGACCCCAGCCAGCTGCACTGGACCTGAAATGGTCCCTTTGACAAAGCTGCTGGGGCTGACAGTTTCCTTGAAGGTGGGAGAAGGCCTTTGGCTGAGACCCATGAGAGCATGATGCTGGGAAATACAAGAAGGTGACCCGTGGAAAGAGGACCCCCCCCCACGTGAACGAATAATGTGACAGTCCTGGGGAAAAGTGACGTAAGACAGATGATGGCAGGGAGGAATTTTGCAAAACCAAAATAAATCATATTTATTTTAAAGATGTGAAAATTCTTTCCTGTTTTTTATCATCAGAAAAGGTGATCAGAAAAGACAGGGCACAGTGGCGCACGCCTGTAATTCCAGCAGCTCGGGAGGCTGAAGCAGGAGAATTGAGAGTTCAAAACCAGTCTCAGCAACTCAGTAAGGCCCTAAGCAACTCAGTGAAATCCTGTCTCTAAATAAAATACAGAAAAGGGCTGGGGATGTGGCTCAGTGGTTGAGTGCCCCTTGGTTAAATTCCTAGTACCAACAACAACAACAACAAAAACCCAACTAAGGCCTTGTCAGTTTGTAAAGCCAAAATTAGAGGAAGGGTACCCAGTACTGGCTACCCCAATGTAGCCCCTTTCCTCTGAGCTGTCCTCCATGGCCACACTAACCTGCTGCACAAGAGCAGGGGCGTTTGCTGTTTTGTTCGCTGCTCTAGCCTGACTCTGTGCCCAGGCACTCTGGGACACCTTGAGTGAACCTTGTCCTTACCTGCAGGAGTTCCCAGTCTGGGGGGTGGGGCTGACCCCTGGCTGGCAGTGCTGGTGTGAGTGAATGCAGGGTGCTGCGTGTAAGGGATCCCACGGAAACCACGCCGGACGTGGGAAATCACATAAGGGAGTTTATTAAGCAAACAGAGTGTCTCCCTGCAGGGTAAGAGAGAAAGTGAGAGGAAAAGAAAGGAAAGAGAAAGGGCGCGCGCTAGAGAGAGTGGAAAGTCAGGAGGATAGAGAAAGTGAGGAGGAAAGAGAGAAAGATGAGGAAAGATGGTGGGGAAGCTACAGTAAAGCAGTTGAATTCCGCTGGGCTAACAGGGGACCAATATCAGAGAAGGATACTTGCAAGCTGACCGATGAACCAATAGCTAGCCAGGATGTTCACAGATTGACAAGTGGTTGGGAGGCGGGGACAATGGCTGCGCCGGAAAGGTCAGGGGGAGCAGCTTTGTACATTACCCTGTGGGCTCCGCACCCAGTCCGGCAGGCTTCCTGGAGAAGTGATGTCTTCACCCGGTTTTGAAAGGTAAAGGGGAGTTAGCCAAGCAAGACACAGAGGACATTCCAGAGGAGTGACTCTGTGCCCCCTGCCCACCTCCCGATCACTGTCAGTCTCACCAAAGTTTTGGGGTACATGCGCCCTGTGCCATCCTGGGGGTGCTCTGGCCTACAGAGTGCAGACGTGTTTGTGAGAGGGGAAGGAAGGTGTGCTCTTTTGGTAAGTTGCTAATGAGACTTGATTTAAAGATGAGACCCAAAGCTGGGTGGTGTCACAGTGCTGTCCCTCCCCATCTCTGTCCCTCCTCTCCCTGCACAGCGGCTCTTCGGCATCTGCTTGTGCGTCTGGGCCCCCTGCCTCTCCCTGTAGTCCCCGGTGTGCTGTGCCCCACCCTCCGCTCCCTGGCAGTTCACTCTAGTTCCTCAGGACAGGAGGCGGTGGGCGAGGGCGTGTCCAGCCACCTTCCCTAGGAGCAGGGGCACTTCTAGCAGGGCTGCTGCTTTCACAGTAAATGACATACTGCTCACCCTGGGGACTCTGCAGGGCAGGTGGGATGAGAGCTGAATGGGTTAGCAGCACATCGGCTTTTGAGACCATGATCTTTGCTGCAGGGAAAGTCTAGGGTTGACAGAAAATGAGTTGATCAAAGCAAGAGAGCGCTTCCCTCTGGTTGCTACACACCGGGCCAGTGTTGGAGAGAGATTGGCCCAAATTTTACATGGACGCGTGAAATCCAAGTGCACGTGTCTGTTGCTCCTTTTTGAGTCACCCTGTTCCTTGGTTGAGCCACCAGGTGGTGCTATCAGCACAAGACAGCTTGGTGGGCACCCCTCCATATCGTGATCTGCTTAATAGAGAAGGGGCTACAGAGTGATGGGTTTTGAACTTGATTTTCTTAGTTTCCCTTTCTGGAATTCTTTGTGGTTCTGTAGCTCAAGGTACCTCCACCCAAACTTCTGACACCATGCCTCTGAGCTCCGTCCCCAACAAAATGTATCAATCCTTACCCTAGGTGTAAGGAAAATGCAGCTCAGTTCGGGTCCCAAGGCAGCTCAGACCCTTGCATTCAGGGGAGCAAGCACTCTGGGGTGCCCGGTCTGAGTTGTGGCCCCAAAAAACCACTCTGGACGGGGGAACTCACACAAGAGATTTTATTAGGCAGACGACCAGAATGTCCACACTCAGGGTTGGGAGAGAGAGAGAGAGAGAAAATGGCGGGGGAACTTCTTTTAAGTAGTGGAATTTCACGGGCTAACGACAATCAGACCAATGACTGATGAGGAAGTTCATGGGTAAATTATCGAACCAATGGCTGCTGAGAATGTTCGCAGGCCTTCGAGCGGACAGTGGCTGGCTAGGAGGTTCGCAGAATGGCCATCTGGGTTGTAGGATGCAGGGGTGGTAAATGATGGCAGCTTTGTATTATACTAGGTACCCAGTGGGAAAGGACTTAATAACCTGACTGACTGGACGGTGTCATTGAGGTATAGTGTACCTCTGAGTTACTCTGCCTTACGAATGTGAAGACTGAAACTAATTTACCTAAGAGGGACATTGTAGATAATGGAACTGTGGTGCTTCTAAACGTAGGTGGGGACAGCGTTTCTGGAAGAGGGGTGGGAAGCAGAGCGTTAAGAGAGGGTGCTGCTTCATCTGCTCCACAGGCGTCCCACAGGGCCCTGGCTCGTGAAGGGCACCTCAGCTGCTGTCCTTGAGGAGCTCACTGCTCGGGTGATGAGGTGAAGGAGAGAAGGAGACCTGTCTGAGACAACCGTGCTGAGAGCATGGCCTCTGTGGCCTCTACTGAGCAGCTGTCCACCCTGTTAGGTGGCTTGTCCAGTGAGGGAGAACACGAGGCGGCTGGTCCTGGAGAGCCGCCAACGCCCTGTCCAGAGCCTCAGGGACCACGTGACTTGTGGAGGCGAGTGACCACTGGCTCTTTCTCTCTTTGCCCAGACTTTCACAGCATGGTGCAACTCCCACCTCCGGAAGGCGGGCACGCAGATCGAGAACATCGAGGAGGACTTCCGGGATGGCCTGAAGCTCATGCTGCTGCTGGAGGTTATCTCAGGTGAGGCGGCCCCAGCCCGGGATGAGGTGGTGTCATCTGGGTTCTCTCCGGGCACCGTGCTTCTTCTGTGTCCGTGGTCATAGCTGGCTTCAGGTCTCGAACCAAGATGGGGATGAGATGGATGAAATCTGACCAGGAAACTAGCTCTTAGTTTGGGTTCTGCTGCTGACTCTCTGGGTATCTTGAACACCTTTCTATTTCAACATCCTCAATTACAAAAGTAGGTTTTTATTCTTTGTTTTTGATACAGGGGTTTGAACCTAGGGGGTGCTTTAAAAGTAAGGGTTTTGAAGACTGGTCTCCAAGATTCCTTCTCCAAATTGCCAGAATTCAGTGACCAAGAATGTCACCATCAGGGACCATCCCCAAACCTTGGCTCCAGTACTACCTAACTACCACTATCCAGATAACACAGGCCATTATGCAGTCCCCAGGTTGTCCAGATGCCTGGAAGGGCAGTTCCATTTGAATGTACATCTCAGCTTTTCTGTGAATGTTTATCCTCCACCATCTTTGAAGTTGATGGTCTTGAGCATTGGGCCTTGGTTTATGCACTGAGTAATCTTAACTACTTTCTTCAGCCATCCCATCCTTCATGCTAATGAGTCCTAGATCTAGTCTTGCCTACAAATTCTCCGTTCCCTTGAGCCCTGTCTTAAATATTCAACTTAATTGAGTATATCGGTTCATTTTACATTGCTATAACAAAATGCTTGAGGCTGGGTACTTTATAAAAAAAAGACATTTATTTAGCTTGTAGTTTTGGAGACTGAAAGTTCAGGGTCAGGTGACCTCATCAATTCAGTGTCTGGCAAGGGCTCCCTTGCACAGAGTGTGTTGGGATTAGGCTTCTCTTTTCTAACCACTTTCTTGTGAACACCATTTAAGGCCCTAGAAAAACTACCCTGGTTCCTTCTGAGGGCACAGCCCCAATGATCTCCCACCAGGACCTCCTCTTAAAGGTCCTGCCACTTCTTAACATGACTACCCTGGGGACCAGGCACCCAACACTTGAGCCCTTGGGGGACAAAACATATCCAAATTATAGCACTGGGCATGTCCCACAGTGACCTCTTGATATGCCCAGACTGTACTGACCACTCCTGGTGCCAGCAAACCTCTTTCCTCCTGAGGTCTCCATCTCGTTCTCCGTAGCCTGATCCGGGAACCACAGACAGCTCTGTCTCTGCTTTTCCTTCCAGCTTACATTCATGTTCCGATCACGTTTCCTTCTTCAGGATTCTACTTTTAACCTGGCCATGGTGTTAGGGTGGGCCTGTCTCCACTCCCACCCAGACGATAGCGCTGAAGGGCGTAGACCCTCCCCACACTCCATCCCCTGCGCCGCAGCTGCCGCTGGGGATGTCTGACGGCCAAATACGGTCATGCTGTTCCCTGTTCAAAAGCCAGGGCTGGAGCCCCAGTCCACATTCCTCAGCGCCGCTCCGCTCGATCCTTGGTGAGCTGGCACCTGTTTTATTTTCAACTAACTATTCCCAAAAAGGTAGCAGACCTCAGGCCCTGTGCTGCTCTGGGGGAGACTCGTCCCCCATGATACACACCCACTCGTCCCGAGCCTTCACACAGGCTCTGATGACCCTTTCTTTCTTTAAATTCTTTTTTATGTTTCCTTTTCAGGTGAAAACCTTTATGTAGTGCTTTTGGTTGTGTGTGTGTGTGTTAAATTATACACAACATAAGATTTGCCACTGAGCTGTTTTTAAGTGTACAGTTTGGTGGCCCAAAGTGCACTCCCACTGCCGGCCACCACACCACATCCACCTCCAGAACCTTTCCATCACCTGAACAGAATCTGTCCCCATTAGATACGTGCTCCCACGCTCCCCCTCGCCCAGCCTTGGCAACTGCCTTTCTACTTTCTGTTCCTGTGAATTTGACTATTCTAGGTATCTTGTACGAGTGGCATTGTACACTCTTTGTCCTTTTGTGACTGGCTTGTTTTGCTGAGCGTAATGTTTTTAAGGCTCATTCATGTTGTAGGATGCGTCAGAATTTCTGTCCTGTTGACAGCTGTATAATAGTCCATTGGGTGTATTACTGCCCTTGGTTTATCCATTCATCTGCCCGTAGATCCTTGGGTCATTTCTACCTTCTGGCTATTGTGAATGATGCTGCTGTGAGTATGGGTGTATAAATAAAAATTTTTGAGCCCCTGTGTTCAACTCTTTTGGTTGTACACCTGGAAGTAGAATTGCAGGATCATACGGCAATTCTGCTTAATTTTCGGGAGACACCTGTTCTGTTCTGCTTTTTAGAAGGTCCTTTGCTGTCTCTCTCTTAGCATTCCCCCGCTGAAAACCACCTAACCAACCGGGCGTTACTCCTCTCCATTCCTCACAGCTCGGCTTGGGGGCATTCTCCAGAAAAGCTTCGCAGACATCTTACCCCGGAACCCGACTTCCCTACCCCTGCCAGTGCCTGTAACAGCCACCATTTCCTCCCATGTGTCTCATGGTGTGATCATTTGGGGCTCACTTGTTTTCTTTCTCATTCCACATTGACTCCTTGGGGGTAGGTGAGCACAGTCTCATTTTCGTGTCCCAGGTGCTTAGAACTTTGGCAGGCAGTTGGCATCCGGAAACCTTAGGATGACTGGATGGATGCCCGGAGACAGGCTCATGTGCATGACCTCGATCATCCCACCAAACAGGTCAGGCTGTGCCCACGGGGAGCCAGGCCCTTCTGCGCAGCCTGTGATCCTGTCTCTTAGGGCTGGGGGAGGTCCGATCAGCGACACGTTGCTGTCCTCCTGAGCCTGTGGAGGTGGGCTGACTGCCAAGGACAAGGAGAAGGAAGGGGGTTGCTACCTACAGGGCTTCTCAGAGTGTGTCCCCAGACGTCCCTACCAGAATCATCAGGGCTGCTTGCTAAAATGCAGATGCCCAGATCCGAGCCCAGACCTAAACCTGCCGCTTGGAGGTCGTGGGGTTGGCGGGCTGGAGAGCTAACTAGCGAGCTCTCTGGGGATTTTGTGCTGACTGAAGTTTGAGAACTGCTGGCGTGAGTCTAGGAAGTCTTCCCATGGTCCAGCGTGCATAGCGGTCAGTGCCTGGGGGATCAGGCATGGCAGGACCCTCCAGGGCTGGGCATTAACAGGAGAAGTCTTCCAGGGAGGGAGATGGTGCTGTCCCCTCCCTCCTGTGGGAGGGAGCCTCCCCAGGCCAGGAAGTGGCCAGGGCCTAAGGAGAGCCCCAAATGAGAAGTCAGCAGGAGTGGACAACCCAGTCACATCTCGGCAGGAAGTCTGTCTCTTCTAGAAGCTGGCAGGTGGCCGCTGACAGGGTGGGCCTGGCACAGTGTCACATCTGCAGCCCCTGTACCCTCAGCCGCTGTGCTAGGCTGGGGGCCACAGCATGCAGGGGAGACTGGGTGTCGGGCTCTAGAGGTCCTTGAGCCCTCAGGGATTCTGGAAGCTCTGTCCCCTTTCCCTAGGTATGGCCATGCATGTGCTCACACATTTTCCAGGTCCTTTGGGGAGGTTCCTGGTTGCTCTCTATCCTGGGATTGAAGTGCTCTTAATGGGGTGTCTGCAGAATGGGTCTTCTACTCAGTTCGCTACAGCTTCTGACCCGGAAGCTTGAGCAGAAGAAACTCCTGGGTGGAGGCTGGAGGAGGCTGGGGAAGGTTTGATTGGCAGCTGAGCCCTGGGTGCTCATAGGGAGGCAGTGTTCTCAGATGGGGAGGGGAATGCTATGCTGTGGGTAGCTCCGGTTCAACACCAGGGGACTTTTTCTCAATACTCTCCAGTGACTTGACAATAAACCCAGAGTTCAGGGCCTCTGCTCCTGCTGTTCCTTTTGCCTTGATCACCTTCAAGTGTTGACCTGGCCACAGAGACTCAGGCCTCCTCCGATCATTCCTCCTCTTTGGAAGAGCCCTGATCCTTCTTGGTATTTGTCCACAGCGTGCTTTTCTCTGTGTTTCTTTAAGGCCTGTCTCTCCTGCTGGACTAGAATTATAGAAAGGCAAGAAACTGTCTTGTTTGCCCCCATATTCCCGGAACTTCATCCAACTGCCTGATTATATTAGAGGCTTAATAAATAGATGCTGAATGAATGCGTGCCGTTTCCCCCTGAGCAGTGGGCGAGAGCCGAGGCAGGTGGCCTCTCCCTCCCCCTCCCTGCCAGGTGGCGTTCCCCAGCTGCTCAGAGGCATGGCACACAGATACACCTTGTACACATGCGCCCAGGTGAGGCCGTTATGAGGGTAGCCCTGGCTCCTGGATAATCGCGTCTCACCTCCTCCTTTTCTTCCAATCAGGCGAACGCTTGGCCAAGCCGGAGAGAGGCAAGATGCGGGTCCACAAGATCTCCAATGTCAACAAGGCCCTGGATTTCATAGCAAGCAAAGGGGTCAAACTGGTTTCCATTGGCGCCGAGGGTGAGTAAGCTGTTCTGATGTCCCGTGCGCCCAGGTTCCGTTGGTCTTTTGTGCCCTGACCCCCAGGTATCGCTTGACCTTTGGAAGCAGGTCCTCTAGCACCTCCGTCTGGTCAGTCTGGAATTCTTCATGTAAGGACAGCACTTTTCCTTTAATCTCAGGCCCGCCCCACACCAAGGACTCAACACCCTCCTGTTCACTTCTGTTCCTACAGCCCCTCTGCCAAGTCGTTGCTTCTTGGAGTCTGGCAAGGTGGAAAGCGACCTCCCTTATCTTTTGGCCTCACCATACTTTGCTACCTGCAGGATGTGGCTGGGGGAGGCTGGGGACCCTGAGGCTCCATGGCTCATGGGGAGATTGCTGTTTTCTGCAAACACATTTTTAGTAGCATTTCCTTGTAGTGTAGCTCCTTGGCTCTTTGGCCATCACTTTACATAAACTTTTTATCCCCCAAGCTTTAAAAACTACTATGAGCATGATGCTAACAATTAAAAGAGGGTAGCGTGCTTCCTGGTGTGCACTGCAGTGGCTCTGAGTGGTTTGGGGGAGGTTGAGGCACTTAGAATATTCTAACCAGGGCCCTTCATTAGGGTGCCCCATGGACCTAGCAAGTATTTCCGGGGCGCCTACTGCGCGATGCAGAGATCTAAAGATGCAGCACAGTCTCATTCAGTCGTTAATTCATGATACAACTGCAGCTGAGAACTGAACCCTCATGGGCTGGAAAATATTGTGCTGGAGTCCTTTAACCAGCAATCCCGCTTAGTCCTCCTCACAGCGACCCTCTGAGGCAGCTCTAGTTAGAATTCCCTAAATTCTAAAATGTGCATATGGCGATTACATTGCCTCGTGTAAGTTGCCAAGCCAAAATGCAAATCCAGGTCTGCCCGACACCAGAGAAAGGTCCCAGGGAGTCCCAGTGACCAGTCTTTGGACAGAGTCGGGGTCTTGCTCTTGGTAAACCCATAGGAGCAGATCTCTCCTGGATGATGCCCAGTCCCCTTTCTTCTGGAACAGAGGGTTTTTGTGCTGATACATCAAATCAAGACACTTCCAAGATGGATCAGCAAACTCTAGTGCATGGGGCTGTGACATGGGTTTTTGTAAATATTGGAACAGAGCCACACCCACTGTATACGTGTCTTTTGTGGCTGTTCTTGAGCCACAGTGGCAGAGTTGAGCAGTTGCTACCGAGACCATATGGCCAGCAAAGCAAAAATATTTCCTATCGAGCCCTTTTCAGAAAATGTCTGCCAGCCTCTGCCGTATTCAGAATTCGGGCTAGGGCTTGTAGCAGTCACTCGCCATCCCGAACATCCCCACAGATGGTAGCAGGCTCGGTAAATTTTCAAAGCACTTGCACATAGCAGAGTGCTCTCCTTTGTGATCAAGAAAATATTCTTGGCCATTTAATAAGAACAAAGGAATTTGCTAGAGGAATAAAAACTTGGCAGAAACTGGTTTAGCTAACTGTGCACGGAAAGCCACGACGAGTATGCTCAGTGCCCACCACAGCAGGGAGGTGGAGGGTGTGTGAGGTGAGCTGGGGTGAGTGGCAGGGATGGGTGGGGACTGTGGTGGCTTGAGAGCAGGACAGACGCCACATAGATCTAACCAGTCAGCTGTGTGGGAATGCGGGTCCAGCCCTGCAGGATCCTCTAGCTTTTCAAAAGAAGCCAGAAATACTGATTTTTAGAGAGGAAAAATTGGCAACTAACTGGGAAAAGAAAAAAAAAAAAATTTAAAGACTCTAAGAGGAGGGAAGAGAAAAGGGAGAGGAAAGAGACAGCACTTTCTAGTACCTCTGCCTGGCTGGGCAGATGCCTTCCGTGGGTTATCTCCTGTACCATCGAGACCAGCCACATTTTATAGTTAAGGAAACTGAGGCTCAGAAAAATTGCTCGAGAGGAACAGATACTCAGCTGGGCCCAGGCTCAGACCCTAGCCGCTTCTGGATGACAGCTGGGCTCAACCCAGGTGGGCGGGCTCCGGGCTTGAGAGCATTGCTGGGTCCTTGTGGGGGCCCAGGACCCAACCTGCACTTGTGATTTGCCTCAGGAATGAAAGGGCAGGCCGGGTCCCAGCAGAGCGAGGAGCTGAGACACGCCCTGGTGTGGACTCGGATCTCACCGCCTCCCCCGGGCTGCGGAAATCCCTTCCCCTGGCCGGCCTCCGTGTTCCAGTTCCTTTGACCCAGGCCTAACACGAGATGCTCTTTATCTTCTGCTGCCCTCGGGAGCCAGTGTGTTTAGCTGAGGCTTCCTGGCTTGAAATAATCTACTCATTTCAAGCTGAGCCTGAGGACCATGCTGGAACAGCTGCTCTGCCCAGGCAGGAAGCTAGATTAGCCACCCCGTGGGTTTTGTCTTTTATTGAAATGAGGTTTTCTGCTGTAGAGTATGAAGTAAAAGGCAGTAGATTGGGTGGCCTGGAATGAGCTCTCCTGGGGGTGATGTGGGGGATGCTGTCAGTGGTCCTGAGGGAGGAGCATCTGGGGCCAGGTGCAGGCCCAGTCGGTCATTTGGCAACAACTAGACTCCCTGGTCCACCCTGAAGGGCAGAACCAGGCCCTCAAGGGAGGCCCTACGGACAGGTGGACTCTGGACCATGTGCTTAACCTTGGGGAATAGAACTGGTGCTCCTGGAATGTCATTCGGTCCCTGTCCCTGAAGGTGTCCAAAAGGAGGCCAGAGGCACAACACTTCCATATGTTGGACAGGGGAGATGCCTAAGATTTCTTCTGCCATTTTAAATTCTAGAATGTTTGGACTTCATGAGATTGAGACGTGGCCTGGGTGAATGGTTGGAATTTAACCAGGGAAAGGGACCAGAGAAGGATATTTTATTTGAAGACCTATGGGGAGAGAAAGCTTGAGGGTTTGGGTGCGGGAGTCTGGGGATGGTGTTGATGATTTAGCATCGGTCAGAATGGGGGGCGGCACAGGTACAGTAGCAAAAGCAATGGTCTGAAAGGTGGTGACCCCTGGGTTCTGGTCTCTGTGATGTGGGATTCCTGCAGCATGATTCATTCTACTCTCTGAACACGTGCAGGTGACTGCATCCCCGTTGTTGGGGGAGAAATGGGTTCCGAGCAAACAGGATGTGAGCAGCTTGGTAGCTCGCCATAGACCAGGAGGGACAGACACACGGCTGGCTGCTGCTTCTCCACCCTGGTGGCAGGCGTGGTGAATCTCTCACATGGTTTTCCTACGGCAGTTGTGGCTTTGGAACTCTCTGGGTCCAGCCTTCCAAGCAGCCTCCTGACTGAGTGCCTGTGAGATGGGTCACCTCTGCTGCCAACACAGAGGCCTGGAACAGGGATCCGCCTGACTGCGGGGTGGGAAGGAGAGCCTTCTCGGGAGTTATGCTCTGGTGGGACATGGAACAGGAGCCAGGTGGAACTGGGCTGGAGTGGACTCTTAATTGAAAATACCTCAGTCTCTCTGTTTATCCCCTGCACCTCCGATTTCTGGTGAGATGACTTCTTTGGTATGAATGAGAATTCAGTAAACAAAGATCCCTGGGGGACTCTGAAGAGGGAGGAGAGGAGTAATTATGTCCCCAAAAAGAAGCTGCTGGGCCTCCCTTATTGCCAGGAGGACAGATCTGCTGGCCCTGAGCTCAAGGCCAGCAGGAGGCCAAGGTATTTGGCCTCTTAGCACTGGGACAAAGGAGAGGAGTTGGCAGGGGGTGGGCAGCCAGCACGGCAGCCCCCAGGCCTAGAAAGGCTGAACTGCAGGGTTACCACTCTCTCCAAGCTTAAAGCAAACAAACAAACAAAACCCTCATATTTGATGAAATGCTGTCCATAAAGTTTCATTGTAAAGATTTTTTTCCAAGTCATTAAAAACTCATGAATGCAGTGTGTTTAAGTGGCTGCTTTAATCATCTGTTGGAGCACAGCTGTGCTCCTTCCCACACCTGGGCCTGCCCCGGGAGAGACTGCTTTGTTCACAGGGGGCCAAGGACAGGAATGAATGTGTCGCCTCTGCCCATCATCCATTCACCAGCAGGTGGAGGGCTTTCTCAGGGACAGGCCTTGTTCTGGGGTCTAAGACGCCACGGGGGTAAAACAGGAAAAAATCCTGACCCTGGGGAGCTTACATTCCAAAAGGGGAGAGAAAATACACATGTGTATGTCAGGAGGAGAAAAATAAGCCGGGAGTCAAGTGGGCCGTCAGGAAGGCGTCAGTGAGCGGGCCTGGGGAGGCAAGGGGCAAACACCCAGAGCCAGGCCCAGGTCGGGCGGGCTCTGCCCAGAGAGGGGCGCTTTTGAGCAGAGTGCTGGGCTCTGGGGATTTACTGAGTCAGTCTTTGTACTTTGTGCATTCACACAGTTTCCAGTTTGGGGCCAGGATAAATAACCCAACAACAAGTGTATTTAGACAGAAGCCTTACTCCGCATTTCAGCTCCTGGGCCAGGGATAGATTCCTAAAGATAGAATTTCACTGCCCCAAAGTTGAACAATTCTAAGATGCTTGCTTCTTGTGGCCAAATTATTTCCCAGCAAGCTTTTTTTTTTTTTAAGCCAATTTATACATCTAGCTGTAATGTGATAGCCTTGTTTGTACCAAGGTAGGTGCCTATTTTTTAACTCTGCTAATTTAGTGGCTGGGAATTTGGTGTTTTATTTGTTTGAGTCCAAGGGAGATTGAACATTCTTATGAATTGGTTATGTGTATGTTATGTTTTGTGATGTGTCTGTTTATGTCTTTTACCTGTTTTACCTATTGAGGGTTGAGGCTCTTTTCTTATCAGTTTTAACTCTTTAAATGTTACAGATATTAAACCATTGGAAAGTATGTTTTTTCCTCCAGGACTAGAAATTGAACCCAGGGGCACTCAACCACTGAACTACATTCCCAGTCCTTTTTATTTCTAATTTTGAGACAGGGTCTTGCTAAGTTGCCCATGCTGGCCTCTAGCTTGGATCCTCCTGCCTCAGCCTCCCAAGTATCTGGAATGACAGGGTGCACCACCATGCCTAGCAGAAAGTCTGGGTTTTGAATCATTGAAACCTTATGAATTGATGGTTCGTGGGCAAATCTGCCTCCCTGCAGTGTGTCCTGTCAAACACTGGCCGGCTGTGCTGCTTGTTCATGAAAACGGTGGCACACTTTCACTGTTCTCTCTCTAACTCAAGGCTTTGAACCCAGCAGCTGGGGCTCTGTTAACAGGGAGAGTTACATCCTATCCCATCCCATGTCCCAGCTGGGCCCAGCATCCTTAATGCAGATCCCTGGCGTTGCCCACCCCTTGGATTCTGCTGTGGCCCGCCATTGCTCCGAGCCCTGTGTCTTGGTGGTCAGGAGCAGTATGTGACCTTGACCTTGCCTTTGAGGGAGGGGCTCAGATGGTAGAGTGGAGCTTTCTAGTGGGAATCCACACTGTAAGGGGTTTATGGATCACACACCCTAGTGCACATGGCAGATCCCTCTGGACTCCCTAGAAATGGCCCCTTTTCGTGGTTCTCTTGTCTTTCCTAAAACTTAACCCAGTGTACCTTGCCGTGGGCCAGGTTACTGCACCTGCTCAGCCCCCGAGACCATGAAGAGCTCCATGTTTAGGATCCTAAAGACAGGGCTTATTTCTGCTTGTGTGCCCTGCCTTTAGGCACGGTGAGGGGGAGAGAGAAAGGAAGAGGAAAGAAAGGATGAACTTAGTAGAATTTATAGCAGTTGAAAGTCTAAAAAAATGTTACTGACAGTAAATAAAGCAGCTTATCTCTGAGTTGAGATCTTAAAGCTTTTGTGTAATATTATAAACAAAAATCTACTTTAATAACCTAGCTCATGGCATTATGAAGTTGATTTTTGAGTCACCGGATCATTCAAGTGGCAGTTGATAAAACTGTGTCAAGCCTGTGACTTTCTGTTGCTCTTGCTGGCTCTCTGCACGCGGATGGTTATTTTTTGTTGTTGTTGTTATTTTTTATTTTATTTATTTATTTATTTATTTATTTATTTATTTATTTATTTATTTATTTATTTATTTTGTGTGGTGCTGGGATCGAACCCAGGGCCTTGTGCTTGCAAGGCAAGCACTCTACCGACTGAGCTATCTCCCCAGCCCGCGGATGGATATTTTGAGAGCGAGTGCCCAGAGACCCCCAGCTCACAGAGTTGCTGTGACAACTTGGAAACCCAACCTCTCTATATCGGGCTGGTGGCACGGTGCAGGGCTCAAGGCAGCCCCTTCTCTGTGGCTTTTTCTGATGCTGCATCCACTGTCTCCCAGTAGACTCGCCCACACCTCCTTGTGCCTCAAATAGACTTCTCTCCTGGCACCTGTTGTGGTCGACTGTGCTAACCGTAAAGAAAAACAAAACTAAACAAAACCTCCTTTTAAGACTAGAAGAGTAGAGAAAGGGGACTATAGGAAAGGAGGGCGAGAAAGAGGAGTGAAGTTGACCAAATTATGTTATGTGCGTATACAAATATGTCACAATGAATTCCACTATTATGTACAATTATAATGCACCCGAACCAAACCAAGCCTCCTATTAGGGACTGGGGTGTAGCTCAGAGGTAGATCATGTGCTGAGCATGTGAGAGGCTCTGGGTTCAATCCTCAGCACGAAGTAAATAAATAAAATCATCGTCTTTTCCTTGAGAAGTAGGGCTCCGTGGTCTTTGATCCCTCGTGTGGTTCGTGGAGTGTGACCTGGGAGCTCAGGGAATGTTAATTCCGCTCTGCTGCGGCCTGTCCTAATGTGTCCTGCTGCTCTTTCTCTAGAAATCGTGGATGGGAACGTGAAGATGACCCTGGGCATGATCTGGACCATCATCCTTCGCTTTGCCATCCAGGACATCTCTGTGGAAGGTGGGCCTCTCCCTCTTCACCAAGCTTGTACCTCCCCACTGCCTGTGCCATCTTGTCTTCCTCCCTGGGCTCAGGAGAACTCCCTCACCACCCCCCTCCCCAATGACACTGGATCACAGACCGTGTCCTGGGCTTCTTACCCATTTCTGGGCACCTGCCCTCTCTCCTAGTCTGTGTAGAAAAGTGTGAGCTATTTGAGGCGCTGATTCCTATAGGCATGTTGAGCCAAAACTTATGGGGTACAGCAAAGGCAGTCTAAGAGGGAGGTTTATAGCAGTAAGCATGTACATCATAAGCACCCTATAGACTTATTGGCCCCATGGAAACTACCCACTTTAGGAAGCCCAAGTCCGCTATGGGGAAGTATACTGGATTTTGCCACCTAGCTCTTGGGTGGCAAAAGATGAGGACTCGGTCCTCCACTTTGCTCCCACAGCACCCTCTGGTGGCCACTTTGCAGATCTTTGGGGCCTACCGTGGTCTGTGGTAGTGATCCATCTCAACTTTTGACTCCATGTCCCAGCAGTTTTCGGGCTCTATGTCTGACATGCATGTGTTTATTTTGCTGCATTTGTGCTTTGCTGTGCACATGATAAAACACATGCACCAAAACAAAAGTTTAAAACGTGATATGGAGATAATGTTTCTAAAATATCATTTTAATGGTATAGAAATCTTAAAACACATTTTCATTCATAGGGATTTCTTAATGAAAACAATGTGGATTAAGTTGCTTTGTCATGCAAATCTTGGTTTGACACTGTATAATATAGCAGTATGAGGGTCTAAGTTAAGTTTGTATACAGTGTGAAGAGCTGGAGTGGGTGAATTGAATCACTTCTTAGTGATAGTGGCTGTAAATCCATTTTCCAGATAGCTTTCTTCATGCTTTTTATTCTTTTAAGTGTATTTTTTGTTGATTCCAATTGAATCATTATTTTAATCTTGCTATATAGTCAACAAAAAGCTTGCACTAAAAAGCATTCACTTTGACAATATCTTCATTCTTGTTTTTGCCTAAATTATAATCTTTTTAGGAACCCTTTAATGTCACTTTGAAGTCCATTTTATGAGTCAAAAGTAAATGAGGTCAATCACAACCCATTTCACTAGATACTACAACCTGCAATTCACAGGTGTGAACACATGGGGGCAGTGTGCAGCCTGCAGCCTTTCAGGTGTTGGGAGCTTTCTGGGTCTCGGATTCCTGTCTTCACTTATAGCTAGGTGACTTCTTCATGCACAGAGTAGCAGAGGGCATCAGTGCCAATCCATGTAATAAATACAAAGAAACCTTTTTTTTTTCTTTTAAGGTGGTTGAAAACCTGAGTAAGAATCCTCAGGCTTTCTTCTCACTCCGCAGGCTACATGATTCTGCCTGGAGGTTCCTGGTCCTTTAGATTTCTCAGTCTAATCCAGTTCCTTCCAAAGTGACTGCCTGCCTGACAGGCTGCTGACTTTTCTTGTATAAGTGGGAGCGGGGGAAATGCCTCTGAACATCTGAGGGCTGCTTCCAGTATCTGGTGGCCAGCTTGCTTCCTACCTCACTCTCCTGTTTCTCACATAACTTCTCAAATCTGTGGAGGAGAGAGACATGATGGCTGGTGCTTCTGCCTCCTTGGTACCAGCAGGGTTAGAATCTAGAGGTTGTAGTGAGGCCTCCTGGAAGCCAGCACCCCTCCCTCGCCTGGATCAGCTCACTCATTCCTCTGCCTGTCCCCTTCCCCGCAGAGACCTCAGCCAAGGAAGGGCTGCTCCTGTGGTGTCAGAGGAAGACGGCCCCTTACAAAAATGTCAACATCCAAAACTTCCACATCAGGTGGGTGCCAGGGGCTGGGGCTCGGCTGCTTCCTTCAAGACCTGTTAGAGCTGGGGCTGTGGCTCAGTGGCAGAGAGCTTGCCTAGGACGTGTGAGGCACTGGGTTTGATTCTTAGCATGCATAAAAATAAATAAATAAAATAAAGGCATGCTGTCCATCTACAACTACCAAAAAAAAAAAAAAAAAAAAAAGATCTTGTGGGCCCCCTTGGCATATCGGTCTCAGCTTTAGAACAGTTGAGGCCCTTGGGGAAGAAGTAGCTTTTCTGGGAAAGACGGTGTTGCTGTCCCCTTGAATCCCTTCCCCCTCCCTGCAGGGCCTTGGACAAGGCCACTGCCTGACATATCTTTGGTTGATATGTGTTACTAGGAAGATCCCCAAGGAAAATTTCCAGGAAGTCCCGATCTGGGACTCCAGACCAGCAGACCAGGGCCATGGACCTCGGTGGGGGGAAGGGATGCGTGTGACTGGTTTATCTCAACGAACCAACCCCCTACCAAGGCCTGACCCCAAGTGCCTGGGATTATGACAGGAAGAAATCTCTCCATCCTGTCTAAACTTGTGCTCTGAAGAATTACGTGTTCATCTTGAATAAAGGAGGCTCCTCTAGGTGCTCCGCCCTGGGGTAGTGCTCGGTGGCCCGTTTGCCCACACTCTGCAGACGCCTTACTCACCAGCCTGCCCCTGCCCTGTTCTCTCCCCCTGCAGCTGGAAGGACGGCCTTGGCTTCTGTGCCTTGATCCACCGACACCGGCCTGAGCTGATTGACTACGGAAAGCTGCGGAAGGTACATATACTCACCTGACTTTATGCCACCAGCTCCTGCCCTTGCAATCCCCAGCAGCTGGGGACAAGGCCAGTGGAGGACAGACAGGGACTCTGCTCTGAGAGCCCAGGCTGAGGGATGTTGGCCCTACAGACTAGCCAGACAGAGCCCAATCTAGAGGCGAGCAGAAGACCACCCTTCCTGTTAGGGCTCCTTCGCTGCCGTGGGTACTTGGGCACACACAGCTCACCAGGAAAATCGCCAGAGCTGTGGCCGTACGTTGTTAGATGGCATTCTAGGTGCCATATCCCCATCTTGGTATCCGGGTTTCGTAAAGAGGAAGTTGTTACTTGTATGATTTAAAACATTCTAAGGTCCTGTACTGCACACAGCCTTGTCCCTGACCTGCAGCGCGTCCTGGGGCGGGCAGGCCATCCGCTGGATTTGGTTTCCTTGGATGCTGCTTTGTTTCATTTGTGCTTCTGGCGGGGCCCAGGGTGGAAATGGCCTCCACTCTTTGCTACGTTTTCTGTCGTCTTGGCTGCTGCCGGAGACTTTCCCAGAAGGACTTCATCTGCTCTGTTTTGAGCAATTTTTTCCTAAAAACTTCCGAAGTGAATGTATTTCTCTCTTGGTTGCTCGTAATTCTCATTTGAGCAAACAGGGAAACTGAGTCCTGGGCTGGCAGTATTGGCTTTCTTAGGTCAGTTTGGGGGACTGGCAAGGAAGTGGGGGGCACACCAGGAGCTTTCCTCACTAAGGGTTTGTTTTTTCACCCACATTAAAATTTTTTTTTTTCATATTGAACTTTCATTTTTATTCTCAATAATACACTTAAGTATTATCCTTTAAGAAAACATTTGAAGCATAAATGTTAAAGGTCTATCAGTTGTAAGTATGCTGTCAAAGGGCCTCCTAAAATTCTTAAAATTAAAAAACAAAACTAAACAAAAAAACTTGCCAGGCGTGGTGGCCCACACCTGTAATCCAGCAGTTCAGGAGGCTGAGGCAGGAGGATCGTGAGCTCAAGGCCAGCCTCAGCAACTTAGCGAGGCCCTAAACAGCTCAGCAAGATCCTGTCTCTAAATGAAATATAAAAGGGCTGGGGATGTGGCTTAGTGGTTAAGTGCCCCTGGGTTCAGTCCCCAGTACCAAAAAACCCCCCAAAACCCAAAAAAACAAAACAAAAAAACTGTGGTAAAATAAATACATAACATTTTTAAAAGCTATCTTAAGCGTGCAGTTCAGCAGCCTTGTTTCCATTCACACTGTTGTGCAAACATCACGACTGTTCGTGTCCAGAACTCTTTACGTGGCAAAACTGAAATACTGTGCCCCCTCACTCCTTCCAGCCCCTGGTGACTTCCTGTCTCCATAAATCTGACTCTCTAGATACTTAAAACAAGTAGCATCCTATAGTGTTTTTTCTTTGCATAATGTTCTCAAGGTTCATTGTGTTGGAAGATATATCAAGATTTCCCTCCTTTTTAGGACTGAGTAATATTCCATTGTGGGTCTGTATGGTGTTCCACTTACTCATTCCTCTGTTGATGGGCAGTTGAATTCCACCCTTCAGTTATTGTGAATAACGCTGCTGAGAACGCGAGTGTGCACGTATCTCTCCGATACCCTGCTTTCAGTTCTTTGGGTTGTACACTCAGAAGTGGACTTGCTGGATCGTTTGGTCACACCACACAGCGTTGCATCTTATTATATTCCTGCCATGATTCCATCCCATTCCAGTGCACAAGGATCCCAGTTTCTCCACATCCTCGTTCAGTTTTCATGAAAAGTAAGCAGAGGCAGGAATAGTTAAAAAACCGTGGCTATCTGAAGGACCCCCCCAGATTTCATGGAATAGGAACATGAACAGACTCCTGCTGTAACCCCTAACTAGCCATAGTTAAGAGCGCCTAGTCCAGCTCCTGAGTTGCAGATGGAGAAACTGAGTCCAGGTCACTTACCCATGAGTGGCCGAGTTGTAGCCAGAAGCCAGGACAGATGGTTCCTGCTCCCAGCATGCATTTCGCAGCCATTCTTTCCTAGCCTAACTCAGGCTGTAGGCCAGTATTCTTCACCCTGCTTCCCTGAAAGAGAAACTGAAGCCTGAAGAGGAAAGAGACTGTTTCAAAGCCCCAGCCAGTGACCCCTGGTGATGAGGCCAGCCCTGTCCACCAGGGCTGTGCCCTGAGGTGGAGCCTGGCAGGGGCTGCTGGAAGGCCCCTCTGCCCCCAGTTTTGTGACTACAGAGCTGGGTGACCTGTGACTCGTTATGGCTTCCCTTATCATCATTTCCTCTCCTCCTTCCAGGACGACCCACTCACAAACCTGAACACGGCCTTCGATGTGGCAGAGAAGTATCTGGACATCCCCAAGATGCTGGATGCTGAAGGTAACGGGGCTCCCTGGCCTTTGGGGACCATCTGGGACCTCCTCTGAGGAGCCTGGGAGTTGCCTGCCTGGAAGGATTCCCTGCTCCCTGAGGCGCAGGGGAGAGGTGCTAGTGCGGCCACCGGCGTGGGGACAGGTTCAGGGTTCGACATGAGAACATCTTTACCACACATATGGTCCTGGGGCTGGAAACTCGTGCTTCCTGGCCACTCGGCCTGGCTCTGTGCTTCACACCGTGCCGAGCAGCTCTGCTGGGGGCGGGCGTGGGCAGAGGTTGTCGGGCAGGGGAAGCGTCGGCCGGGAGGCGGGCTGGGATCCTCCTAGGTCTTCTCCTCCCTGCCTCTGCCCTGGCCACTTTCCCTCGGGGCCCTCCCTGGGCCCATATGCCAGACACCATGTTGAAAGTGCCTGCTTCGTGTCAAGAGGCGGGAAAGGAGCTGCAAAGTTTGTCCCCGTCCCCTCCGCTCCCCTAACCCCCAGTGGCATTTTAAATTAAAAAATGTCACTAGGAAAAATCTCAAACATCCACAAAAACAAAGAGAGTCTTGGAATGGCCTTCTGTATATCCCTCATCCAGATGCAGTGATGATTAAGATTTTGTCACCGCTTTTCTCTTTTTTCCTCATTGAAATAAATATTAAGTCGAATCTCAGATATTGCATAATTTCACCACCACCTCAGAATACCTACCTGAAAAATATGGCTATTTTCTGAGGTAACCGGAAAGCAATTTTTCGTATCTGGCAAATCGTCAATAATTCCTTGACATATCTATTGCCCAGTTCATAATCAAATCTCCCTCATTGTTTGAGAAATGTCTTTGAAGGGCTCAGGATAAGCTCAGTGGCAGGGCGCCTGCCTCGCATTCACGGAGCCCTGGGTCCAGTCCCTGCACTGCAAAACCAGCAACAGCAAGATGTCTTTGAGAGATGTTCTGCTTTAATGGGGAGGCAGACAAGGGTCCTGGGTGGTGTTTGGCATCTCTTCTCCCCTCCTCCCCCATCCGTCCTGCCATTGAACTTGTGCAGATAGGGGCCCTGCCGTCCTGTGAATGTTCTTTCCTCCTGGGCTTGTGGCTTCCTTGGTTCCTCTGCCTCTGCCGTTCCCATCAGCGGGGGCCCGGCTAGGCTCTGGCGAGAGGACTTTACAGTACCCTTGGCTGCTTCTTGTGCCTTCTTGGGAGGAGTGCTGTGTGCTCACCGCTGGATTTTTTTCTTTTTGGTTACACATGACAGGAGAATGTATTTTGACTTGTTACACATACACGGGGTATAATTTCCCATTCTCGTGGATGTACACCATGTGGAGTTACACTGGCCGAGTGTTCATATATAGACTTGGGAAAGTTCTGTCTGATTCATTCTGCTGTCTTTCCTATTTCCATCCCCCTTCCCTTGCCTTCATTCCCCTCCGTCTAATCTGGTGAACCTCTACTCCCCGCCACCCCCACCTATTGTGAGTCAGCATCTGCGTATCAGAGAGAACATTTGGTCTTTGGTTTTGGGGGACTGACTTATTTCACTTAGCATGATAGTCTTCAGTTCCATCCATTTACCAGCATGATTTCCATAATCATTTACCAGCAGAAGGCCATGATTTCATTCTTCTTTATGACTGAGTAATTTTCCATTGTGTATATATACCCCATTTTTTTTTAATCCATTCATCTGTCGAAGGGTACCTAAGTTGGTTCCATGACTTCTAAGCGGCTGTTGTGAGTTGAGCTGCTGTAAGCATTTGATGTGGCTGCGTCACTATAGTCTTCTGATTTTAAATCCTTTTGGTATTTGCCAAGGAGTGGGATAACTGTCACCCGCTGGCTTTAACTCCATATTTTTCTTGACAGACATCGTTGGAACTGCTCGGCCAGATGAGAAAGCCATCATGACTTACGTGTCCAGCTTCTACCATGCCTTCTCTGGAGCCCAGAAGGTACCTGGGGCCCTGCTCCTTCCATGCCCAGCACACCTGGTGCCAGACCCCAAAACCTGCCCTCCTGCCCTGCCCGCCCGCCCGCCTGCCCCATCCAGGTGCCTGGATGGCCTCGTCTCGTGGGTAGAGTTAGTCCTGGCTCTTAGGTGGCGTGTTCTTCTCGCTTGGCTCCTTCTCCCACCCTGCACCTCTTCTCTCTCCCTCTCCCTCTCTCTCTTCCTCTCCCGTTACTGAGAAATTTAAGCAAGAACTTCTGGGCCTTCTGGGACCCACCGACTTGTGTAGGCAGGAAGGACTGCGTGTGTGACATGGGCCACCTGAATGGTCCTGGGTCTGGAGGGTGGCGTGGGCTGCGGCCCCTCCAGGTCCAGCTCTGTTCTTGACAGTGGCAGGACTTCCCTGGGGCACGCGGTGCTGTCCACAGCACCTTTGGGCCCCTGTGCTTCCCTCTGTGTTCTGCCTGGGAACCCCATTTGGTCTATCTGCACTCTGTGTAACCAGACAGAGGAGGGGAGACTGAAGGTGGGCGGCCGTGAACCCCTTCAAGTGTCCTGGCCTGGGTTTGCTCCGGGAGGCCTGTGGTTAAAGTTCAGTTGTGCAGGCTCCGCACTGCGCAGGGGCATCTCGATGCAAGGGCCCCTGCAGGCACTGAGGATTTGACATTTTCATTACTGAGCTTGCACAGCAGATGTCCCTCCCCCAGGCCTCCCTCGAAGGCCGGACCCCAGAAGCAGCAGTGTCGTCCTGACCGCTGAGCCTTTCTGGCTTTGGTCTGTGGGCCCGCCAGGTGCTCTGCATGGCATCTGAGTGACTTGTCTTGAAATGCATGACAGGAGGCCCTTTCCTGCCCTCTGCCCCTCCTCGCTGGCCTCTGACTGCTCATCTCCTGCCACCTCTGATTTTCTCTTTCTGCTCCTTCCTTCCTTCGCTCTCTGTCCACCATGGCTGCTCGGGTTTGTTCTGTGCTGCTGCTGCTGCTTTCTCCTCTCAACCTCTTCTCCTTCTCTGTGCAGATGTGTAGGCACGCTAAGGCTGGATGGGAAGGCCATGTGACCTAGTGTTTCATGTCACTGCCACACCTTCCCGGGTGCGCAGAAGGTGAGCTCCCCCTCGGCCTCACCCCCCTCCCCCGTCCTCACTGGACACCCCGGCAGCAGGCCTGGGGCCAAAGGAGGCTAGAGAAGCCCCTCATCCCCGCAGGGGGACAGGACGAACCCTGGCCAGGACACTTGAAGATGCCAGAGGAACCCGGCCTCTGCGTGGCCCCCCACGCCTCTCCCTGTGCTCGGAGCCCGTGGCTCCCACACATGGGAAGGAAGCTCTGGTCTCAGCTCCTTTCCTGGACCCGGCATCCAGAACCCACATCCCAAGCAGAAAGCTCTTAGCTGTACTTTCTGGCTGTGCCCTTAAACACCCAAGACCCCTTTACCTCTGTCTCTCCCTCCTTCTTGCTTAAGCAAGGTCATCTTCTCAAATTCAACCGGCAGCCAGGGCAGGGAGAAGTCTTCCCCTCTCCTCCCTGGTGTCTGGGCCAGAGCCCTGCCTGATACATCCCAACCAGGCCTGCCCTGGACAGTTGTGCAGGTTGCATCCTACAGAGGAGTTGCCAGCGTGTGCCATCGATGATGGAGATTTGTATATTTGTTTCTAAAAATTTTCCTGCAGAGGGCAGTAAAAACACCTTCGAACAAAATTAGCGTGACATTTTACAATGCTTTGAAAAAGCAAAATTAGTGCTTTGGGGAGGAGGCAGCCTTCAAAAATAAGACAAAGTAACCAGAGGGGCTAGCAGCAACCCTGTCCCTGTTGCCTCCTCACCCCTGTTGAAGGCAGGTACTGCCCCTTCCAGCCCTCCCTGCCTGACTCCTACTTCTTTTCTTTCTGTCCCACACGCCTCGACTGCTGTCTCTTTGGCCTCTTGACCTGTCGCCCCCACCGCTTAGCCAGGATTCAGGCAGCATCTCTGCTTGCTGTGGTCAAGCTCCCAACTGGTGACCCCAGAGAGAGTGCCTGCCCCGCCCCGGCCAGGCGGACTCTGCTGGGCCTTTCCCTGGGCTCCCTCCTCTTCCTCCTCCTCTCCTTCTTCGGGGATCCTGTCCTGGGCTCCACGCCTGTTGACACGGCCTTACGTCTCTGAAGCCTCTGTGTCCTGGCTGCTGCTGCTCGGGAAGGGCGTGTGGTTGTGCGTGGGGGAGGGAGTGTGCATGTGCGTGCCGTGGGGGGCGAGGGGCGTGGTGTAGGCGTGTGCGCGTCGGGGAGGGTGGAAGCTGCTCTCCCTCCGAGACCCCCTGTACCTCCCGTGCCCTGGTCCCATTTACCCACCTCTGTTGCAACCATTTCATGCTGCTTTTGTTCACATCTGAGGACGAGGTCACAAACTGGGGGTGGTGGTGGGTTGCTCCTCTGGTGCCCTGGGTGCCCCCAGCCACTTCTGAGGACCTGCTTAGAGCTAAGCAGGCAGGGGGTGGGGGTCCTCACCTCTCCTCTGGGGAGGGGCTGCTGGAGAAGGAGGAGGAGCCTTCTAGACTAACTGCCTCACTGCCTCAGGCTGGCACTGACCAGAACTCTTCCACAGCTCATGCCCTCCCCGGGCCTCCTTCCTCTCCTGCCTTTCTCTGGCCAAACTGGACAGGAGAACTAGAAGGGCAGCAGTCTAATGCATGTGTGCGTTTGCAACACGCATGTGCACCTAGCACGTGTGCCCACACTAGCACAGGGTACGCGAGTGTGTTGATCGACTTTCCAGGTTAGATGGGGACCAGCTCCTGCTGGGCAGGCTGGTTTTGGTGCTAATTCTCTCTTGCTCTCCTCCCACTCTGTGCCCCCCATGGGGATTTAGAATGACTGGAGAGCATCTCAAGGGTTGGTTTACATCGTCTTTGCTTTGAAGTTCATGATCTTTGAGGAACTTGTTTCTGAGGATCAGCCCTTGCAGGAACTTGATCTGATGCAGGTGTTCCGGATGCTTCTGAAGAACAGAGGGATCCCTGGGTTCATCAGGCACTTGCTCCACTATTGGGAACCTTCTCGGGGAAGAACCCCGTTCCCACCCTGGGAACTCCTGGTCTGTCCGGGAACGCCGTGGACACGGGACGCCGCCAGGTCATCGCATCTGAGCGGTGCTCACTCTGCTCCAGATCCAAGCAGGGGAGGCTGGCTGTGGGGCTTTGCCTGAGCAGCAGCACCTGACCTTGGGGAACTCAGGGTGGAATAGGGGTCCCCACTGGGAAGGGGCAAGCAGCCGGTGGAGAGGCGGCTGCAGCTCGTGCAGGGACAGAAGCTGAGAAAGGAGAGCGAGTTTGCCTTGACTGGCTGCTACACAGCGGGACTCCCGGGGAGCCAAAGTGCAGCTGGAGAGGGCAGCTCTGCCACCCTCCTGCCACTTCCTCTGTCCCCTGCCCCCTCGTCTTGGGGCTGCTCCATGCTGGGCTTGGGGCCTTGGCAGCAGGAACAGCAGGTGTGGTTGCTGGCTCAAGACAACCTGGGCATCAGGCAGGTGTGGGAGGAGGGAATGGGGCAATTCTAGTTTGGGGAATTTTTTGACTAAAAACGTCGCTGGTGAGATCTTCATGACATTCATGTGAGCCTGTGGGTTGTGAGTGGCAGAGCTGGGGTGTTGCTTGGCCACATTTGGGTGTTCTATGTCACCTGAGGACATTTCCCTCTCTAACCTATACCTGCCCCAGATAATTCAGTGCTGCCTGTGAAGGGGACCGCTGGCTTGGGTTGTGAAGAACTCTGGAGATGAGAGTCCATAATGCTTTAAGACTTAACTCAGATACAAAGCAAGCGTATCGTTGTGTGTTAAGTTGTATAATAATACAGATGGAAGGAAGTAGGTCGCAGAAGGACGTGAAGGTACAAGCCGTGGAACGGGAAACACAAACTCGTAGTTGTCTTTTCCCTGACACTCGGAGAGCACCTTGCCTGTTTCTGTATTTTCTCAGCCCATTGCTTATCTGTGCTTAAGGCACTTGATCTCATACGAGTTCTACCCTAGGGCATCAGAAAGGCCTGGGCATCCTGGTTCTTTGCTTGGGTTCCAGAGCATCCCATCTCCTCTGGCAGGAACCAACCCGAAGCGGGGACTCCCCTGTGTTTTCTTGTGAAGTTACTTCCATTTCTTCAGTTCCCCCAGGGAGTGTGTCTTTCCTCCCTCAGACCTGCTCTCCCTTGGGCTCCGTAACTGATGCAGGCTCTCCCAGATTCCTTGTGTACTGTGGTCTTTCTGGGTGTCTCTCTCCTAAACCCCCATGGAGCGTGGGGTGCTTGCAGCGATAGGGGAAAAAGCTAGAAAGCCTGGGATAACTGAGGTCATGGACAGGAGCGTCCCCACACTCCAGGCCCAGCCGAGCTGGCACTTCCTGGCTGACCTCTTCTTTCTTCTTGGGTGGGAGTTGGTGGTAACTGAGCCGGTCCTCACGGGGCCGCTGGGAAGCAGTTTAAGGAACGCCCTCAGCAGATTCCGTCGGGCTGTGAGGATTAGCAGGGAGAGTGAGGGAAGCAGAAAGGTTTCTTGTTTTTCTCCAAGAATCAAGTCTGGATTCCAGGTTCCGGCCTCCTGCAGGTTGCCGGCCTGAGAGGCGACCCCCGAGATGTTTGCACACAGGCCCTTTACAAAGAAAGTGCCCTTCTGTTCTGTGAGTGGTGCCTCTGTTACTCCCAGAGGCAGGACTGCTGGTGTGTTGGTCATGTTCTCGGTCATCCTCTCCTGCCGAGGCCAGCCTGGGAGGGGCAAGCCAGGACATGGGCTTGGGAAAGAAGCTGGATCTTTGTGAAAAGTCCCTGGGAGGCCCACGTAGGAATCTCCCCAGACTTCATCCAGAGGAGCCCCATGTGACCCTGGGGATGGCGAAGCTCTGGAGGCCCGCAGACACACCCAAAGTCCCACGAACTCAGACCCCACTCTTGGCATATCCGTTTGACGAATTGACGCATAGGTCACAATTTAGGGCCGTGGAGCCCAGGAGGCAGCAGCAGGGTGGCAGGTGGAGGTGGGCTTCCCTCGTTAGAAATCACAGCTGCGCGGCTGCTGGCCATGCTGGGTGGCCGCCCTGTTCTTTTCTGCTCACCAGGGCGTTTGTGGCAGCGTGCGCTGCCCCACCTCCTCACATGCATTTCAGCCTGGGGTAGAACACCTCCACCCTTCCTGGTGCCTACCCTCGTCCTCAGTGGAGGCTCCCTCAGTGACCTCGGGCGCTTTGCCACCCCCAGCCAGCCTCATGGGCTTGGTTTCCATGACCCTGCTTTCTTTCTGGAACCCCATCTTGTGGACAGGCTCCGGGGGAGGAAATTCCCTCCTCGAGGCCTTTGGGATTCCCCGTTATTACTCAGTAGTCGTCAAGGGGAGTGACATCATTCTGGAATTCCACTGAGAGATGGCCGTGGAAGCTCCAGGACGGGGGCAGGGGATGAGGGCCTCGGATGCCGTCTTGCCCCAGTTTCTTCAGACCTGGGACTTGAAGTCCCCATCAAAGGACTCTTCGGCCACCCTCAGACCATCCCCACATTGTCTTCAGGAAGTCCCAGCCCCCTCTGACACCTTGCCCTGTAAGCATACAGTCTCTCGATTCTGCAGTTGAAGGGACCTCGGGGTGATATTTCTGTCCCCAGCCGATGTATACCCCAGCACAGTCACTCGCAAGACATGTGAGTTGGTGGGCCTACGTCCTGTTTGAAAAGTTCTTCACAGAAAAAGCATCTAGGTCTTCTTCATCATTCCTGCCGATTCCAAGCGTCCTCATCTCAGATTCTTCCTTTGGCCTGGCCTCAGGTGGTCTTGCTGCAGATGAAACCCTTTTCGTCTTGTTCATCAGCCAGATGCGAGGTCGCGTCTTCCTTCCCTGTAAACCAGGGTCCCCTCTCTGCACAGTCCCAGGATGCAGCTCCGTCTTCCCCCAGGCGTTATCTGCACCACCTCGGCTGTCTTCTGTTCTACCGGTGGCCGCCACAGGGCTTTGGGTTCCCTGTCGTTTGGTGTAGAGGCTGAGTGGGTGCAAGCACACAGCTCTGTTCCAAAACCACCCAAGTGAAGTAGATGGAGGAACGTGGGCCTTACTGGTGTTAGGCTGCAGAAGATGTGTCTCCCAGGGGGCTCCAAGCCCGTGTCTCATTGCCGTTCTGTCCCCTCTCTTTCCTCTCCAGGCTGAGGCTTGTCTGTGGTCACTGTGTGTCGAGTGCTTAGCTTCCCCAGCGGGGCCTGTGCTGGCTTGATCCTTGGTCCTGCCCTCACTATGCGGAAGGGCCCCTTGGTTTCCTCTTGGGCTCATTGCCGTGGGAGGTGCAGGGATCCTTAGAGCACATACTGGTTCTCAGTAGCAGCTTCTCCCAGGCTCCCAGATTTGAATTCCCACATCTCCACGATCCTGGCAAATCCAGACTGAGGCCCTGAGCCTTTGCAACCAAGGCCTCCACTTGAAATTCCAGGATGGGCAAGCCTTTCTTCACCTCTCCACCTGACCTGAGTGTTTTGAGTGTATCTTGTCATTGGACTGGTTTCTTCCCAACATGCACGTTGGGTCCCAGACTCAGGTCCTTCTCCAGGGGCCTGGGTCAGCCACTAAGACCTTTATCCAGGCTCCTGTGACCCACGAGACCTGGCCATGGGCTGGCAGATGGGTGGTGAAGAAGAGGGAGGAGGGATGTAACTTGAGAACCTTGGAGGCTCCCTTCCATCCACAGGGAGCTTCAGGTGGAGGAGCTTTGTCGGCACAGGTGTGTCCAGGTGGCCCTGCTGCTGGGGCTGGCTGCTCATGACTCTCCCTGTCTTGTTGCCAGGCAGAGACAGCTGCCAATCGTATCTGCAAGGTATTGGCCGTCAACCAGGAGAATGAGCAGCTTATGGAAGACTACGAGAAGCTGGCCAGTGATGTGGGTACCCCCTGGTTTTCTCCTGACTTGGCCCCAGCAAGGTCCTGTGCCTCGTTACCCCGAAGGAAAAGGAGTCCCCAGAACCTATACCTCCAAGTCTATCATGGGGACATAGTCCCCAGGCTGGGTGTCGTCCATGATCCCACCACAGTTAAGATGGGACAGCTTGGGCTCTGCTCTGGCTCTGAGAGAAAGTAGAGAGGTGGCAGCACTTCCGTCCCTGTTCCACTGTTCCAGCCAGGTTGCCGTGGCCAGTCCCATGAGCTGGCTGGGCATTGGTGGCCTCCTGCATATTGTGGGGTGATTACACACTTAAACCCATAGGGTTCCTCTGATTATTCAGATGAGTTAATTTGTGGGATGTACCTGGCACCTTACAGGGTTCCCCGTATTTTCCATCATTTCTACTTTTCCTCCATCTTCTCCACCACCATCGCCTTGACTCAGGAAAAGCAATCCAGATTGTTCCCTGCCTGTGCCCCAGGCAGCTCTCTGCCCTAGAAACCCTTTTTGGGTCAGGGACCCACATTCTAAATCCCAGAAAATCTGGTGGCAAGGACCTCAGGGAGCAGCTGTTAGATCCCCCGTCCACGGCATAGACAGACAAACTGAGGCCCAGTCAGTTAATAGGACTGAGTTCTGGTTCTTCCCCTGCAGGGCGGGTGGGGTGAGTGAAGGAGGCCCCAGGAGCCAGGTTTCACGCAGCCTCTGGTTCTTAGAGGGAACACCCTGGAACCTGGTGTCACAGCCTGGGAATGCCCAAGCATGGCAGTAGGGCAGGATTGTGCCGGCAGGAGAGGCCTTCGTCCCTGCGAAGGGAGGAAGCGCTCCCCTCTCCCAGCATCCTCCCCCTGACCTCCACTCTCTCTCCAGCTGCTGGAGTGGATCCGCCGCACCATCCCCTGGCTGGAGAACCGGGTGCCCGAGAACACCATGCATGCCATGCAGCAGAAGCTGGAGGACTTCCGTGACTACCGGCGCCTGCACAAACCGCCCAAGGTGCAGGAGAAGTGCCAGCTGGAGATCAACTTCAACACGCTGCAGACCAAGCTGCGGCTCAGCAACCGGCCCGCCTTCATGCCCTCGGAGGGCAGGATGGTCTCGGTGAGCAGCTGGAGCCCCCAGCCTGGCCGCCTCCGTCCCTGCTGCTTCTTCAGGACCAGTGCAGCACCTGGGGGGTGGGGGACTGGTTTTTACCTACCCACAATGCTCCAAAATCAGGGCTCCCCTCTAGATCCCCACCCAAGCTCAGGGGGCATCTACCCAGGCCTCCTGGCACCACCAGCCCTCCCCCCGCCAAAATCATCCTTGTAAACAGAACGTCCCTCCAAATGTTGAACCAAGCAACAAGTTAGTATTTACTTTCATGGAATTTAAGAACTTTTTAAAAATTATTACTTTACTAAGTAGTAGGGTTTTTTTTTTTAGGGTAGGATATTTCAAAGATACAAGTAAGTAAAATACAAAAAATAGAAATTACTCATGGTCTTACTCCCCATTATCAATGTTTATTAAAGATTTTGAAAAGAATCCTTTAGTCTTGATATATAAATATAATTCTTAGGTAAATCTTAAAGCCTGCTTTATATAAAAATACTAGCATCAGGAGCTGGGCATGGTGGTGCCTGCCTGTGGATCCCGGCAGCTTGGGAGGTTGAGGCAGGAGGATTACAAGTTTGAGGAACTTAGTGAGACCCTGTCTCAAAATAAAAATAAGACTGGGGATATAGTTCACTTGGTAGAGTGCTTGCCTCACATGTACAAGGCCCTGGGTTCAATCCCCAGCACCACCAAAAATATAAATAAATAAATAAATAAAATTTTAAAATAAAAATAAAAAGGACTGGGGATATAGCTCAGTGGTAAAATGCCCCTGGGTTCAATCCTCCATACAAAAAAACAAAAAACACAACTTTGACATGCACAGTGTGGCAAACTGTAGTCCTCTTTGGAGTTCCAAGTCTGATTCGGTAGCTTCTAGGGGCCACAGCAGCTGTTGGCCCAATTGGGGTGCTCTTGCAAAGTGGAAAAGGCGCCCCTGGGTGGGACAGATGCAGCCTGGCCCTGGGGGGCAGGGTGGAGAGGAGGGAGCATAGGCCAAGTGTGCTCACCTGGGTGTCCTTGCACTAACAGTAGAGGCAGCCCTACTCAGCTTCTGTCCCCTCAGAGCCTTGGGCTGGGTCCCCCAGGCTACTGCCTGGAACCCAGAAGCCTGAATCCAGGAATGTGTTGGTGATGGGGGGGGTGGCTCAGGGCCTCCCTGCCTCATTCATTGTTGTTCTGGTTCCCTGGCGCCTCGGTGATTGGCCAAAGTCTTGTGGGAAGCCAGACTGGACCAGGAGGGCCTTGGACTCTTATCCTGCAGGACTTCATACTCAGAAGCCCTGTAACTGGGTGGCTCCTGTGGACCAAGGCCCCACTCCCTGCCCAGGAGGTGGGCTGGGATGGCTGGCTGGGGTGGGTGTGGGGCAGAAATTGGGAAGAGGTTCCTCCCCGAAGTCACAGAGCATCTGTAGATGTCCCAGAGGGCTGCGGTCCAGGCCCAAGCCAGGCCCTAACACTGCGCCTCCCATCCCCGCAGGACATCAACAATGCCTGGGGCTGCCTGGAGCAGGCAGAGAAGGGCTATGAGGAGTGGCTGCTGAATGAGATCCGGAGGCTGGAGCGGCTGGACCACCTGGCAGAGAAGTTCCGGCAGAAGGCCTCCATTCACGAGGCCTGGACAGATGGTAAGGCCCCCCAGCCCCCACCTCCCCAGAGGTTCTGGCTTTGCAAGTCTCCCACCTGGCCACCGCCATGACTCCTTTCTTCTCTTGCTAGTCCTGTCTTATACTAGTTCTCTGGCTCTAGGCAAGTTCATTAGCCTTTTGGTTGCCTTGGTTTCCTCATCTGTAAAATGGGGATAATAACAGTTCCAATCTCACAGGTCGATGAGCAGTGAATCAATGAGGACATGGGCAGAACTGAGAGGAGATCCCGGCATAGTGCAGTGCTATCTAGATGCTAGTTTAGATCGTGCTTTCATTGCTTCTTCCTCTCCTGAGTCAGTGAGTGGGTTTGAACCCTGACTGTCCCCCTTAGAAGCAGCGTAAGTTAGAATTGGTGCCTTAACCTTGGGTCTGTCCCCAAATCTGTAAAGTACAGGGGCTGGTATGTCCTCCTATGTCAGCATCCTTTGCTGCGGTAATGAATCACCACACTCTCGGTGGCATAAAGTAACGGAAATTCATCCTCATGGCTCAGGAGTTAATTGAAGTGTCAGCAGGATTGCTTCCTCTGGAGGCTCCAAAGGGGAGAGAATGTTCTGGTGGAGGCCAGGCGTCCCTGGCATCCCTGGTCTTGTAGCTGCATCCTCTGGTCCCTGCCTGCATTCTCACATGGCTTCTCTGCTCTGACACTGAATCGCTCCTTTTTCTAGTAAAGACCCTAATTCACTTTAACCTCACCTTACCTTGCTGATATCTGTGTAATCCCTATCTCCAAATAAGGCTGCACTCTGAGGTTCTAGGTTGATGTGAGGCTGGGAGGGTGACACTAGTCAACCTGGCGCCCCCTCCTGGGGTGCCGTGAGGCTTGCATCCTAGTTCAGTGCCCAGCAGGTAGCATGCATTCAGCAAAGAGCAGCCCCTGACATTTTTTGCTGTCTGTTTCCTTCCCTCTTTCCTGGCCTTGGATCAGGGGACCCGGACCTTTGCCTTAAAACGTGTGTCCTCCTTACTTGAATCTAGAGGCACGTGGAACCCCTTCTGGAGTCTTCTTATTGGTGGCTGAGGTTAACGCTGAAGAGAGACAGTCGTACCTGGGGGAACCTTGGCCAGACCTGGAGGGAGGAATGGCTGCCAGCCTCCTCAGGCTCTGCCAGCCTTATCAACTGAAGCCCCTGTGGCAGACCTGCTGAGTGACAGCTCAAGGCCCTAAGACTCCCCCTTTCAGCCCTTTTTTGTGCTTCTCAGACTAGAGATGAACAGGGCCGCACCCTGTGGCCATTTGGGAGTGGCCCGGCTTGACGTAGGGGCTAGGATTGCGCTGGACTCGGCTCAGGGGTGTGGGCGTGCGGCCCTGTGGGAAGCGCCTGCAGGGTCAGAGTGGGAGGGGGTGGTGGAGGCCTGAGTGCCCCGAGTCACCCCCTTGCTGCTGGTGTCCTCTCCTGGGCCAAGAAACAGCTCACGGCCACGACACAGGCAAGGCTGGCCCCACTGGGGTGCCAGTACAGCCTCTGGGGAAAGCGGTTTGGTTACCCGCATTCACACCTAATGATGTGACTAATTGCAGTCTAACCTGGGAATTCCATTTCTTGAGACGAAGGAATTAACCTTAAGCCTGAGGAAATCAGGCCTCGAGGCTTTTGTGGTGAAACATCTACCCCAGCTCGAGCCTCCCCGGCATGCCCACGGCTGGCCGTGAGTGGTTCCTCATGCGGTGGGGGTGGGAGTGGTACAGGCTGCCCCCTGTGGCATGCTTTCTGCATCTGAGGACTCAACCAACTGTGGCTTGGAACGTTGAAAACAAAAAGGAATTTCATCTGTACTGATCACGTACAGGCTATTTTCTTGTCATTAGTCTCCTAATGATACAGCATGACAACTATTTGCATAGCATTTACATTGTATTAGGTAGTGCAAGCAATCTAGAGATGATTTTATACCAGAGGAGCTGTGCGCCTGTAATCCCAGCTGCTTGGGAGACTGAGGCAGGAGGATCACAAGTTGGAGGCCAGCCTAGGCAATTTAGGGAGACCCTGTCTCAAAATAAAATAATAAAAGGACTGGGGATGTAACTCAGTGGTAGAGGGCTTGTCTAGAGCATGCCCTGGGCCCTGGGCTCAGTCCCCAGCACCACCCAAAACAAGAATAAAAATAAAAAATTAAAGTGTGCAGGATGATGTGTGTATGTTATATGCAAATACCATACCATTTTATATAAAGCACTTGAGCATCTGCCAGTTTTGGTGTCTGCAAGGGATCCTGGAACCAATCCCACCTGGACACTGAGGGACAAGGGTATATGGGACGACTGTGGTGCCAAAGGAGGAATTCTGATCCCGAGCTGCTAAGTATTTTAAAAAGAGAAAACAGTCCAGTGTCTAAACATAATGTCCATGTAAGGTAAAACTGAATAGGAGTAGATAAGTAGGCTTGTAAGTTGTTCCAGAAAAGCTTCGAAATTCAGTGAGCCTGCTTTCTTAGAAAGAACACTGGGCCCCGGGCCGCGACACACACCTGTAATCCCAGAGGCTTGGGAGGCTGAGGCGGGAGGATCGAGAGTTTAAAGCCAGCCTCAGCAACTTAGTGAGGCTCCAAGCAACTCAGTGAGATCCTGTCTTCAAATAAAATTTGAAAAAGTCCGGGGATGCGGCTCAGTGGTTGGGTGCCCCTGGGTCCAATCCCCAAAAATTAAAAAAGAAGGAAAATCACTGGGAATGGCAACTTCCAGCGGCCCGGCTGACACACTTCCTCTCCTCCCGTCAGTACTGCACCCCCGTTGCTCACAAGCTGCCACAGGGGCTGCTGTATGCAGACTCGTAGGAGCAGTTGTGAAACAGCGGTGCCGGGGGTTGACGTTCAGTGGTCCCCGAGGTCGGGTGTTCTGGCGGCACCTCTGCTTTCACACACTGCAGACTGCTGTGTGGCGGACACCTCCAGGGGAGTTGCCGGGGCTCGAGGGGCGAATGGCTGGGACCAAGGAGATGCCCCCCACCTCACTCGCCGTCTGGTGCTCAGCCATTCACCCCTCTGTCTCAACCCAGGCAAAGAGGCCATGCTGCGGCAGAAGGATTATGAGACGGCCACCCTGTCTGAGATCAAGGCCCTGCTCAAAAAGCACGAGGCCTTTGAGAGCGACCTGGCTGCCCACCAGGACCGCGTGGAGCAGATAGCGGCCATTGCACAGGAGCTCAAGTAGGCCTGCCCGGCTACCCCCACTCTTTGGTGCCCTGGTACAGGGTTGAGGCTCAGCTTTCTCGCTGCTGCGGAGAGCGGGTGGCTGGGGGAAGCAAGGGGGAGTAGAGATGGTGCCCAGGTGCAGGGAGTTGATTCAGAAGGCAGGAATGCCTCTCCTGGTGGAGAGGGAGCCCTGGACTACTCCCTTCCTGTGATAGTCCTTTGGTCCTCACCCGTCACTAGTATGGGACCAGAGGGTGACCCAACCTCAGTTCTGAGTGCTGAGCTGTCTTCTTGGGCCTTGGTGGCTCCCTGCCATTGGGCATTGGGGTCAAGGATGGCATCACCTCCTGCTTTGGTTGGGATGGGGGCTGCTGGAGAGAAGGACTGGCCTTTGGTCTCCTGCCTCTAGTCTCTTGAGGCCAAGGAAGTAGGAGGGGTACCTGGAAAGTCTGCAGAAGGGAGCACCTCTGACTCTCCCAGCACCACTGGTGCCCCCAACTGCAGGGGGAGGGAGAGCAGGCCCCCAAACTAACCGATGTCACCTGACTTCCTTGTCCCTTCCTCCCAGTGAGCTGGACTATTACGACTCGCCCAGTGTCAATGCTCGCTGCCAAAAGATCTGTGACCAGTGGGACAATCTGGGGGCTCTAACTCAGAAGCGGAGGGAAGCTCTAGAGGTGAGGACCTCTGAGGGAGAGCACGGCCTGCGGCTGGGGCGGGCCCCTTCCTCCTCTTTGGTTCAGTGGCTCTGGTTCCTGGACTTCCTCCAGCCCTGGCCTGACTATGGAAAGTTCACGCTGGCCCAGGACTTAGAATTTGCCCTGGTGGAGATGCCTCCTTTCTCACTCGCAGTTGAGTGCCCTGAACAACCCAACCTCCGCCATTTGAGAACTTGCCTGTTTGCAGGTCCGATTCTCTGGGGGCCGGGGCAGGTGATTCCAGTGTGAGGCGGTCCATCCACCTGACAGAGAACCAGTGCCCCACGGACAGCCTGTTCTTTTTGCCTGGTTCAGTCCAGTGCTGCTAGTAGACTGGGACCCCTCTCCAGGAAGATCTCGGTGGCATTGGGGGTACTGTGGGTATCACTCTGCTAAACACCCCTCCCCTCCCCAACGCACCCTGTTTGGCACTCAGCGGACAGAAAAGCTGCTGGAGACCATCGACCAGCTGTACTTGGAGTATGCCAAGCGGGCCGCGCCCTTCAACAACTGGATGGAGGGGGCCATGGAGGACCTGCAGGACACCTTCATCGTGCACACCATCGAGGAGATCCAGGTGTGCCCATCCCTCTCCAGAGACCTCTCCCCCAGGTGCTCCTGGCCCACGCTCTGTGGGCCCCACTCCCCAGGGCCTGCCCCATAGGATAGACAGAGGAAGAGCATCCCAGGATTTCATGGATTTGAAACCTTTGCACTTTATTTATTTTGACCAGGTAATATGTGTATAGGGTATAACATCCAAAAGTGAAAGGGGTGTTTGATAAGGTCTCCCATTGGCCCCTTATCCCCTAATCCCCCATTCCCTTCCCCACAGGTAAACAGTATATTTCTGCATATATAAGCAAATAAATTTATTTACATGTTCTTCTCTACATGCCCCCATTTTTGTACATGAAATATAGTTTCTCACCACATATGGTGGTGCACACCTGTAATTGCAGCGACTGGGGAGGCTGAGGCAGGAGGATGGCAAGTTTGAGGTCAGCCTCAGCAACTTAGTGAGAACCTGTCTCAAAATGAAATAAAATACAGGGCTGGGGATATAGCTTAGGGGTAGACCACCCCTGGGATAAATCTCTGGTATCACCAAAAAATAAAAATAAATAAATTTTTAAAAAGTAGCTTCTATTATATTCTTTATCTTGAGCCTTGATTTTTTTTTTTTTAATATATTTTTTAGTTGTAGGTGGACATGGTAGCTTTATTTCATTTTTATGTGGTGCTGAAGATCAAACCTAGGGCCTCACGCATGCTAGGCGAGCACCCTACCCCTGAGCCATAACCCCAGCCCATGTGCCTTCTTTTTTTTTTTTTTTTTTTTTTTTTGTGCTGGGGATTGAACCCAGGGCCTTATGCTTACAAGGCAAGCACTCTACCGACTGAGCTATCTCCCCAGCCCGAGCCTTGATTTTTAATATAACATGTATCTTGGAGCTCATTGCATATCCATTAACATCTTCCTCCATCTGCTATGTAACTGCAAAGCATTAGATTCAAAAGATTTCACAGAGGGAGCCATTGTTGCAGGAGGTCACCTGGAGAGCAGAGCTCAGGGGACCCCCTTGTCCTTGAATGCCCCAGGGAGGATAGGCCAGTCTTAACAGTCCCTTGGATGCAGCCGTGGCTTTGGCTCTGCCTCCCACCTCTGTTGCCACCTGCCTTCCTGGTTCTCAGCCACAGAAGTGATTTCAGGCCTCCAGGTCTCCATGGCCCTCCTACCTGCCTCTGCCTGGGACCCCTAGGGCTCCCCTTGCTCATCTTGCCCGAGGGAAGCACCAGCCCCTCTGAGTGTCTGTACTGATCCTGCATCCCCATGTCTGTCTAGGGACTGACCACAGCCCACGAGCAGTTCAAGGCCACCCTCCCTGATGCCGACAAGGAGCGCCTGGCCATCCTGGGCATCCACAACGAGGTGTCCAAGATCGTCCAGACCTACCATGTCAACATGGCAGGCACCAACCCCTACACAACCATCACGCCTCAGGAGATCAATGGCAAATGGGACCACGTGAGTAGAAGGGCCTGATTGATTTTCGTTGATTTTATTTTTTTACTGTTACATAGTGAACGTTTATTATTTGTCCAAATAGTGAATTTCTGAAACAGTTCGCCGTCTTCACTGCTGTCCTGGTGCTGACCCACCCCTAAAGTCCTGCGGCTGTTTCCACCCCAGGTGCGGCAGCTGGTGCCACGGAGGGACCAGGCCCTGACAGAGGAGCATGCCCGCCAGCAGCACAATGAGAGGCTACGCAAGCAGTTTGGGGCCAGGCCAACGTCATCGGGCCCTGGATCCAGACCAAGATGGAGGTGAGCCCTGTTGTAAGAGGCCAGGGGCCTTCCAGCACATCCCTGCCAGCCAGGCTGCCTGCGCTCTCAGGCAGGGCCCACGGAGGGCTGGGGTCTGAGTCCGTGATTGATCTGCTGCCTTGGAGAAGAGTGTGGACGCCTGTGCAGGGAAGGCTGCTGGGCTTGATCCCAGTGTCTGGTTCGGGAGCGAGGGCACACTACGGAGCTACACAGGACAGTCCCATAGGACCGCCAGCTCCCAGAAACCTGAGTCAGCTTCGTTCCTTCTGCTTTCCTCTTTGGCTGGGCCTCCCCTTCCTCCATTACTGCTCCCCTGGCAATGGGCTCAGTCAAAGAGGATGATCCACCCAGAAAGCAAGCTCAGCTGTCCCTAATCGAGTGTAGAATTTTGGGGGGATTATGTAGGCTAGTTAGTGGGGAAGGGGCACCACTTGGCTAGAAGTCTCTGAGCTCCTTGGCAGCCGAGACCGTGGGAAGTTGACGTTGGTGTGCTGGTGTGCGCATCTTCCCCTCCTCCAGCACATGGTGCTTAGCAAATGCTCAGGAGATATTGGCAGGCCTGAACTGCATGGGCTGAGAGTGCTTTCTCAAACAAGGCCTGCCGATGTGAGTGAAGTCAGGCTCACGTGAGCATTAGGTCTGGTTCCTTGAGGGGGAGGGGGCTCAGAAGGGCTAGGGCAGGCAGTCTGGGAGGCAGAACAGCAGGAGCAGTGGCTGCTGAGGGGACCTGGCTCAGTGGACACAGGGAGGATCCCTGAGATGGACAGTGGTTAGCAATGAGGTTTGGGAAGAGGATTTGAATGGGAAGCAAAGGAATGAACGTTTAGGTCAGCAATTGACTGTGTAACCCCTTCCTGAGGCTGACAGGTACCTGAGAGACAAGAGATTTCATCCAGTGATAATGCTTGTTATACAACTTGACGATGCTCTTTCCATACCAAGGAACACCACGCTCAGTGTGTCTCAGTGATTACCGGTGCTGGTCTCCCTAGGGCTGGGATGGGAACTGAAAATCATCCTGATAGTTAACCTATGACCTTGGGAGCTTAATCTGCACCCTGTGAGTGCGGAGTGGGGCAGGCTGACAAGGTACCTCCTTCTGGATGAGCAGGAGATCGGGAGGATCTCCATTGAGATGCACGGGACCCTGGAGGACCAGCTCAGCCACCTGCGACAATATGAGAAGAGCATTGTCAACTACAAGCCAAAGATTGACCAGCTGGAAGGTGACCACCAGCTGATCCAGGAGGCTCTCATCTTTGACAACAAGCACACCAACTACACCATGGAGGTGGGTGGGGCAGGCCTTGCTTCACCTAGGAGCCTCAGGTCTCTTTCTGTTCTCCATCTGGGCGGGGTGGGCTGAGGAGCAGTTACCCCTCCCAAGGAATCTGGTCGTACTAGCAGAATAAGTGCTCATGTCTCTCCGCCCTTGAAGCTCCCTTCGTTCAATCCACAGTGCCTTCTGTATGCCCCAGGGAACTTTTTGGGAGTGTACATTTCTGGGCTTCATCTCCAGAGTTTGCTTTCTCGAGTTCTGAGGTGGAGCTTTGGGCATCTGGGTTTTTAATAAGCACTCCCAGCAGCTCTGATGCTGGTGGACTCCACGCACTGGCCTGGGCACTTGCTTCCCAGATCACTGGCGTTCTGAGAAACATGTTGTTAGGCCATCTCCTCCTCGTGTGGCCATCATAGAGTGTGTTTACACAAACTAGGATGGCTACACTGTCATGAGGTGGCCACTGGGACCACCATTGAGTATTTGGCCTGTTGTCGACCAAAAGATCCTCCTGTGGCACTTAATGGCACTTGTTTTGACTGTGAAGTATGTATGACATGTATGTGTGTTTACGTATGGGGGTGGGTGGGTGTTCAGGGAATCACCCAGTTTAATCTTCCTTATATCAAGTCCACCTTCCTTCCTCAAATGACCCCCATTGGCAAGTGTGGTTCCCTTGCTGTCTCGGACAGAAGCCAGCACCCTGCCCCCTTTATTCTCTAGAGTCCTCCGACCTGGCAGGTTGTCCTTGTCTTTGTTCTCCCTCTGGGGATATTGTGACTACAGATAGAAGGCCTATTTGATTGCTTTGGCCATTTTTGATAGTTGAGAGGAGGAACAGTCATGGGTAGCTTGAGCCTAGGCCTTGGAGGATCTCCCCTGAGAGGCATGGGACCCTGGGGCCCCTTTGCTGACAAGCCCCTTGCCCACCCTCAGCATATCCGAGTGGGCTGGGAGCAACTGCTCACCACCATCGCCAGGACCATCAATGAAGTGGAGAACCAGATCCTGACCCGAGATGCTAAGGGCATCAGCCAGGAGCAGATGAATGAGTTCCGGGCCTCTTTCAACCACTTTGACCGGGTGAGAGCCCCACTCCTTGCTCATTTAGAGCTGCCCCCAGCCCCTGACTTAGGGCCCTGGAGGGCACTGCCCAGGGTGTGGGCCACCATGCGGGGCCTGGTTCTTGGGCAGACAAGGAGGAGGGAGAGGGAGGAACCTCCACCAGCCTGCCCTGACTCGGTGTCACGGAGCCTGCCTTGGCAGGTCTGTCCTGGTGTTCTCCAAGCCTCCCTGCCTTCCTGTAGTGTGTGCTCTTGTCAGGGGTGGGGAGAAGACCTTTGACCCCTAGCCCTTGCTCTCCTACCATGAGGAATAGCCCTTGGCAGCGAGGCTACCAGAGTCTCAAATGAAGGCTTGCTGCCCCTGGCTGTGGGAACTGTCCCTCCCCTCTGCCTCAGGAGAGAGACTCCTTCCTGCCCCTACCTGCTGCCTTTGGGACCCTCTGCTGGGGATGTCTGAGTCCTCTGTCCTGGGTTTTCATCTCAGTGCCAGGACAGGCTAGGTGTTCAATGGGCTGCCCCTTCCCAGTGCCCTGGGGCTTGGGGGCGGGGAGCATGGGGTCAGTTGCTGTCCACCACCCTGCCTGCTTCCTGCCCTCCAGCACCTGGGTGGGAGGAGCCTGGGGTTAGCTGGGAGGCCTGGGGCACTCCTGGGGCAGCTTCTCACTCTCATCCTGCACCCCTCCTGCCCTGCCTCACAGAGCAGGGCTGTGTGTGCGGGGGACAGGGCCCCCTCTGGACCGTCATCCGTGTGTCTAACCGTGTGCACTTTTATCTCCCCTCTCCCCCGCCTCTCCACTCTCCACCCTTTCCATCGCATGCCTTTGTCCCCGTGTCTCCCCACACACCACCCTCCCGGGGCATGGCCCACCCCCACCCTCACGGCCTTCACCTCCCTGGCACCGCATGGCTGGCTGCCTGGCGCACCGCGGCCCTAGGATCACTCCGGCACGCTGGGTCCCGAGGAGTTCAAAGCCTGCCTCATCAGCTTGGGCTATGACATTGGCAACGACCCCCAGGTACTGGCCTCCTGCATGGAGCACGCTCAGGGGTGGCCTCCGGGGCGAGAAATAATGCGTTTCTCCTTTTTCTCTTCTCTCTCTGTCTGGATCTCCCTGCCCCCCTTCCCATGGGCCGTGGGCCTCACCCTCTCCTACTGTCCCTTCCTGCCCTTCCTTCCACTGCTCTGCCCTTGGTTGTCTTTTGTGGGAACCCGCCGGGGCCCGCATCCATCTCTCCTCGCCACTCTTCATTCTGTGGATGGACTTTTGCATCCCTCCCTGCTTTTCTCCTTTATGTGGACATTTTCCCTGGACATGTTCCTCCTCTGTTTTCCTTCCTGACCCGCAAACCATAAACTCGCCCTCCCCTCCTGCTGTCCGTACCATCTTCCTGGCCCCTGGCTGGCCCTTCCTTCTCCCACCTGTCTCTGCCTCCTGTATCTTGGTGCTACTGCCCCACAGAAGAAGACAGGCATGATGGACACGGATGATTTCCGCGCCTGCCTTATCTCCATGGGTTACAACATGGTAACGTAAACCCCACCCTCCGTCCGCCAGGCCTCGGCCTGCCCTGGCAGGAGGCAGCCAGCTGGCTGGAGAAGCCAAGTCCTAGCAATACAGGCCTGGGCCCTGAACCCAGGGCTGTCCTTCTCGGAGGAAGCTCAAATCCCCAGTCCTTGAAAGCGGGGCCCAGCCACGGAGCCTGTGTGGTGGGAGGCCCGGGCCGCCTCACTGCAGTCTGCCCTGGCTTGTCTTCTGGTACTTACTAGGGAGACCCGCTTTTCACTCCTGTGGAGGACCAGGCTGACCCCAAGGCTGGCAGGAAGGATTGGTGGCTTGGACATTCTGGGTTTGGGGTTGACCCTGCTTCATCACACACGAGTCATGGAGCTTTAGATTTCTTCCTCTGCCCTGATGATGGCTCCATTCAGGCCTGCCACCACTCTGCCATTGCCTCAGGCCCCTCTGTAACCTTCTCCGTGTGACCTCCCTTGTCTAGGTTTCTAAGCAGGGCAGGGTGCCTCGCATTCAGGTGACTCCTGCCCAAGGTGCAAAGTGCAGAGCCCAAGGACTTCCCAGCAAGGGGGAGTGTGTGGTTAGAAACCGCGAACTCCGAAGTAAATCCCTGCTCCTCCCTTACCAGATTGTAGCCGTAAGGGGAACCCCATGGACTACTGTAAGAATGAAATGAAGAACCTAACATACGTGCTATGTGTATGTCTGGCACTTAGGAAATACAGAGTAGTAGGGAGAGAACAGCCTGAGTTCAAATCCCAGCTGCCTACTCACTGGCTATGTGACCTTGGGCAAGTCACTTAGTCTGGACCTCAGAGTTCTCATCTGTACGATGGACATGACAAGATTTTGTATGGTTCTAGTGAGGATTAAATGAATTAAAATATATAAAGCATTTAGAATAGTACCTGGCATATTGTATATGCTCTATAGAATTAGCCTTTGTTATTATCATCATAATAATACCAGCATTATTTTCTCCAGGGGGAGCCCAGACACTTGTAGGGGGCGGGAAGCCCTGAACTGAGTCTCCACTGTTGAGTGTTGAGTCCCTGTCATACTCTGAGCCCCCTGGGGTTTGAGGTTCATCTGATATACTCTCAGCAGGCCATGGGCTAACAGGCCTGGGTTGGCTGTTTCCTCTAGGGAGAGGCAGAATTTGCCCGCATCATGAGCATTGTGGATCCCAACCGCCTGGGGGTAGTAACATTCCAGGCCTTCATCGACTTCATGTCCCGAGAGACGGCTGACACGGATACAGCAGACCAGGTCATGGCTTCCTTCAAGATCCTGGCGGGAGACAAGGTGGGTCTTCTATGGTGTGGGCACCATGCTGAGTGGCAGGCACTGGCTGGATCTGATCTGGAGGGAATGGGGGTGGGATGTGAGTACCTCACTGCCCCTTTCTCCATGGTCCCATTATGTCTCTGGTTGCTTGACTCTCTACCCATTCCTGCAGTGTCTGGGGCTCAGCAAAGGTGTTAGTATGTGGCATTAGTTTAAAAGGTCCTGTGCTGGGAGCCTTGTGTATCAGTGAAGGATTGCTTCACGCTTGTGATGAAGTGATGGAGGGTGGAAGGCAGTGGAATGGGTTGGGGTATGTGGTTGAACAATGGAAATTCATCTGAGAATCCCTGGGATTTCACCCTTAGGCCCTGCTGGGCACAGGTATAGGTGTGAACACAGGTATGAAGCAAGATAAGGGGATGGGGTGCAGGAGGGAAGTATGCCTTTCGTTTTTCTGTTCTGAGCAGTGGCCTGCTTCAGGTTTCCAAATCTTCTGGGTCCCCTGTCATGTCCACCTAGCAATGGAAAAGTGGCAGGGATGCGGAGGGGCTATCTGTAAGGAGACCGGAGACCCAGTCCAGGTCTTGGCCATCTGAAATGATCATTGTCGAACCCAAAGGTCGCTCAGACCCACAGCCATCTTTAGCCCAGAGACCTGAAGGATCTGTTGGAGCCACAGATCTCTCTAGTGTTATAGAAAAGACAGCTTCTGAGCAGACCTACCACAGGCAAGCAAGAGGGGCAGGGTGAAGGCAAAGACCCAAGCTGAGACCTGGCCAGAGTTTTTAAAAAATATTTTGTTTTAGTTGTGGATGGACACAATACTTACATTTTTATGTGGTGCTGAGGATGAAACCCAGTGCCTCATGCGTGCTAGGCAAGCGTGCTACCACTGAGCTACAACCCCAGCCCCTAGGCCCACACTTATGAAGATGGGTAAGACAGTCAGACAGGCTGTAAATGCTGTCTGGTAGTGATGCTCAAACAGGATGCTCACCTTAATCTGCTGGAGGGCTCCTTAAAATTACTCTCTGGTAGAGACCTCCAGAGGGCCCAATTGAGTGGGTGTAGAGTCCCTCGGGAATCTGTGTTCCACCAGAGTGCCAGATGACATTGCTCCAGCACGTGGTTATTGCAGGCTAGTATGATACATAAGATTATTAGTGGAATTAAAATGTGGAATTAGTATGCAAAGAGGCTAAATTAGATATTGAAAATAAGAACTGATTTTTAAAATATATTAGGTGTAGATTTATATATACAGACGTGTATATGTGTAGATATATATTTGTATTTATATGCATAGATCCGAAAGAACTAGGAGGGAGTGAAAATGGGGATGGCCCAGGTTACCCAAGGTCACAGGAAGGTTTACAGCCATAGGGATTTGCGGCCTTGCGGTGCTATGCCGCACCGTACTGCTTTACGGCCAACTGGCTTTGCGGCCTCTGACCACGCTCTCTCTGCAGAACTACATCACAGTGGACGAACTGCGCCGAGAGCTGCCACCCGACCAGGCCGAGTACTGCATCGCACGAATGGCCCCCTACAACGGCCCTGACTCCGTGCCCGGTGCTCTGGACTATATGTCCTTCTCCACGGCCCTGTATGGCGAGAGTGACCTCTAACCCGCCCCGGCCCCGGCCCCCTCGGCCCCTCCGCCGCGCGCACCCTGCCCTGCACCTCCCCTGTCCCCATCTCTTGCCGCGTTTGGTTTCAGCTCTCAGCCTCCAAGGAGCAAGCTGGGACCACACGGCATTGAACCTCCCTGCCCGCGAAGTGACAGTTTACAAAATTATTTTCTGCAAAAAAAAGAAAAAAAAAAAGTTATGTTTAAAAAGTTTAAAAAAAAACCAAAAAACTACATATTTTATTATAGAAAAAGTATTTTTTTTCTCCACCAGACTTAAATGGAAAAGAGGAAAAATTAACTATTTGCACCAAAATGTTTTTGTTTTGTTGTGACATAGGAAAATAACGAAGCACAAAGTTATATTCCATTCTTTTACTGATTCTTTTTTTTTTTCTTCTATCTGTTCCATCTGCTGTATTCATTTCTCCAATCTCATGTCCTCTTGGTGGGGGGTGGGGGTAGGGTGTACTCTTGTCCAAGGCACATTGGTGCATGTGTGTTTGCTAGCTCACTTGTCCATGAAAATATTTTATGATATTAAAGAAAATCTTTTGAAATGGCTGTTTTTTAAGGAAGATAATTTATGTGGCTTCTGATTTTTAAATCTCCTCAGAGGTGTGGCAAGCCTCTTTATCAGTGCATACTTTTTTAAAAAGAATTTAATATTGCTATCAAAAATAGAGCAAAACTTGGAGATTATGGACAACTTTGATATTGCTTGGCACAGACCATATTAAAACAACGCTCCCATAATGTCTCTTTTGCCTGCTGTTTTCCAGAAGTATGGGGGTGGTCGGAGATGATATGGGGTACCTGTGCCCACCTATGATGTGTATTTGACTCTGGTGTGTTCTGTCTTCCTACACTTCAGTTTCTTCATTTGAAAAGGAAGATGTGGTTTCCTCCCAGAAGTTAAAATTAAGGTCATGAATGCATGGACTCCCAGATGATAAGCCCCAGCTTCATTTGTTCTCTACAGCATCATACAGCTCTGTGATATCTGTGACTCCTTTTGTTTTTTCCTACAGGGAACAGCTTGAGTTACCTCAGAATTACCCCTTCCTACTCAGATTGTCCCACAAAGGGGTAGGGTGTAGCGCAGTGGTAGAGGACTGGCTCTACCATGCCCAGAGTTCAGTCCTCAGCACACAAAGGCCCATGGGTAGCAGCTGTCTGGCATCACCTGGGAGCTTGTTGGAAATGCAGAATCTCAGGCCCCACCCTGGTCATACTCGATCAAAATCTGTATTTTTAACAAGAGCCCCAGATAGTTGGCTCCAGCTTCTCCCATTTTCTTCTGATCCATCTCCTGGCTGGGTGTGATAGCACATGCCTGTAATCCCAGCAACTCAGGAGGCTGAAGCAGGAGGATTGCAAATTCAAAGCCAGCCTCAGCAACTTAGCGAAACCCTGTCTCAAAAAAATAAAAATAAAAAAGGTCTGAGGATGTGGCTTAGTGGCTAAAGCACCCCTGGGTACCAAAAATAATAATAATAATAAAATAAATCAGTTAACCCCATTTGCAAACTTCATTAAATTCCTTTAAACATTTTAAACCATATTTACATGTCTTAATAATTCTCCCTCCAGGACATCAAACTCTCCACTTGGGCATATTCAGATCCAAGCAGTGAAGTCTTGCTCAGCACAGTGTAATTGAAAATGTTATCAATGTAGTAAATCCAAGTCCCTTTCAGCAAGCTAATGCTGTTTACTAACGATCAATTCCCTTACACCTCCAAAATTAAAATCACATGTCTTCTTTCAGTTATATACTTCAGACTAAAACCACAAAGTTAATATATACCAGATTCTGTTAGGTGTTCAAGCATCCTAAATTAAACTATAGGTTGTCATTATAGGCAGAACTACTGAACCACTGCTAAAATGTCAGTACTAAGAATTTGATTTACTTTATCCACTTATTTATTTTTTAATAGATTTAAAATCCCTTACTAGTTGACTGGCTTTGGGGATCAGAGATTCAGAATGGTGGTCTCTTATCACATGGAGATGGTAAACCATGACAAATTGAGGTCTTGCACTTCCAGGGTGATTCCACCCAATAGACACTCTTCTCTGAAACGGGTCCCCAAGCCCGTACCTTTCATTACTTATCCCTGGGTGTCCTTTGTATATAACACTTGCCCCTTTTTTAAGGTCACTGTTCCAGCTTACTTTAAATGATTGGGTAGATGGAATTTGCTACTCTGACCAAGGTGAAAATTAATTGTTCCTGTGGTCATGGAATGGGTTCACTGCCTCTCTTCCTATGTTGGCCGTGCCTTTATTTTGTATTGTAATCTGTCACTATACCTCTCTAGGACTTTGTTGACAGCCTCATGAAGGGCAATCTATGAATGCAGTTCCTCTTTGGACTTCCAATCCATTAGCAAGACCTGAATGACTGACTGTAGTGAGTACTCAGCCCGTCTCATGTCCTCAGTTGCTGACCAGGTCAGTGCTGTCTTTGGGCACATGATTATAGGTATTAGTCAGCTTTCCACTGTGACAGAATTCCTGGGGTAGTTTATAAAGGAGGAAAGATCCACTTTGGCTCATGATTTCAGAGGTTTCAGTTCATAGTTGCATGGCATATTGCCTTTGGGTCTGTAGGGGGCAGTATGTAAGGTGGAGAGTGCGTGGTGAAGGTCTGTTTACCTCACAGTGCCAGGACGCAGAGGGGTAAGGGCCTCCATGCCAGTATCCCCTTTAAGAGCACGCCTCCAGTGACCTAAGTTCCTTCCACCAGGTCCTACTTCCTAAAGGCTCCACCACCTCCCAGTGGTGCCACAGGCTGGCAACCAAGCCGTCAATACGTGGGCCTTTGGAGGACATTTCATATCCAAAACATGACACTAAGATTGAGACTAGGTTAGATTTCCTGAGGGGGTGAGGAGAGACTGGAGGCTTGGCCAGTTCTTTGCCTGTGCCAGGCCCTTGGGTGTGTCCACAGGTAATATGAGTGGTGAGGGTACCTCTGAATCTAAAGCTCCAAAGCTCTCCTATAGAGTCTAGACTAGGGTCTGCCCTGTGTCCTGAAGAAAGAGATCTCTTGTAACACTACTACCTGGCATGGGAAACAAGTGGGTTCAAGTCTCTCTGCCACTTTCCAACTGGGTCACCTTGGGCAAATGACCTCTTGACTGAGGCCGATAATGCTACTGTATTTAATAAGTAGCAGTGACTATTGTTACTACAGTTTTTTAGAAAATCAGCTGTGCTATTTTTTATATTCTTGTTTCTTTGTTGTTTGATACCCGGAATTGAACCCAGAGGCACCTTACCACTGAGCCACATCCCCAGCCCTTTTTTATATTTTATTTAGAGAAGGTCTCACTTAGTTGCTGATGGCTTCATAAGTTAATTAGGGCCTCGCTAAATTACTGAGGCTGGCTTTGATCCTCCTGCCTCAGCCTCCCATGCTGCCACACCTGGCTATTTTAAATATTCTTAAAGAAAAAGACCTGATATAGAGAAATACCATTAAGAGGATCCCTCCTTTAATCCATGTGCTCCATAGTGGGCTGAATAATAGCCCCCACTGGATGTCTATGTCCTAATCCAGGAACCTGTGATGTTGTCAGTTTATGTGACAAAGGGGACTTTGCAGATGTGGATAAGAATCTTGCAGAGGGGAGCTTATTCTGGGTTGTCTCAGGTGATTATCTGGATGAGCCCTTATGAGAAGGTGCAGGAGCTTCAGTGTCAGAAGAGATGACAGTGGAAGCAGAGGTCGGGAGAGGAGCAGCCGTAAGCCAGGAAGTGTGGGCAGCCTCTAGGAGCTAGGAAGTCAAGGCAGGGGTTTCGCTTCCAGAGGGCACAGCCGTGCAGATCTGTATTGGGTTCCCAGTCTCCAGAACTAGAAGATGATAAATTCATGTTGTGTTAAGCCCCTACATTTGTGGCAATTGGCTGCAGCCGCCACTGGGAACTCACGTGCTCTGTGGTTCATGCCTCTGGGAACCCCATGTTCTAGGCATGAGGCTTTGTAGAGGAACTGCCCGAGCTTCAGAAGCTAAGTGTGGGATGTTGGCCCTTGCTGCCTTAATGACTGGGCCACAGCCCCTACTCACTCCCAGGGGGAAAGACTGACGCTACAAAGCTCCGAAGTCCCAGAGGGCCATGGTGGGTCAGTGGGTTGGGATTGGGCCGAGGGGCTAAACTGGTTGGTGGCATTGGGCTGAGAGCTTAATCTTTGAATACAGGAGGTGACCTCACATGGAGGTCTCCTCCAAAGTCACATGCTGTCCCTCCCATGGCCCAATGAATGGGGACAGAGTGGGGGTAACTGAGTAGCAGCAGCAGCGGGACCCAAGGTTTGCAGACCACTGAGAACGGTACCTGCAAACAGCCCTAGAAGTTGATTTCTGATCACTGCAGCTTTCCAAGAGCCTGGAGTGGTGGGGAAGGTGCTGTCTGAAAAGCAAAGACCTGAGCGAACACAGCTAAGTTGGTGCAGTGAACTTTTGTCCGTAATGTGGGTCAACCAGCCAGTTCAAAGACATAGGGGAAATGATGACAGGCTTCAGGGCGTCAGAGCCGGAGCCAGTCACGGCCCTGGAAGGCCTTGACAAGGAGCTGCTGCTCTCTCTCCACATCCCAGTCCTTCCTGCAGGTGGACTTCCTCTCCCCTCCAGCTCTGCTCATGACTCCTCTTGGCAGAGGCCCGTCCCACGGTGCCTGGTTTCTACATTGCATGTCCTTCACTCAAAACCTAGCCAATCTGGCCAGGTCTGATACAAAGAGGGTATCGGTGGGTGAGGCCAGCGGCCATTTCTCACAGACTAGGTTGGGAATCACCTCTGGGGTAACGTGAAAGGGCCTTGTAAGAGTTTTAACATTTTAGCATCTCTGAAACTGGGATGCAGCTTATAATCGATCTTATTTAATGTCTTCTGGTAAGATCCAGCACCACCATCACAACTTGCAGAATGGGCACTCAGAAAGAAATCCTAATGAGAGGATACTAGAAATGCTGCATCCTTCATGCTACTGGTGGCATGGAGGACAACCATGGGTGAAGAGCAGGCCCTTAAAGGCTCTGGCAAGGAATCCGGAAGAGTTGGACTCTGCATTTGATGAAGTGTTGTCCCCCCCGCCGCGGTGCTGGGGATCGAACCCAGGGCCTTGTGCATGCAAGGCAAGCACTCTACCAACTGAGCTATCTCCCCAGCCCTGATGAAGTGTTAGTGAAAGTTTTCTTTATACATTCATTTTTGAGCACATGATAAAAAATTTCTAGTCAAAATGAGCCCTTCCAACAAGCGTATGATGCACAGATGAGTACATGACATACATAATACTTCTAAAGAAGAAAGCATTATATTACAGTGTAATTGGTTACACTTTTCCTTGAGGCTCATAAAATAATGGAGCATCTATAACATTGATTGTATTTTCGATTCAGTGAAGGTAGCTTAGGGAGTGGATTGCCTGTCTACCACAGCTTCTACATTCTATATTTGATGGAGGAAGGAAAGATTGATTCTCCTAAACTTACTTGATGTAATTCAGCTATCTAAAAGATCCAGAACATCGATTCTTGTCACAAGTTAATATATACTTTCTCATTGCCTGCTTTGGGCATCTTCCATTTCCAGTCATACTTTTTTTTTGCTTACAAGTCCTCCCAAGCCCTAGCTCTTCCAACCAACAATACAGGAGAGATTTGCAAACTCTAATACCTGAGGGAGCTGGCTTCTGGAAACAAACTATTAAAAGATGTCTTGTAGACATTTGTCAAAGAGTATAGGATCCAGGACCTGTGGTAGCGCATGCCTGTAATCCCAGTCACCTGGGAGGCTGGGATAGGAGGATGGCAAGTTCAAGGCCAGCCTGGGCAACATAATGAGACCCTATCCCAAAGTAAAAAATGAAAAGGGCTAGGGATGTAACTCAGTAGTAGAGTACCCCTGGGTTCAATCCCTGGTACCAAAAGAAAATGACACTATCTGGGCCCAGGTTGGTCCTATGAAGAAGGGGGACAGGTTGGGTACCAGGCTCTATGGAAAGAACAATACAAAGATGTCTCTGTTCGTGCTGAAAGCAGCATCTCATCCTAGTGGGAATGAGGAGTCCCTATAGAAGTCTTTCGTGACTGTAAATGTGCTTACCCAGAATGTGCTGGCTTATGATTGACAGCTTGCCTGGTTATTCTGTTGTGGTCGACATTTTTCATAATGACTTGGACCCATCAAATCCATAGTCTTTATGAAGACAATGACAATAAGGCAAATGAGAGAATTAGGGTCCAAAAAGTTCTTAGGTCAAAACAATGGTGGTAATCTCACAAGATTACATTTCCTAAGTATAAATGCAAGCCTGGCATGGTGGCGCATGCTTGTAATCTCAGTGACTCCAGAGGCTGAGGCAGGAGGATTGCAAAGTTGAGGCCACTTTCAGCAAGTTCATGAGACCTTCAGCAACTTAGCAAAACCCTGTCTCAAAATTAATAAAAAGGATTGTGAATGTGGCTTATTGGTTAAGTGCCCTGAGTTCAATCCTCAGTACCAGATGAAGATAAAGGAATAAATGCAAAACGCTAAAACATCAAAATATAAAAATTAAAACAAACAATCCTCCCACCCCAAATCCCAACTCCAAGTTGGGAAGATGTGGGGGATGATCACATGGAAAAGGGACCAAGAAGATTCTAATCTTAATGAGTCAACAGTTTTTGGAGCAGCTTAAGTGGGTTAATTTACTCTGAGTTGGGCCAGTGGCTTAGAAATGCAGAAGCTGTGGGTGCCCACATTCTCTGCACCCAGTGTATCAACCCAAGCCTGGAAGGGACATTTCCCTTTCCTAATTTGGAATACTAACCCAAAGTCCTAACCAATAACCAATATAAGAGGATGTGCCTTACTTTAGGATATAATCAATGACACCAATTTATCTGATGGAATCAGGGATTAAGGTTCACTTGAGATTTACTCTGAGGCTTAGAATTAGTTGAGATCTCCCAGAACTTCCAGAATCTTTTTTGTGTGCGGGGTGGAGTTGGGGAGAAGGGGTACCACCCAGGCTCCATTCAGGGCAAGATTCTAGTTTTAAATCGGACCCTACAATGAAAGCAGCATTTAAAGAAAGGAAGGGACTCACTTTTATTGCAGAGGTAAGGTCGGTGGGCAAGGTGGAAGAAGGAAAGGTCGGGGAGTTCATGCAGGTCCATATTTATAAGCTGTGAAGGGGAAGAATGTCCATGGTATGTTAATGTTGGAAGGCCTCTGAAGGCCTGGACTCCAACCTTCCCATTCAATAGGGAGAGAACCAAAGCCTGGAAGAGTGAGTTGCTTGGCTCTAGTTCATAGGGATAGCCCGAGGCAGAGTGGGAACCCAGGTCTCCCGGCTGATAACTCAGTGGTCTGCAGAATGGCGAAGTTTGAAGTCAAGGAGGGTGGCCAGACAGAGAGAGGGAGAGAGGGATGGAGTGGAGTAGAGCTGTTTTGGCTTCCTATGAAATTAACTTGAGATGATGAAATAATAACTCATGAATGTACCCAACCAAGTGTCATTTGTGGGCAACGCTCAGTAACTATTAGTCAGGGTACTGGTTAGAACCCTTCTAGGTGCAAGAGACACAAAATACATCCCAAGCTGGTAAAGCCAGAAGGATCATTTACTGACTCAGATTACCGAAGCATGCAGGGGTGCTGCCGGCTTCCCAGATGGCTGGGGCAGGGGCTCGGGTGATGCCAGCTGGACCTGGCTTCTCTGACTTGACTCCGTTCCCAAACACTTCTCCCTCTGAGGTGGAAAAGTTGTTTCCAGCAGCTCCAGTTTCCCCATCCTTCCATTCCAAGTCTAGCAAAGGCACTTGAAAAAAAGAGTATCTGCCGGTGGTATGCAATATGGCGGCCCCAGCCGGAGAAAGGGGATTTACTTGTCATCTAGGCCTGACTTGGGTCTCGTGCTGCTCCTAGAGTGGAGGGAGCAGTCCCCCACCCCCAGGGCACCTGCATTCAGTGTGATGTATCAGAACTCAACAAGTAGCAGATATGGACCCTGTTTCCCCAAAACTCACCTAAGGACTGGGCTGCTTCTCCAGATGCTGATGCTAGTCAACCAGCACTATGGACAAGAAGTGGGAAGAAATGGATTCCCACCCCAGGTGTGATGGATTGGATGTGAAATGTCCCCTAAAAGCTCATTGTAAGACAATGCAATAAGGTTTAGAGGAGAAAGATTGGGTTATGAGAGGCTTAACCCAGTCAGTGAGTGAATCCCCTGATGGAATTAACTGAAGGCGGGCAGGGTGTGGCTGGAGGAGGTGGGTTATTGGAGTGTGCCTTTGTACCTGGCAAAAGTGGAGTCTCTGCTGCCTGATCATCATGTGAGCGGCTTCCCTCTGCCACACTCTTCTGCCATGATGTTCTGCCTCACCTCGAGCCCTGAGGAATGGAGCTGGCTAAGGACTGAGACCTCTGAAACTGTGAGCCCCTAAATAAACTTTTCCTTCTCTTAAACTGTTCTCGTCAGGTTTTTAGTCAAAGCAGCAAAAAAAAGTTGACATAATACCAGGGCAGGGGCTGTTGCCGGAGGGAAGGGGCATCAGAGTGGAGGATGGGCAGTCAGTACCTGAGTCAGAGGTGAAGCAGCTTGTCACCACCCCGCCCGCACCCTGCCCACCTTCAGTTTGCTTTAGCAAACTTCTACCTGCCAGTATCTGCATCTCTGTCCCTGGGAGCCACGGGAGGCTGCCCTGTCCCCTGGGGTAACCTGCCCCAAAGTGGGTGTATGAGTGCCCCACACCCTTGCCCCTTGGATGGGACGCTTGTGGGGCACGTGGTGGGGATTAGGGTGGGGCAGCTGCTCTCTGTGGTGGCTGGGCTTCCTAGTGCCATCTCATTGGCTGCCTGTCCCGCTCAGGATCTCTTCCCATGTTCATCCTCGCCTGCTCCCGCACAGACCTCATCTAGGGGATGCTTTGGGGGTAACCCAAACGAAGACACTGATCACTCAGCATCTGCTTGGGATGAACAACGTCCCCTGGCAGCCTCTGTCTGGACTTTGAGATGGGAGCCCTGTTTCCAATCCTCCACTAGTAGTGGAACATGAAGGAGGAGATGCCACCTCTCCCTCTGCCGCCCCCATGTTCCTCCATTGCAGCCCCAGGGTTGGTGGGGTGAAAAAATATGGAGGAAGAGGGGTCCTGGCATGCAGGCATGTGGCACTAGAGGGGTCAGAAAACTGTCACTGAGCATCTATGAGAGACGCCAGGGTTAGAAACAAAATTTTTATTTTATAATTTTATAATTAAAGGCAATGAGAAAACTGAATTCTTAAGCAAAATCTTTCTATATAGGGTACATTTTATAGGCTGTATTTTGTATTTTATGGTTTTGATACCAGGGATTGAACCCAGGGGGCACGTAACCACAGAGCCACATCCCCAGAGCAAGGTCTCTAAATCGCTTAGGGTCTCCCTAATTGCTGAAACTGGCTTCGAACTTGAACAGAGCCTCAGGCTCTGCAGTCTCTGGGATAACAGGCATATGCCACCACATCTAGTTATGGGCTGTATTTTATATTGTACATTATAGGTTATAATTCAGGCTACATCTCTTCATAAGTGGCTGCTAAGCAGGAGCATATAAATGAAATTCTGGGTAAGGCCACCAGCCCAGTGTCCGATAAGCCCCCGGGAAAGCTTCTCTCCCCTTTCCCACAACAATGGGTGGAAGAAATTATTTATGGAAAATTATTCTCAAAAATGAGCCCTGGGTGTAGTGGGACACAACTGTAATCCGAGGGACTCAGAAGACTGAGGCAGGATGATTGCAAGTTTGAGGTCAGTCTCAGCAATTTAGATACCCTCAGCAATGTAGTAAAATCCTTTCCCAAAATAAGGATTGGGGGCCGTAGCTCAGTGGTAAAGGGCTCCTGGGTTCAATCCCCAGTATGAGAGAAAGAGAGGTGAATGCTGCCCTCAAGTGGCCAATTATGCCATTACAATATTTCTTGGTGGAGAAGGTACAGGAAACCAAAGCAAACCCTTGCTCCCTTGACCTGCTCCGGACAGGCTGGCTGGGCTATTCCCAGGATGGTGAGGGGGTTGGATCTGTGACACAGAGGGAAAGCAGGAAGCAAATAGGCATATTTCACAGAAGAAAAACAGTGACTTTTTTTTTTTCCTCTGTGCTGGAGATTGAATTTAGGGTACTTTACCACGGAGCTACATCTTCAACCTTTTTTATTTTTTATTTTGAGACAGTGTCTCATTAATTTGCTGAGATTGGGCTTGAACTTGTGATCCTCCTGCCTCAGCTTCTCTCTCTGAGTTGCTGGGATTATAGGCATGCACCTGTGCTCAGCTAAAAATGCTACTGTTTGTTGAGCCCTTACCTTGTGTTGACCTAAGTCTTGAGCAATATACATGCATTTAGTCATTACACATAATATTATTATTTCCATTTTCAAAAAAACAGAAAGCCAAGATCTTGAAATCTCGTTAGTGAGAGCCCCAGAACTGGAATTTGAACCTAGTCTCTCTAATCTACAGAAGCAGTTCTTATCCACCTTATCACCTATCCTCAAACTTTGCTGTGCCCAAGAATTATTTGGAGAGTTTGTTAGAAATGGAGAATCTAGGGCTCTGTTTCCAGAGACTTTGGACTAGGAATTTGTCCCTTAGACATTCTGACTGGGATTTAATAGCCACCTAAACAGGTTCATAGACCATATTTTGAGATGCATTAGGTTAAGGTCTCATCATCACTTAAAGGGGAATTTTGTCTGGATATTAGCAAGAACTTTTGAATAGTTATATATTCTGATTTAACTAATGTGTATATGTAAGCATTTTGATAGGTATTTTTACATACGCAGTCTTCCTTGGTGGCTCTTTAAGAATTTTTCCATACTGAGGATCAAATCCAAGACATCATGCATGCTCGACAAGCTCTCTACCACTGAGTTGCATCTCCAGCCCTCTTTGGTGCCTCTTTGAGGTGGTTGTTCCCAATTTGTTGATGTGGACACCAGGATATAATATCTCTTAGAAAACTAACCTCTCATTTTTTCTAATTTGGGGTCCTATACCTGCTTCCATTCATCACTCCATTATGTGTTTGCAGTGGGTTTCCTCTATGGGGATTAAGCGTTTTTGGGGACCTTTGTGCTTTCTGGCAAAGGTCACAGAGTAGCGCAATAGTGTCTATTGAGCTGAAATGCCCACCTGCTGTCAACAGGAGGGATTGGTAAACCTTTGCAGCAGCTGCTCAGGTGTTGCTAGGTAGCATCACAGTTGGAATTCAGAGCAGCTAATTCCTGGAGAAAGGTCCTGCAGGGGAGCTGAGCGCTAAGGCCTGGTCGCCATAGAGCTGCTTTCCAGGGTAGCCCACAGAGTGCTATCAACTCTGGACACATCCTCTGCAGGGAAAAGATCCTGTGAAGGTAAGTCTAGGGCTCTGCCAGAGCCCCAGGAACCAGAGCAGTGTGAAGACCCTGAGGAAGGCCAGCCATTTCACATGGGGGCCCTTCTGCTCTGCATGCAGGGGCGAGCTCCTGGCCAGCCTTCCATCTGCGTGTGGGCACCAGAGAAGATGGGAAAACTTCTGGGGCAGTGGCAATAGGCCCAGAAGACCTTGGACATCAGGGCCTTTGCTGGGATCTTCAGGGATTTGAGGGGTAAATTGATACAGGTGAATATTCCCACCCTGCTGTGGAATAGGGACTGAGCCCCCTCAGCTGTGTGGGATGGGCTCCTGGTTGCACCTCAGGAGCCAAGAGGAAACCAGCTGTCCCCAGCTCCAGAGGCTCACGGCTCCAGCCTGCAGTGGCCAGTGCCTGTCTGGCAAGGTTTCTGTGAGGTGGGTGTGAGAGGAAGAGCAGGCTGGGCAGGGGCACCCACTGCTGGCGGGTGGTAAGGGGATTGTGGGAGGACGAGCCTGTGCACCACAGTCTTTTCACCTTCTGCTTTGCCTGGGGTGTGTGGTCTCTGGTCAGGCTGTGTAAGCTTCACTGGAGCCTCAGCCCTGGGGACCTGGGAGGAATTCTGGGGCCCCCTGACTCTGGAGAGCAGGGGCTGGGGGGTCAGTGGCTACTTCAGCTGCTCCTGCCAGCAGCACCGCATCCATGAGTAGGGGACTTGCTGGCAGGTGATCCTCTGCTTGCCTCCAGGCATGCCTCACTCCTCCTTCCCCTCGAGGACTAGAACATTCCCCAGGACCCAAGGCCTTCCTCCCCGCCACTCCCCAGGCATGGTCCTTTGGTTTAAAAAACCCTTTTCTTTTGGAGAAAACTACAAATTGGATGACTCTCAGGCAAACAGGCCTTCAGGGAAGAAAAGGTGCCATCTATCTTAGGTTTGTGGCTTGAGACGCCTATAACAGAAGACAGATTCACAAGAGATTTCTTTAGTTCTTGTTCTTTTCTGAGGTGCCCAGGGACTCGAACCCGGGTTCGTGCACACGCTATGCAAGCGCTCTACAGGATGAGCCATCTGCTCACTGAGATTTCTTGGGCCCCAGTTTGGGGGAATTCTCACTTGGACATTTAAAGTCTTATTCCATTAAAATATCTTTCCAATGTTAAATATCAACCTAAAACATGTCTTCAAAACCATGTAAAAGAGGGAGAGAGTGGCGCAGAGCAAGAAGACCAGGAGGTGGGGGAGAGAAGGTCCCGGGATGAGATGCTCAGAGCTTGTTAGATACTCGCGTGGATGTGGCATCGTGAACCCACTACTATGTATAAATGTGTGCCAAAAATTTTTAAAGGCTATTTTAATTTTAAGTCTGTTTAGTAAATAAACACAAACCTAAAAACGCTCACAGAATTTGGATTCTTGCGCGTGGCAGTTCCAAGAACACTGGTCTGAGAAGCGCTGAAGGGCCTCAGAGGCAGATGTCAGGCTGAGGCTCAGAGGAGCTACGTGCAGCCCTCTGTAGGGACCAGAAGGTGCGATGGCTTCCCTCACCATCTCAAGGCCATGACTCACACCCCGTAACACAAGACAGATGAACAAGAGAAGGCACGATGGATTTACTTATGCTTTCATGTGGTGGGAAGCCTCCAGAAATGAAGACTCAAGGACCCTGGAAAACTGTGTGTTTTTTTGCCTTGGTTTGATGGACTGGCAGTCGTGTGGAATTATTGAAGGAAAAAGGGTATGAGTTGATGGGAATTATGGTAGCTTTCTGTCATTGTGACAAAATACTTGAGATAAACAACTTATAAGGAGGAAAGGTTTACTTGGGCTCATGGTTTTAGAGGTTTCAGTCCTTGGTTGCTTGGTCCTGATGCTTTTAGGTCTGTGACAGCACTCCAATCATGGCGGAAGTGCAGGGAGAAGGAGCTGCTCACTTCAGGACGGTTGGGAAGCAGAGAGGAAGAGGGAGGGGACTGGAGTCTCAATATCTCCTTCAAGGCCGCACTGCCAATGACCCAACTTCCTTCCACCAAGCCCCACTCCCACAGGGCTTCTCCACCTCCTGATAGCATCACATCCTGGCCACCAGGCCTTTAACATGGGCCTTGGGGGACAGTTAGATCTGCACTATAGCAGTGATAAATTGGGGGAACTTAGCAGGCCTCTCTGTTCTGATTCTCTTGCCCCCTGCCTACCCCGGGTAAGGGCAGGACCCTTTGGGAACGAGGGTGATATGGCCTCCCTTCAGGGGAAGTAGTCAGGGTGATCTCTTCAGGATTTGTGGCTTGCTTTGGGGGAAAGGAGTCTTGATTTGTATGACTTTCTTGGGTGTGCAAATGGGGGATGGAGAAAGCAGGGAGGGATAAAGTCAGAACTTTGTGCTTCTGGGCTCTTCCAATCTCAGCAGACCAAGGCACTGAACTTTGGGGTATCATGTCTGAGCCCCAACATTTCAGTGGTAAATACATTTAATCCCAATATTGTATTTATGTCACAAATGAATTAATGTAGGAAACACACCCAATGTGTTCAGTCTTATTTCTGAGTGTTACTGTCATGTGATTTAAACTTCTTATTTATATTCTTCCATCTTCTGTCAGATAAAGGGTCATAAGGACCTTTTTAAATTTTTTTTTTTTTTTTCAATTCTGGGGATTGAACCCAGGGCCTTGCTCATGCTAAGTACATGCCATACCACTGAGCTATAATCTCGGCCCTATACAGCCCTTTTTAAAATAAGAAAAAAATTTAAAACAATGATTGGGACTGGGGATGTAGCTAAGTGATAGAGCACTTGTCTAATAATGTGTCAAGCCCTGGGTTCAATTCCTAGCACTTCAAAAGAAAAAAGAAATGTACACTCAAAAATATTTTTTGAACTGGGGCTGTAGCTCAGTGGCAGAGCGCTTGCCTGGCATGTGTGAGGCACTGGGTTCGATCCTCAGCACCACATAAAAATAAATAAATAAAGGCATGCTGTCCATGTACAACTACAAAAAAATTTTTTTTAATTATTATTTTTCTTTCTACAGAAAGAAACACAAAATACTGGTGGGGGGCAAATAGAGATCCCTTTCCACAGTTATTCGCCATGGGGCTGCCTTAGCTTGGTTCGGAGTAGGAGCAAAGGGTTTGGACTGTGGCCTGGTGCAAATCCCCACTGGGCCACTTTGTCTGTATCTCCCATTTGCTGATCTAAGACAGGAATAGGAGATAAAAACACCTCAGTGGGGTTCCCCCAAAGGTTAGGCAGAATAAGCCATCAGCCAGGGCACAACTCTGTTGATTATGACTTCCTACGTCATCTCCTTTGTATCCATTTGCAATTTTTTCTACCAGACTGGGGTCTGGTGGGGGTGGGGGCCGTCCCTGCGTGCCCTCCTGGGAGAAGGAGCAGGCTGGGAGGATGGCCTGCCATTTGCAGATCTGGTGTTTAACCTACCTTTGCAACCCTCTGGAACTAATTCTCGTGGAATCCCCAAATATTGACTTCCAGCTGCCTCCTGCCTCCTGGGGGCCCATGGGCCACTGCTGCTGCTTTGGGCCCACAGCTCCCCAACTCGGCTTGGGGAAGGTGTGGGGTTTGCAGGCACCCCAGCCAGCCTCCTCCCCTGACAGCAGCCTCCAGTCCCCTCCGTGAGCTGTTATTGCATATGTAATGACGTTGGAAAGGGGAAAATGGCTTCCCTTCACCCTTCTAGTTTCTTTGCCTGGGCTACAGATTAAATCGCCATGAGCGGATTAATAGGAGAAACGCATTTTCAGTTATGTGCGTTTGCACAGGTGTCCCACAAAACATGAGCCTGGAAGAAGGGTCAGCTGACAGGAGCTTATACAGCATCCTGAACTCTAGAAAGGAGTGGGCCGGGGGTCCTGGGGGGCAGTGGGGACGAGTGCTGTGGGAGGAGGAGCTGTAGAAAGGATGGTCTGGTGCAGGTGGTCCTTCTGGGGCAGCCCCCTCCTGGATACACCTACGGGGAGGAGGCTGCGCCCTGTGGCGGGGATTTGTGCATCTGTCTATCTGTGCGCTCCGCCTTTTCCCCCTTGCTTGTGGTGACTGAGGCCTTTGGTTGCACCGGAAGTCTGGGCCCTTTCTGAGACTGCTAAGCAGTGGGCATAGGATCGGTTAGGGTCTGGGGCGTGACGGGCTGAGTGAGGGGCTGAGTGTTTTGAGAACAGCTTTGTGCTGGGGAGAGTGTAGAAGCTGCAGGTTGCGGGGGCAGAGCCTTGTTCCCCTGGGGCCGAGCTCCCCCACCAGGCTTGGGGCCCAGCGTGGATGCGCTCTTGGCCTTGGACTCATCAAGGAGGGGCAGCGTTTGAGTGAGCACCGGGCTCCGACCACCCACCTGGTTCAACTCCCAGGGGTGCTGGCCCTGGCAAGCCACTTCCCTTCTCTAGGCCTGTTTCCTCTTCCTGTGCATGGGGTCATGGAGAGGAGACAGCGAGGGGGTCACCTGACGTGCTTGTTCTCGTCTCAGAACCTTCTCTCCGTGTGTCCAGGATGCCGGTGCAGGTGACTCCTTAGTTCTCAAACTTTCTGGGCTCAGGACCCCTTTGCTCTCTAAAGTACTGAGATCTTCCAAAAGCGTTTGTTTATGAGGTCATAGCTATTAATGCTTACCACATTAGAAATGAAAATTAAGGGAAATTTAAAGTAGATTTACTGTGGGGGGTGGGGAAAACCCATGTAAATATTGTTCCATCTACAATAAAATGTTTTTTATTGTACCTTCCAAAACAAACAAACATCATTGAGGCCATCAGTTTTGTTTTGCTTTCATATTTTGCAGTACTGGGGATGGCATAGGCTGGGCAAACACTCTACCACATTACCCTTTAATGCATTTTTGCAAAAAAAAATTTTTTTTTGGTACCAGAAATTGAACCCAAGGTGCTTAACCACTGAGCCACATCCCCAGCCCTTTTTTATATTTTATTTAGAGACAGGGCCTTGCTAAGTTCCTGAGGCTGGCTTTGAACTCATGATCCTCCTGCCTCAACCTCCTGAGCATGTGCCACCCTGCCTGACTTGCTTTGCAGATCTTTTTAATGTCTGGTTTAAAAACCGGACTTTCATTTGTTCCTGCCTTTAATCTATTGCAATATCATGTGTCATGTAGGCCCTGGAAATTGATACTGTACACTCATGAGGGAATGAAAGGGCAAATTACTAGATCTTCTGATCCATAGTTAGACGGGTTATCCATGCACTACTGGCCCACGGTGGCCAAAATAGTTCTGTAGATGTGGAAAAGGAGTTGCTTCTCACCCTCACAGGGTTCATGGCAAAGACAGATGCACAAGAGAAAAGCTTAACAAGTCAAGATAAGCTTTATGTGATCTGGGAGCCTTCAGAAAATGAAGACTCAGACGGGGACAGCCGTGTGTTTCTAGGGACATTTGGGCAGAAGTGGGATCGGAGAATAAAAGGGTAGCAACCCGAGGGAACTCAGTAGCTTGTTTGTTCAGGTTCTTCTTGGCATCCTTGTATAACATTTCGTCCCTGTGTGTGTGGGCAGGGCACCTGTCACGCGAGGGCCTTCAGGGAGAAGGGAGGGAAAAGGTCAGAGAGAGCCCTTGCCAGGTTTTGCTGTTTTCTCCAATGCTATTTTGGGGGTTCTGCTTCTGATTGCTGATTGTCTCACAGATTTCCTGAAAGCGTCTCTAGGACCCAGTGGGTAGAAGGAGCGCAGCCTCTGCTTTCTCTCAGGGAACTTACAGTCTAGGGGAGGCTGAGCCCGCAGCCTGGGTGGGCTTCCTGGAACAGGTGCTTGTCTCCCACCCAGGTCTCCTTGACATTGCTCTCTGAGCAAGGCTGCTTGCAGTGGACACCTTGGTGAGAGTTTTCCCAGAAGCAGGAGCAAGATGGATCCAAGCACAGAGCCTGCTAGAAATGCCGGGAGTCACTGCCCAGTCAAGGAGGGTCAGGGACTGGTGGATAGAGAGCCTGGTTTCCTCAGGACAGGTGTGCCCTGCACTGTCTGCCATCCCCAGTGGGGTTCAGCCCTGGCTGCCCATGTGGGTAAAAGGACTTGCAAATACCCCCCTGACTAAGTTCTTCCCTCCCCTGTCTTGCTGCTGTTCCCTATGGTCACTGACAAATGGGGCACAAAACATACTACCCCCAAATCTGGCACCCTAACATACTGAGCATTTTTTAAAATGAAGGAATTGAGAAAACCACAGAAACAGGAAGGTCATTTGCTGACCTTTGCCCTCCCTTCTCCCCTGAAATAGGTCAAAGACCCTCATTAACATTCTTGTCTCTTGAAGACAGAAAAGGAACCCAAAGAATCTGAAGGAACGTTCTTGCTAAGCCCTCCCCCTGCTTACCATGAGGTCCTACCCTCTTTCTCTGATCATGGTTTTGTACAACTGTCATTAAAAAAAATGCACAAATATTTCCCTGATTCTTTGGGTCTTCACTTTTGAAGACTTTCCTGTCATATAAAATGTACATTAATTAGATTTATATTAAATCTATAATTAAATTTTATTAATTTTATTTATAAATAGTAACTTCCCTTTTGTTTATAGGGATGTCAGCCATGAACTTCACAATGATGGAGGAAAAGATGCTACTTTTTTTCCTCTACTTCACCTTCCAAATCACTTACTTGTTCTTAAATCCTTGTCTTAGAGCCCCAAACCGAGCCAGTGGCCCTCCCAGCCCCTGTAAGGCTTCTCCGGCAGGGGTGAGTGTTTGACTTGCAAGCCCTGGTTAGTGGTTTTCTGATTTCTGTTGTAAATGCTCCCCTGATGGTGGCTGATGGCCATCCACGGAGCTGACATCATCAGCCACGGTGTGAGAAGCTGTTGGCTCTCACTGAGCCCGGTGAGCACCTCCGGTGCAGGTGGCTTCTGTAACACTTGCCACCCTCGATTGTAATCCTCTGTCTCCAGGTCCCCTACGTGGGGAAACCTCAGCACTTGACAGTGTCCACTCTTTCTAGGCACAAATATCTGTTAAGTGCTTGAAAAGGTGCAAAGTCCCGGGTGGTGTGGGGACTGCTGCTTGGGAAGTGTCCCAGACACGGGATGGGGCTGCAGCCAGCCTGAGAGCACTGGAAGCTGCTTGGAGGCAGCTTCCTGGTCGAGGCGCAAGCCTCCAAGCATGAACTTGGAGTCCACCAGGCTTGGCAGGGAGAAACTGAACAGCAGTCATCTGTTGGAACAAAGCCAGAGACCAGGTGTGGTGAGGCACACCTGTAATCCCAGTGGCTGCGAAGCCTGAGACAGGGGGATCAGAAGTTCAAAGGCAGCCTCAGCAACTTAGCAAGACCCCGTTGCAAAATAAAAAATAACAAGGGCTGGGGATATGACTCGTGGGTGAGTGCCCTTGGGTTCAATCCCTGAAACAAACAAAACAAACCAAAGAACAAGGCGAGAGGCAGGGGCCTGCGTGGAGAATACCAGGTCCTTGGGGAGTGGGGCTGGGTGCTGTGACAGAGAAAGAAGTGGCCCTAGGCCTATTTGGGGAACAACGCCTCTGTGTGGTTTGATCCCCCCAGGCTGGAACCCAGGAGGCCTTCCCAGTGACCCCTCTGTCGCTGCTGGTGTGAGGGGGGAGGTGTGGCCTGCCCAGGCCTCAAGCTGCCAGTTCCAGTCTGACCAGAGACTGGCAATTAGTGTCTTTCCCAAAACTGCCACCTTGAGAAGGAAATTTGGTCTCTTTACCCAAGGCCAGGAGTGGGCGGAGGAGCGGGCTTGACCAGGGAAGAGCCCAGTGGACCAGGGAAGGGAACAGGAAACCACAGCTAGGGTCGGGAGAATGGGAGGTGCAGACAGGCCCCGGGGGCCAAGTTTACCACAGCCAGGTGGGCCATGAGCCCAGAACCGGGGCTTCCCAGAAACTCCTGAGCTTGCGGCAGAACAGTAAGCTGTCCTTTTGGGCTTCTGTAGCAGAATACCAGACTGGGTGACCGATAAAGAACAATTTTATTATTATGGTTCTGGAGGCCAGAAGTCCAAGGTTAAGGTGCCAGCAGATTTGGTGTCCAAGGGCCCATGTCCAGGTTCACAGACAATACCTTCTGAATCCTTAAAAGGCACAAGGGACAAGAGGGTTCTCTGAGGTCTCTTATTTATTTTAAGCCTGTAACCCAGGCTGTCCTCAAACTCCTGGGTTCAAGCCTCCTGCTGCCTCAGCCTCCTAAAGGCTGGGACTACAGCACCTGCCTTGCAGTCTCTAGTGTAAGGGCACTAATCCCTTCCACGAGGCTCCTCTCGTACCTGGTCATGAGTAGACCCACCCAAAGGCCCCACCTCTGAACACGATCACATTGGGGGTTAGGTTTTGACATATGGATTTTTTGGGGACACAAACATTTCTTCTCTTACAACAAGGCTCTAAATAGAGCCAACGGGGGAGTCATCTACCCTGGAGAATTACCCAGGACCTACAGGCCTGAGGACAGAAGTGACAACCTGATTTTGATCCTGTCCCACCCATCTCATTTCCTCTAGAAGGAAAGGAGACTACTACAAGATAATTGTAAGGATAGGGGCTTAGGGAGCCGGCAAACTGGGTGTGAGTGCTGAATGCTGTTCTGAGGCTTACGAGCTGTGTGACTTTGGGAAGCTTACTTAATCTCTGAGTCTCTTTTCTCATTTTTAATGTAGGTCTCTTGACACTGTGTGATGGTGTGCACTAAGTGACCAACATGAGGCCTACAGCATAATTAGGACTCAATAAAGAAAACTGTATTTCATTGAATCTAACATGCCATTAATTTTAAGAGGTACCTTCCATTATGTCCCTTTAACGGGAGGAAGGAGCTGGGCATGGTGGCACATACCCATTACCCCTCTACTGGGGAAGCTGAGGCATGCAGATCCAAGATTGAGACCAGCCTGGGCAACTTTGCAAGACCCTTTCTCCAAATAAAAAAGAAGGGTTAGGAGTGCAGCTCAGTGGCAGAGCACCTGCCTAGCGTGCAGGAGGCCCGCTCCATCCCCAGTACTGCTGAAGTTAAAATGAATTTCGCCTGTTTCTTTTTGCTTGCGTACTTTTACCGGAAGACAATTTAGAACGACTTCTGCAGGTATTTTTCTGCTGACCTAGACCAGCCAGGGAGAATCTGCAAGACAGACAACTGCCCCCGTGCCCTGCTTCTGCTCAGTCCTAGTGAGACTGGAGTTGTGAGATGAAACTCGATTCGCTGCTCCTGCTGAGGCCCCAGGTGGGTGGGTGTCTGCTCGACGTGCAGGCTCCGCAGGGCCCGGCATTGCAGCTCTTAATGGCGGACCATGTCCTCCATCAGCTTCTTCTTCCTTCTGGGTTCTATGAATTCAAGGAATGAAATGCACAGACCAGGATGAGTGAGCGGAAGAGTAGGACTTACTGAAGAGTGGAAGCAGGAACAGGACTCCTGCAGTGCCAGCCGGTCCTGACAGCCAAGTGTCCTCTAGGGGTTAGGTAGCACCGTTCACCGCCGTTGGTCCAAACTCACGCCAATTCCGGTTTGGGAAAGTAGTAACGCTGTTGGTGAGTCCTGAGTCCCATTCAGGTTTGCCTTACTTCCATCTTCTCCCTGACTTGGGAAGTGGGAGGTTGAAATGGTTGAAGGCTGTGGGCCAGCCCTGCGGCAGCGGGGTGTGACTGGCTTGTCCTGGCAGCTCACGGTGCTGGCCTGAGGTGCCTCAGGCTGCCACGCAGGCTCCATGCCACCATGGGCCCTGCTTGCCACCCATGCTCCAACCCACCCTGGCCACCGCTCCATTGCCGCTACTTGGCAGGGCCTGGTAGGCCAGCTCCCCGGTTTGACAGCCAGGGAGCCATGTCACTAGTTTCTCTGAGATTTCCTTGTCTCTAACCAGTAAAGTGACATTCTGTTGACTGGTTCCTACCATCCCTATGGGGTCCCAGGCCAGGCTGATGTGTAATTCTGGGTCGTGGGCACTGGCTTATCTGAGTCTCCCAGCTCTCCAGAGGCCTGTGTGTCTATCTGACTTCTCGGGCCACTGTGGGTAGAGCTGTATGACAGCTTCCTCCACCGTGGTGGAGCTGCAGGTGGGACTGTCGGTGTCCCAGGGACTGATTAAGGTGCCTTGAGGGTCTCTGAGCTCGCTGCCCACCCAGTCATGGCCTGGGTTTGGCTTTCCCATCAGCCCTGTGCTGTCCAGTGTATTCCTTTAATACATGGCTCATGACTGTTTCCACTCTTGCACACTCTTTTTTTTTTTTCCTGGTATCAGGGATTGAATCCAGGGGTGTTTAACCACTGAGCCACATCTCCAGCCCCTTTTATATTTTATTTAGAGACAGGGTCTCTCCAAGTTGCTTAGGGCCTTCCTAATTGCTAAGGCTGGCTTTGAACTTGCGATCCTCCTGCCTCAGCCTCCTGAGCCGTTGGGATTACAGGCGTGCACCACCACTTCCGGCCCCACACTCTTAAAGTAAGGCAGGTGGTTATAAATCAGAAATTTTCATCCCCCAAAAGTTTTTTTGTTGTTGTTTTGAGATATTCCTGGAAATTTTTTTCCCTGTATGAAAGTTGCATTTGCATTTTAAAAGTTATCAACCTACCTTAGTTTACTCTGAAAATTTGGCAGGTGCTGGGCACTGATTCCCAGAAAAGTGGTTTTCTTTGGAAAATGTGTCATAGCTTTTTTTTGGTAACTGAAGTGGATGCGTTTGGGGAGTGGAGAGATGGGATGTTTGACCCTGGCTCTGGAACTAAATAACTGGGAGGAGTCAGGATGGGCCAGTGTCAGCCTCCATGCTTCAACTTCCTGGTGGGTAAAATGGAGATAGTAAGAGCATCTCTCTTGTGAGAATTAAGTGAAAAGATAGGAATAAAGTGCCCAGCACCATTCTGTGTGCTTAGCAGGTGTCTGACAAACAGCTGCTACTGTCACTCGGAGTCACCTCCTTCGCCTGTGTATTGGCCGAACCTCTGATTTAACTGCTAGGACCTTCACAGAGCTGGCATTGGCAACCCCGAGTGCTGAGATGAACCTGTCTCTTGACATCCTCAGGACCCAGCCGGGGCTCAGGCCTAGGGAGGTTGTCAGAGATGTGCACCAAGATGTGTCTCAGTGCGGCCGTGGCACCAATTATAAAGCAAATCTCTGGAATCAGTCAACAAGAGAGGTGGGTTAAATGAAGGAGATGTCCAGAGGGCGTAATACCATGCACACGTGGGAAGTTTTGTGATTTGGGAATTGGTGGGAAAAATAGGATACAAAATTATTTGTAGTGAATTTGTAATTTTGTAAACCAGAAAACGTGTACCTAGGAACAGACTGGAAGGATCCCAACATGTTTGCAGTTGCTGAGAGGGGGTAGGGTTATAGGTGCTTTTTCTCCTTTTTACATTTTTCTCCATTTGCAAATTTATGTAATAAACAAGTATTATTTTTATAAACAGAAGAAAAACCCCACTGTGTATGCCTGTGTGTTTGTGTGTTTATTACCACGGAAAAGGAGTTCTCTTTAAGTTCTGTTTATGAGGAAGTAGGTACCTTATGTATGAAACCTATGTCTTTTGGTAAAAAACTCTTCCTCTTTTCTTCAAGTTTTAAAATAATTTTAAAACTTTTTTATTTGTTCTTTTAAGTCATACATGACAGTAGAATATATTTTGACCTATCATACATAACTTCCCATTCTTGTGGTTGTACGTGATGTGGAGTTACACTGGTTGTGTGTTCACATGTGAACATAGGAAAGTTATGTCCGATTCATTCTACTGTCTTTCCCATTCTCATCTTTGCTCCTTTCCCCCCTCCCCCCTGTCCAATCTAATGAACCTCCACTCTTCCTGCCCTGCATCGTGAGTCAGCATCTGCGTATCAGAACATTTGGCCTTTGTTTTTTTGGATTGGCTTATTTCACTTAGCGTGATAGTCTCCAGTTACCAGCAAATTCCATAATTTCATTCATCCTTATGGCTGAGTAACATTTCATTGCATATATGTAGCACAATTTCTTTATCCATTTATCTGTTGAAGGGCACTTAGATTGGTTCCATAGATTAGCTATTGTGAATTGAGCTGCTATGAACATTGTTGGGGCCACATCACGGTGGTATGCTGGTTTTAAGTCCTTTGGGTATACGCTGAAGAGTGGGATAACTGGGTCAAATGGTGGTTCCAGTCCAAGTTTTCTGAGGAATCTCCATACTCCTTTCCAATATGCAGCCTCACCAGCCATGTATGAGTGTACCTTTCCTCCCATATCCTTGAAGTTTTAGAATATTAAAATAATTTCTTACTTAAATTCCTGGGTGCCAGGTATAGCAGCACATGCTTGTAATTCCAGTGACTCAGGAGGCTGAAGCAGGAGGATCAAAAGTTTGAGGCTGGCCTCAGCAATTAGCAAGACCTTATGCAACTTAGCAAGATTATCTCCAAAAAAATAAAATAAAATAAAATAAAGACTGGGGATGTAGCTCAGTTGTAAAGTAGCCCTTGGGTTCAATCCTCATACTGCAAAAGAAATTATTGAAAGAATATACATGCTCATAGTAAAAATATTTATTGTACAAAGTGTAAGTAATAAAAATATCGTCTCTCCAAGAAGCAACCATTACTGTTTCCTGTAAATTCTTCCAGAATTTTACTCTGTGTAGACAACCATACACGATTATATATGTGCCTTTTATTTAGTTTTATAGAAGAGAATAAGTTACATATTATCTTTTATGGTCTTTTAAAAAAGCTTTATTGCAGCATAATTTATACACTATAAAATTCACTGGTTCTAAAAGTACAGTTCAGTGATTTTTAAAGTCAGCTGATGGAGTTGTGCAAAGGTCAGCACAGTTGAGATACCCGTCCTGCTGTGTCTCCATCCCTACTGCTCCGCAGCAGCAGGTGTGGCCTCTCCTCTTCTTTTCAAGGGCCCTGTGGTTTTCCATCGCATGGATGCACTGTCATTTATTCGACCAGTGTCCTGGTGATTCCCAGTCTTTTGCTGCTAATATCTGGGCTGCAGAGAAAGTTCCTGTACCTAAGTCTTTGCAGCCTTGAACATGGATGTGTCTGTGGAGTTTGTTACCAGTAATGGGAATGTGGCATCAGTGAGTTTCACCTTCATGACTTAAGACTCTTCAAACTGCCAGGCGCAGTGGCCCATGAGTGACTGGGGAGGCTGAGGCAGGAGAATGGCAAGTTCAAGGCCAGCTTTGGAAATTTAGTGATAACTTGTCTCAAAAAATAATAATAAATAAAAAAGGACTGGGGATGCAGCTCAGTGGTACAACATCCCTGGGTTCAATCCCCTGTGCCACAGAAATAAGTAGATGAATAATAATAATCAAAAAGGATGAAAGCTGCATAACCTAATTTGATATAAGAAGTGGTAGGGCTGTCTTAGTGTCTTTGTGTGTATGTATACAGGAATGAAAAAGATTAATATCTGCCAGGCACAGGGGCCCATGCCTGTAATCCCAGTGACTGAGAGGGGAGGTTGAGGCGGGAGGATGGCAGGTTCAAAGCCAGCCTCAGCAACTTAGCGAGGCCCTAAGCAACTTAGACCCTGTCTCAGAATAAAAATTAAAAGGGTGGTGGATGTGGCTCAGTGGTTAAGCAGCCCTGGGTTCAATCCCCAGTCTCTGCCCCTCCCCCAAATTAATATCTTTCTTACCCATCATAAAATTCATGGTCAATACCTCAGTAACAAAGGGTTAACAAGAGAAAAGCATAACATTGGTTTAATCAAAGTTTGATGTGATACAGAAACCTTTGATAATGAAGACCTGAAGACCCAGAAACCTGTCCATCATCATAGTTAGGTTGGCTGAAGATTGGAGAGCCTGTGAAAGTGTGCTTGGACCCAGGGTGTGAGCGGAGAGGAACCAGCCAGGCTAGCTGTCCAGATTCTTCTTGGTCTCTCTCTGCAGCATTCCTTCCTCCTGGATGTCAGGTCTTCCAGGGAGAAGGGAGATTATGACCTTTCTGTGGCTTGCTTTGGGGAAGAGGAATTCTGGTTTCTACAAATCTCTTTGTAGGGACTAAAGGAGCCGGGGAAGACAGGAGGGCAGAGGTCAGAGAAAACTGCTCTGAGGCCATTTTAGTCTCTTGTAGTATTATCAAAATACGCAGTATGTCAAGATACTAAGCTTTGGGGTATCACTTTATGAGACCCAGATGTGTATACAAACACTGCACACCATTTTTTCTCATGTTTGTCAAGTGTGTCTGACATTCACCACCCTGGAAGTCACACAATTTTTGTGTGGGGAGTCAATGCCTTTGACATCGTTGTTGTCCTGGGGCTTTTAAAATGAGGAACATCAAAGCTGGTGGGAGACTGAAGACCTGCCCTGTGCTCAGGTCTCAATGACACTGCTGGGCCCATCTTCTCCTGGAGTCCCACAGCGACCAGCAGGTGGCGATCACGCTCTCTGGTGCCACCATCTGTGAACCTGGACTTAATATAGGAACCCACCAGTGCCTGAACCTGTAATTTTCAAACCTCTTATTCCACCACAGGGAAAACCTCTGAGGATTTTCTTCTGGGAAGAGCAATTAGCCTCACCTCTTAGGAGGAGAAATTGCATCGCTGAGCTTGTCTGGGAAAGTAAAATATCCTCCCAAGAACCATCTTAGGGAGGGTGGAGAGAAACCACCAAGGAGCCTGTGGAGGGAGGGAGGGCTGCCGGGGAGGCTGGGCTGGGCACTGCAGCCCGGTTTAGGGCTTCAAGTGGGAGTTGCCTGGGTCCTGAGGCCACCAAGTCCCTGACCTGTGGGCTCTGAGTTTAGGTTGGAGAGACTGAGTGGGGGCAAGGTTACCTGGGGTTCGCTGAAGGTGTTGGGCTCAGTCCTCTGGGGACTGATTGGCAGCCCCCTTCCCACCCACCTACTGTGACTAAATGCCAGGCACTGAAGACAGAGGAATGAAAAGCCAGGTCTGGTCTCTGCCCTCACAGAGCCGCAGCGCAGCAGGGACACTGGATCTCAGGGCCTTGGGTGGGATAGTGCCTTTGGTGGGGTCTTTTCCAGGTCCCGGCCAGACTGATGCTGGAAACTCAGGACCCCCCTGGCATGGGCAGTAGACTTTAAGGAGTGATCTGGGAGGCCAGCAGTGGGAGAGAGATGGCTGCTAGGGACCACTGGGGGGCAGGGGGAGCTCCGAGCTGGGGGACACCTAAGCCAGAACCTTGTGTGAGGGGAACGGTGCATCACGCCCCAGTTACAGACGAGGCCAGAACTTGCTCTAGCGCTGACGTGTGTCCTGTTTTGAAGAAGGCTCACTTCATCAAAGGCCCTGATGGGAGGAGGGAGGAAGGAAGGAGTTGAGCGAGGGAGGACAGGCTAAGGTGGGACAGGGAGGGTCCAGAAGAGAAAAGCGCCAGGGCGGGGAGGCAGTCCAGGCCGGAGAGGGCGGAGACCGCGGAAGTGGAGGTATAGAGGTGGGAAGGCCAGATGCTGGGTCCTGGCTACTCCAGCTGTGGCCTAAGGACCGGCAGCAACACCTGGGAACTTGTTAGAAATGCAGTCTCAAGCCCCAGACAGACATATGGACTTAGATTCTGCATCCTGTCAAGCCGTCCAGTAGGACTGATTTGTGTGCACGTGAGAGTTTGAGAAGCCCGGCCCTCACCTACCTCCTGGCAGTAGACCATGGTGGCGTAGCCATGGCAAGCAGGCTGGAGAGGGGGCAGGCAGTGCATCCCCACCCCAAAGCATGTCCACCTGCAACCCCAAGCATGTCCACCTGCAACCGGGATCCAGGAGTTGCTGATAGGGATTTTCCCCTGTGAAGTAAAACTTATATACAATGATATGTATATCCTTACTCTAGCTTTGAGTTTCAGTGAATGCTTCTACTACCGTAATGCAGACTCCAGTCAAGGGGTAAAACATTACCAGCAACCCAGAACCCAGCTCCCTCATACCTCTTCCCAAGCTCTTCCCCCGTCCCAGAAATATTCTCAGTATTAGTCCCTTATTAGACATTTGATTTGCAAACGGCACCTGGTTTCAATCTCTTTGTTGGTCTGCTCCGGTGAAACTTCCCAGGGTAGAGGGGAAGTTTCCCTTTGCCCTTGTGTTACTCTTATAGCTCGAATTGACCCTCTGAGCCCTGCTTCCCTGCATTTCATAAATTTTGATGTTATTTTCACAGCAACTTCCATCAATTTATATATTTAAGTGTTTTCTAATTTCTTTATAATTTCTTCTTGAAAACATTCATTGCTTAAGAATGTGTTATTTAATTTCCACAAATTTGTGTATTTTCCAGTTTTCCTCCTGTTATTGATTTCTAACATTCTGTTGTGCGTTGGAGGATGGTAGTTTAAATACACCAAGATTCATTTGTATGTTATCTCACACAAATCTATCTTCCCTATGAGACAAATTTGTATGATAGTTACCTGTTTAACTTTATCGAGACTTAGTTTGGGTTTGGCCTGGGTGGAGTGGGGCTTATGTAGGAGCAGGACTGGCAGAGAGTGGACAGTTAACTTTGGGATGACCGGGCTGCTTGGGACTAATGCCTCCTCCCACACAGGGCAGCTGCAGTGACGTGCAGAGGAGATAACACAGGCAAAGGTCCTTTGTAAAGTATAACAAGATAAGGAAAGTCTTATCAAGGATCCTTCTTGCCCTGGAGAGGCGGAAGAGCCATTTCCCTGCCTTCCCCCCAAGAGTGCAGACTCTTAGGGGAGCAGGTGACAAAAGAGAAAAGGGTACACCTTTGGCTGGAGACAACATCTCTTATTAAAATCTGGGCAATTAAAGCTGCCTAGGGTTCTCACCTGAGGTGTCCAAGCTCTGCCCATTATTTGCTCTTGAGTAAGCCCCTCTTTTCATCTGTAGACTAGAAACGACACCTACCTCACCGGTTATTGTGAGGGTTAAAATAACTTACTCTTGTCGGTTGCCATCATTACTGTTATCTGCAGAAAAGCTGTATTGTTGTTTTGCAATACTCACACTGACCTTTTGGTGTAAATTCTATTACTTTTTCTTTTTCTTTTTTTTTTTTAAAGAAAATTGAGAGCTGGGCTCTGCGGTGCACACGTGTGCACCAGTGGCTCAGGAGGCTGAAACAGGTTGATCATATCTGAGGCCAGCTTCAGCAATTTAGCGAGGCCCTAAGAAACTTAGTGAGACCCTGACTCAAAAAATAAAAAGGGCAGGGGATGTGGCTCTGTTGTAAAGCTCCTCTGGGTTCAATCCCCAGTACAAAAATAAATAAATGAAGGAAAGAAGAGAAGAGAAGAGAAGAGAAAAGAAAAGAAAAGAAAAGAAAAGAAAAGAAAAGAAAAGAAAAGAAAATAAAATTGAGGGTTAGGGTTGCAATTCTAAGTCCTGTAGGAGGCAGGGGTCAATCCTGTGCTCCTAGGAGTTGGGTTTGTGGGGCGGGAGACTCTATGCAGTCTATGCCAGGAGCTGCCACTAGAGGGCGCCCTCACCCTCCTCAGGGCTCCTGCGGAACCGGAAGGTGTCCTGCCCTAAACCCTCCGGCTGCTACAACAGCCTTGCGCTGAGCCCAGACTGGCTTCCGAAATGTGGTCTTCAGAAGGTCCCCATTTTGAATAGGGTTTGTCTGAGAGCACCATGGAAAAAACATTTGTCCTTGCCCAGGTCCCTGGGACCCTGCCCAGAAAGGGGAGGGAGGGCAGTGCCTTCTGCCCCTCTGTTCCCTTGGGGAGGTTTCCTCCAGGACGGGCAGCTCTGTGCCCCGCACCCGCTCCCGGAGGCCCTGCAGACCTGCCATCTCAGTCGCCCCTAACGACTCACCTGGGGAGGGGCTGCGCCTGGCCCCGCCTGGCTCTGGGTGTCGGGGTTCAGGACACACCACCCCAACATGAGTGGGAGACCAGAATATGCGACCCCAAAATAGACTTCTCTGGCATATTTTGAACTGATTATTCTGAGAGCCTATAGTCCCAAGAACAGATCTCAGAAGATGTTCTTTGTAACAAATTTACAACCATAAAGGAGATCTGCATTAGTAAAGGGCCTGCATCTGGAGGGGGCTGCTTCAGACAACCTTCACCACCCGAGAGACTATCTGCATAACAAGGCAGCCTTTATTCACCAGGGCAATTTCTCCCTGAGCCTCAATCCCCTTTCCTTTCTGGAGTTTAGGATGCTGCATAAACTCCAGTCATCTGATTCTCCTTTGAGTCTCATATTTTTGTGGGACTAAGTGCAAACATATGTAATTAAATATGACTTTTCTCCTGTTAATCTGTCTTCTGTCGGTTTAATTTGTAGCACAGCTAAAAACCGAGAAGGGTGGAGGGAATACATATTTGCTATCCTGCAGGAGTCTCCTATCTTCCTCTTTCCCAAAGTTGAGCAGCATCTGAATGTGCTTTCCTCCGATAATCTGACCAGCATGTGCTTCTTAATTCAGAGTTGACTGGGGACTGGATGGGGGATCTGGGGAGTTTCTCTGTATATCCTTTTACTCATGAATTTGCTCTTGATTTGGTCCAGTTACTTTCCCTTTGGGTCTCATGAAAGGTGTTGGGATGGTCTCACTCCTAAATGTCCCTCCTCCAGCGTGAAGATTCTAAGATACACAGCCCTATGTTGAAGCAACAGCCTCAGTCCAGATCCCAAAAGGACCTTACCCAGAAAGAAGGGGCCCTTGGTCCTCCCTGGCCTTGGCAGTGACCCTTTCTATGGTGAGCCACTTCCATGCCACGTCATTCCCATTCCCTTGGATAAACAGGGCCAGGGCCCTGACCCCCTAGGACTCAGTGCCAGTGCACAGGAGTGTTGTCCTGGCCAGGCCTCCAAGCCATCACAGGGCAGCACTTACGGCCTTTTGGCCACCTAGCCCCACCTTCACCTCAGTCAGAGCCAATGGGTCTCTTCCCTCACCTTTCCTCCCAGCAGGGGTCAGCAGGTCAATACCAGGTTCCTCTTAAGCAATAGAGCTCTCAAAGACCTGTCAATGATTGACCAGGCCATTGATTTGGTCATGGAGTACAGGGGCCCTGGGCCCTCCGGAGTCCCTTTTCTGTAGACTTCTTTCCAAGGAGAGACATCCGGGAGGCATTCTTCATGATAAGCTAGTACCCCAGTGGGCCACCCAATTCCCCAGAAGCCATGTTCCTTCTTCCCTCATGGAGGCCATTTGCCAGAGCAGGGGATCCTTCTCTCTCCTGCGAAGCCCTTCAGCCACCTTGCCATGTGTTTACTGGTCCACGTGTCCACTTCCTCCTTCACTCATTCACTCACACATCTGTTCACCCATTCACAGGTCCACTCCTCACAGCCTAACCACTCATCCACTCACCTAACCCTAGTTCACTCACTGGTCTAATGACTCATACTCCACTGAGCTGCTCACTGATTGCTCCTGGAGTCACTCACCTGCTTGGGAGTTATGGAGAAGGGGTGCACTTCTCCACTCATGTATCCACTCACTCATGCCCTGGTCCTTCCATTCACTTGTCCACTCCCCCCACTCACTCCTTCAACCAACATTTGGAGGTTAAGGAAGTGGTCCTGGTGCTGAGCACAGTGCACAGAAAAGTTCTAAGTGGGTGTTGCGAATAAGGCCTTTGGAGTTTGAGGGACCAGGTGTGAATCCTCAATGTACTGTTTCCTGACTGCAAGGCTATGGGCAAATTTCTCAAATCGCTTTGAGTCTCATTTCCCTCATCTATAAACTGGGGACCCCATGCATCTTCCTGCCCAGGTGTTTGTGAAGACTTCAGAATTAACGCATACAAAGTGCTTTTAACAGAGCCCAGAGCACAGAGCTTGGGGTCACTGGGATCCTGCCTGTGGGGACTGTACTTGGCCTATTTCCCCACGCCTCCCCATCTGAGCCTGGATTGCCCCTGGGACAGGAAAAGACTCATCTCTGCATCTCAGGTAGGCTATGCTTCCCGGGCAGATGGCCCCCACACCCACCCCTGAAATGGGAGGACGATAATCAGCCACCTTCCCATGCACACCTTCCCTCTGCCTTCTTCCTGCAGGGCAGTTTGGGGTTTCCTCAGGTCAGCCAAGACACCTGGAGCCAGATCCAGCTTGCTCCTGCCCCATTGTGCCCAGGAAGTTCTCCAAGATGGCCGTGGGGGGTGGGAACAGGCCTAGCCGGGTTATTTTCCCTGTACCTGAGGCCTCTTCACGGTAGGACCTAGTCGGTCCCCTTCCCATTTCCTTCCTTCCACAGGCTTGGCACACACACTTGGGTCCTGGTGTGGACTGTTCCCTCCAGCTCCTCTGGGAGCTCCCTGCGGGCAGGAGGTGATCCCTGGCTGTGGAAAGGCTGGCTGACCTGGGGGGGGAGGGGAAGAGGGGGATATGGGTTGGAGGATTTCCTCTCCCCTAAACAGGGAGCCTGACCAGAAGGCTGCACAGTGGAGGGCGTGCTGGGGGCCCCTTTAGGAAAAGGAGGGCTAGCTAGGTCGGGGGATCTGTTGAAATGTGGGTGTAGACTTTGGAATGAATCAGACCAGAATGCAAATTCTCCAGGGGCTAGCCCTTGACCTTGGGCAAGTCACTGATGAAATCTTAGTAGTTTAAGAAATGCATATGAGCTATTCACCGTGTGCACTTAGGAAGTGCTTGGCCAAGGTAGGGGGTGTGGTGATGGCAGTGTGTCAGCTGGGAAGCCCCCTGTCCCGCAGCTCAGCTCCCACTGCTTCCCGGGGTTATGCACAGGCCCTATCGGGGCTGTGGGGTGCCTTCACCTGCCCATTTCCTTGCTGGATAATGCTTCCTGCATCCTGAATAGGGGCACAGGTGAGAGGGTCCTGTTAAGGATGCCAAAGCCCCCAGGTCCATGGTGTTGGCCTGATTTACTGAGGAGTCTGCCTCGGTAGGGGTGGCTGGGGTAGGGTAGAAGATGGTAGTTGTGGTCTAGAGGTGAGTTCAGCTCTGGGGTGCATGTGAGCACCCACACACCCGCACTCCAGTGCAGCCGCCTGGGAGTTGGGTCCTGCCTCCGATCTCCTTGCTTCTGACATGTGGCCATTTTTAGCCTGGTCCTCAGTATGCACCAGTATGCTTATTTATTTATTTATTTATTTATTTATTTATTTATTTATTTATTGCAGTGCTGGGATGGAGCCCCCCACAGCGAGCTAGGCAAGTGCTCGACCCTGAGCTTGACCCCTTGCCTTGCTGTTTTAAACTCCTAGAGCACAGGGGCTGCTGTTATTTTTTGGCTGTTGTTTTTTAACCTTTGAATCTTAATTGCCTAGCAGAGTGACTGGTGCTGAATGAATGAATGACCAGGCAGGCGCCACGCAGACAGAACAGGGTACACAGTGCGCGTGTGTCCTGCTTGGGCATCGGGTATGCTGGGGGCCTCCTCAGGCCTGCGTTGTCGGGGCCTGAGTACTGCTGTCTGTATGCTCTCTGCCTGCCTGAGGCTGAAGGTTGGCAGGGCCTCTCACGTCTTCGCCTTCTTCCCTGAGGCCAGGGGTTCCCTGTGTGGACTGTGTCAGGCACTGCCAGTGTGGAAGGCACTGAGCTCAGTACCACTTTCTGTTCTGGGGTTGCTCGCCCTCTTGTAAATGGAGCTCCTTGTGGCTGGAGCCCATGTGGAATCTGGCAGGGGATGGGGGCTTCATAAATGCCTGTTGACTGGGTGGTCCACTTGCTGGGTGGGTCTGGTCCGTCTGCCTGGGAGAATGACTGGGGACAGCACTCCTGACCCGACCTGCCCAGTAGTCTGGTTCTAGGGCTGAGAACCTCCCAGCCCCTATGGCCCGGCAGTGAGGAAGGGCTTGAACCCTAGGGGTACCCAGGCCTGTGGTTGGTCAGTGACTGGAATCCCCGGGGAGACAGACTTAGCAGCCAAGCTCCGACCTTGCGTGGAGTTGGGTGGCAGGGAAGCCCTCCGCCTGTGCCTGGGAGCCTGTGTTGCAGAGTGACCTCAGAAGAGGTCAAGTCACTTTTTGGGGAGCCAGCACCCACCCACAGCAGCTCTCCTCCTGCACAGCTGTGCTGAGAGGGAGTCATCGGGGAGCTGGTTCGCATGGTCCACATTGCCCATGTGGCGTCGGGCTAGGATCGAATCCTGCTCTGCCATGGGCCAGCTGTGACCTTTTGCCCAAGTCTGTGTTCTCCTCTCTACATGGGGGTGCTTACATACAGAGGGAAATGAAGAGCAAGTCCACACTAACATGGGCTACCATGGGGGTGAGTGGACACGATGCTAAGAAGCCAGGCACCGGAGATCTGGGTATGAGGCCTGCGGAGCAGGTCAATCCAGAGGGACAGGAAGTAGGTGGGTGGTTTCCAGGAGTCGAGAGGCCACCATGGAGAGCAACTGCCTAACAGGTCCGGGTGTCCTTTTGGGGTAATGGAAATGCTTTGGAACCAGGTAGAGGTGGGGATCAGACAACGCTGAGAATGTATTAAATGCCACTGATCGATTGCTTTAAAATGTTACATTTCATATTCTGTGACTCTCCCTTCCCCCAAAAAAAGAGGTTACCACTGACCTCACTGGGTGGTTGGGAGGGCTGAGGGAGAAGATGGCCTCAGGGTCAAGCTCAAAGAGGCATGCCAGTGGACAGCAGGGCTTGGAAGATGTTCTTTCCTTATCCGAGGATGTGGGTTGGGGTAGGGGTGTCAGTTCTCTGCCTTGCTGGCCCACAGATTGCAGGGGTCCAAGCAGGAGTGGCGAGGATGAGGACAGTGTTTACCCTGGGCAAATCCCTAAGCCACAGCCCGTCCCTTCAACCCCAGCCTCTCCCTCCCTCCCTCCCCTTCGTTCCTTCCTTCCTTCCTTTCTTCTTCCCAGGATAGAACCCAGGGGTGCTTTACCCCTGAGCTACATTCCCAGCATTTTAAATTTTGAACAAGGCCTTACTAAGTTGCCCTAGCTGGCCTCAAACTTGTGATCCTCCTGCTTCAGCCTCCCAAGTAGCTGAGATTTCAGGTGCTCACCACTGCACCTGGCTCCTGGTGCATTTCTTAATCTGCCCACACCTCCTCTACCTGCCTTGGTACCTGTACTTCTTGGTAGGGTATTGTGAGAAGCCAAGTACATGTGACCCCTCCATTGGACACAGCATCCTGATCACTATCTCTGTATCCTCTTTAGAGAGCTGGCCACTGCCAGGTAACGCATTAGTTATCTTCTGGTTCTTGTGTCTGCAGTCTGTTATGTAATCTAGCAAGTACTTGATCCATTTTGTTCATGATTGTATTTCTAGCACCTGGTGCCTGGCACATGGTAGGTGTTCAATAAATTCCTATTTAATGAACAAATGTGTAAATCCTTATTTACACAGTGGGTGCCAGGTTCTGCCTGTACCGAGTGCTATCAGTTAATACCTGTGAGGTTTCTGCTGTCATTATCCCCATTGAGCAGATATGGAGCTGAAGCTCTGGGACTTGGAATGGGCAGGATACAGCTGTCTCCTGGCCTCAGGGCTTCTGGTCCAGGGGGGCAGCTAGGGGCATGGAGCCTCACTCTGCTGCTTGCCCACCCAGCCCCTTCCAGTCTCAGGCCCTCTGCAGCCCAGCCCCCTGCACCCCGGATCCTTTCTGCAGGCTTCTAGCTGCTCCAGCCAGCTTCCTCTCCTGAGAACCCCTGTCATAAAGAAGGTGAGGCACTGGTCTGGCCTGCCTCTCCACCCCCGGGGTGTCCTCACCCAAGGGAGCCTTGGTTATAAATATGGGGGTTACGCCTTGTGCTTGTATTCAGCACCTTTCATCTGGGGTGCTCCTGGCTGCTGGGAGGCTAATTAGCTGCTCTCTGGGAAGAGTGAGTAAGAGCTGAAGTCCCAGCCTGGGAACTGGCTCGCTAGGCACGGGCTGGCCCTCCTGGGAGAAGCAGGTGAGCCATCATCTTAGGTGCCCACCCTCTCCACTCTCTTCACAAGGTCCTTATTCTCTGGCTTCTAATGAAGCCCACTATTTACTGAGTGCTTACTATGTGCCAAGGCCTTGCTAAGCTCCTCCGGCCTATTAAATGTACCCACGTATGCAAGGCACTCGGGCTATTGTGAAATAACCACCATGGCTCCCATGGTAGAGCCTCACTCCTTACTGGCTGGGGGCCAGTGCTTTGCACATGACCTCATGAGAAGCCCTGACTGCCTGGCATGGACTAAGCACTCGTTAAGTAATAGCTATTATGATTAATCTTCAGAAGATTGAGGCAGGTACTATCCTATTTCCATTTTGCAGATGCGGAAACTAAGGCTCAGAGAGGTTAAGCTGCTTGCTGGAGATCACACAGAATCAGGAACAGAGCTGGACTGGTTTGACTCTAAAACTGTGCATGATTTTGCAGCTGTTCTTCCCACTTTCCCCTCAACCTGTAATCTATTAAATCTGAAGGGCTTACTTTGCATAGTGTTAGAGTTGTGACAGGGACTCTCTTCTCATCCATCTTTTCAACAGTGTGCTGGTGACTAGGTTTGGAGATCATCTAATACCACCAATCCTCAACCCCCACCCCATTTTTCTCTTTTGGTACCAGGAAGTGAACTCCAGGGGTGCTTTACCACTGAGCCACATCCCCAACCCTTTTTTATTTTTCATTTTGAGACAGGGTCTCACTCAGTTGCATAGGGCCTCACTAAATTGCTGAGGCTGGTTTTTGAACTTGTGATCCTCCTGCCTCAGCCTCCTGTCTCTGGGATTACAGATGTGTGCCACCATGCCCAGCAACACCCACCCATTTTTCTGATGAGAAAACTAGGAGGGAAGGGATGGTGCATGGTGACAGGACTAATGGGAAGACAGCTTCTTGTCAGAGCTGGAGGGATAAATAGGCAGTGGTGGTGCTCACCTCTCCTGTCCATCAAGTTGGCCTTGATACCAAGTAACAAGCATCCCCACAATAGAATTCCTGGCTGCTATTTGCCAGCCTGGCCAACCCCTGGGAGCTGCCCCAGGGACATTGTGTGATGGTGGTGGTGGGGTGAATCAGCATGGGTGGTGGGGGCCGGGTGGTCTGGAGGGCAGGGGTGCTGTATTCCACCTGCCTCCCCTTCGAGTTGCTGGGATGGTCAGGCAAGCACAGAAAAGGCTCATCTCTTTGTACACACCTCACATATCACTGTAATGAGGCCAGTGCAGAGCACACAGTAGGTGCTTGAAAATGCTCACTAGAGAATTGGCTGGACCCTGGACCCCAGAGGAGATGCTGAATGTAAGAATGGGTAGACAATTCCAGCAGGATGCAACGTTTCACTATTGCTGGGCGAAGCGGGTTCCATCATGTGACTGCACTTTAGGCCTTAATGAAAGAGCTCAGGCATGTGGCTGGAGTTCCTGAAGGTAGGTAGGGCATCGTTGTGAGTGCTCAGCGGTGACTAAGCTGTTGGTGTCCACGTTACCTTTTCCCTCTGAACGTTGCCCTTCTGAAGAGGCAAGTCCCTGGGTACCAGATGCCCAGACCAAGCCTGCTCTGACCCACTGCCTGCACACATCTCTTTCCCCCAGTCTCTCATCTACATCCAGTGTCTACATCTTGCTACCTGATCTGTCTATGATCCTCTCTCCCATTCTCCCCTCCTCCTCTTGGCCTCATGCTCAGAGATGCCTTTCCCAACAGCCTCCCCATCCCAAATTTAAATTACAGATGCTTTTAAATTTATGATGAGATCACATCCTAAAAAACCCATCATAAATTGAAAATATCAGGTAAGTAAAACATGCATTTAAGACCTTAACCTTCTGAATATCATTGCTTAGCAACACAGCACACTGTAAAGTATGGGTTTTTTGCCCTCATGATTGCATGGCTGACTTTGAACTTGCTGCATGAGACCATGGCAGTGCATGTTGCCGGCCAGTGAGAAAAGACCAAAATTAAAACTTCCAAACATGGTTTCTACGGAGCATACGTCACTTTACACCGTCTTAAAACTGAAAAATCATAAGTTGAGCTAACTCAAGTTGGCCTATATGTATTTCCCCATTTCTTTATGTCCTTTGAAAACATTATTTTTTGTTTGTTTTTTCTTTTTCTTCTTCTTTTTTTTTTTTTTTTTTGGTACCAGGGATTGAACCTCAACCACTGAGCCATATCCCCAGCCTTTTTATTTTTTAATTTGAGACAGGGTCTCACTGTGTTGCTTAGGGTCTTGCTAAGTTGCTGAGGCAGGCTTTAAACTTGGAGTACTCCTGCCTCAGCCTCCAGAACCTCTGGGATTGCAGGCATTCGCCACTATGCCTGGCTGAGAACCTTATTCTTTTCCTTCATATGAATATGAAAACCTTCTCAAATGGAATCTTATACTTATGAGATTATTTGTTTAAGCAAGTGTGTCTCCTGCTAGACTAAGTTCTGCCAGGGTGGGAACTCTGTTATGGTCACATCTTGTCTTTCCAGCTTTGTAGACTACATCACATATTGAATGAGTGAATGACAGAATCCTTGGCACAGAATGAGTGAACTGAGTCAATGGCCGCTAAGTGTGGTTCTGGGACCAGCAGACCAGCAGCATCAGCAGCACCCTGGAACTCCACAGAAATGTAAATTCTCTTGACTTGGGATGTGTGACCCAGCAGTCCACATCTGAATGAACTGCCCAGGAGATCCTGGTGCACAGTAAGCTTTGAGAACCACTGTGGGAAGCAAATCCCCTGCGGTTGGGTCTGTGTGCACCATGGCCGAGGGCAGCTTTGAAGGACTGTAAGAGGAACCAGGGATGAGCAATACCACATCTTCAAAAGCAGCCACCAGCAGAGTGTAGATCCTGGGCCCTGACCCCCCAAATCAGGCCCACCCATCCCTGCTTCTCGGTAGGCTGGCCACTGGGGGGCAGTGTGACCACGTCCATCAAGCCACCTCCGACGGCTTCGCGGCGGGAATGCTCTGGAAGGCCGGGCCGGGAAGACCAGTGGGGCCGCCTCAGCCAGGAGCCAAGAATGGGATCTCGTGCCGGCAGCAGCTGGTTATCACCGGCCTCGGCTCTCGGCCTCAGACGCTGTGAGACGCTAACGCTAAAGGGACCCCCGCGGCCCTTCGGCCTCCCTGCCTCCCCTCCAAGGCCCGGCCTAGTGTGGAGTTTGGATGGCTTCGGGTCTGGAAGGTTCGCGAGGCCCGGGGGCACCGCGGGGGAGGGGGCGCTGTCAGGCCACCGGAGCGGGTGCCAGAGAGGGCGGCGGAACCCCGACTGGTCCCGGAGGCAAAGGGCCGTGCTCGGTGGACCCGCGGCCATCTTGGGCCGCTTAACCCCGCGCCGCCGGGCGTTCCCGTGGCGCAGGCCGCACCCGCCGGCTGGGACCGGGACCCCTGAGACCCCCAGGACCTCCGAGATCCCCGGGGCCTCCGATACCCCCGAGAAGCCCGGCTCGGAGCGGCTACGGGCGCCCTGGGGTGGAGGCCGAGGTGTCGGGGAAGAAAGCAGTGGGGCAACTTCCCTGGGGGGTTGGAATGGTCACCCTTTCGGTCCGGGAGGCAGGGCCGGGGCTTTTGTGAGTGGCTTGGATTTGTTCTAGCCTTCCATTCTTCCCTTTTTCATGCCAGGGATGGACCCCAGAGTGCTGCCGCTGGGCTGCACCCCAGACCTCACCGTTCTTCTTGCCCCACAGTCTGAGAGCTTAAAGTCACAAGTAGTTAAAGTAGGTCGCAGTGGTCTTCAGGGTTTTCTCGGGCTGCCCAGTGCCAGGGTCCAGGACAAGGCCAAGTCTCAGTGTAGTACCTGTTGCTTATGGCATAAAGTGTCACAGGTCACACCAGCCTCCAAGCCAAGGGTCAAGGACTGGCAGCGCCAGCTGACTGTAAGTGGCCTACTCATTTCTGTCCCCCTCTGCCATTCTGGATACCGTGTGAAGAACCGCAGGTGCCTCCTCTCCTGTTGTCTCATATCTAGCCTGGTTTATTTATACATGGATGTTGTCTCTCTGTCATTTGGATATTTTTCAGGTTCTAGAATGTTCTTTCTTAATATCATCAGTTCTTCAAGTTCCAGCCCAACTGCCAGCTCTACCAGGAAGCCTTCCTCAAATCTGGCCCTTTCCTTTCCAGCAGACCTCTTTCCTCCTCTGTCTACCTAGAGGACCAGCAGCAGCAAGTGGGACTCTGTTTTCCTGACAGTCTGGCATTTCTTCTTCTTGCTAAATTGTTAAGAACCCATAAGAGTAGGGACCTTGTGTGATATTGTTCTTGGTGTCCTTTCCATAGGTCACTCAGGAAGGTGTCCTTGCAGGAGAATCATGAAATAATTGAATGGGTTTTGATCTGGATTTGGGTGTAGAAAGCAAAGTTCCTAAATGTTTTGAACTTTGGACGAAGAAACATGTAATGGTGTTTTCTGAAGCCTGTGATGGAATCCTTTTGTGTGTTTAATTGCTCTGTTATTTTGAGTGGAAATGTCAGGGTGCCATAGGAACCAAAGCCATGGATCTGAGCCTAGCCAAGAAGAATTAACCACCAAGCCCCAAGTTTGGAGCCCTAAGTTTGGTGCCCCCTCTATGTAGCCTGGGGTTGGAGCTGTGAGATGGGATGACAGTCAGGAGTTCAGGCCCCAGGATTAGCCAAGGAAGGAAGGTCTGGATACCCTCGAGGTCTCAGTAAAGATCCCATGAGAAGTTCATTTAGAGCCTTGGAGAAGGCTTAGGCTAAAGGAGAGGGAACTTTTCCTTTCCCTTTAAAAAGAATAAGCCAGAAGTTCCTCCATGAAGGACTCCCAAAAACTCCTTTCATGCCTCACCCACAGATGATTTGCTGAATGCTCATTAAGAGGAAAACAAAGAGGTGGTTTTGTTTATTTATTTAAGAGGAAAAAATAAATGAGCTGTGGCAAAACAGTTTGAAACCAGGCCCCTCTGAGACCTGGGCTTTCACTTCCTTGATGGGAAGTAAAACAGAGAATCGAATCCCCCCTCCAAATAAAAGTGAAGTTAATAATCAGACAGCTCAAGCCTGGCCACATCCTGTGTCAGCTCCCTCCCTCCAGGGCTCACTGTTTATAGCTGCTGAGCCCTCCTTCCCTAACCAGCCAGCTTAACTCTTTCTTCCCCTTCCCAGGGAAGCCCAGTCCTGTTCTGAGGCTAGACACAGGCTCCTCACACCCTCTGAGGTGGCCTAGCCCCAGCTTGTATTTGAGATATGTATTTCATAGGACCAGCTTGGATATGAGATAGGTCCTCTGCTTGTCCTGCAGAAAATCCAGTGTCCCTTTTCCTCTCCACCTCTTCAGGGAAAAACCAGATAAACCCTTTCACATTCCAGGCACCACACAGTCTCAGCAACCTGGTGGCCTCCTGGAGCTGCGTTCTGATGGATACAGGAACAAACCTTTGGGGTTCCTGGCCTGTGTTAACAGCAGTACTCTGCACATCTCGGGGTTACTTCTGTGAAAGTTTTCCACTTCCTTCAGTTGCCTTCCTATGTGGCACATTGATTTCTTCCAGAACCCCAGGGGATCAGTAGGTACATATCACCATTGGGTGGAGGAGGAACCCTTGCTAAGTTCATTAAGGACTTTCTAATGTTCTTAGTGACAACTCTGCTCTGTAGGCTATTGTTAACCTCATTTTATAGAGGAGGAAGCAGGGGTTAAGAACCTTGCTGAAGCCCAGCCAGCAGTGCACACCTGTAATCTGAGACAGGAGGATCAAGAGTTCAAAGCCAACCTCAGCAAAAGCCAGGCGCTAAGCAACTCAGTGAGGCCCTGTCTCTAAATAAAATATAAAATGGGGCTAGGGATGTGACTCAGTGGTCGTGTGCCCCGAGTTCAATCCCCAGTGGTCCCCTCCCCCCCAAAAAAGAACCTTGCTGAGTGCTACAGAGCTAATAAACAACAGAGTTGGGATTTGAACCCAGGTACTCTGGCTGCAGAGCCTGTGTTCCTGCCCTCAGGGTCTCACAGTCTGAGATTGCTTTCTTTTCTGGAGCCAGGAGGCTTTCAGAAGCTTAGGATAAGCTCATGAATGCATTTCAGAGGTCCTCAAGCCCAAGGACCTTTTGGGAACATTCTGGTTTTGTTTTGGTCTTTCCTCCGTTTCTTCTGTTTCATCCTAGGGGAGGAGCCACAGAGAGCAGGGGTAGCTTTGGGCAACCTGTCCATCCCACCTCCTCCAGGTTCCCTGGACAGTGGTGTCAAGGAGAGGATGGGATGTGCCTCAAGGTTAGGATGCTTCCCTTCATCCAGTTGGCAGCAGGTCTTAGAGCAAGGACCCTGCTCTGTCAGGGGTCCATATTACCTTTACTTACATTCCCCATCCCCTCCAGTCTTGTCTCCTGAAGTGACAAACACCTCTTCTGGCTGAAGTTTGTCTCACAGGAAGTCACTCATCTAGTGGCGTGAGGCAAGGGGCACAGACTTATAAACTGGTTGTATAGGCCTCCTGCCTTTCTTGGGGTTCCTTCCTCTGTATACCATGGCCACTTACTGGGAAGTGCAACCTTGAAGTGTATCTGGCCAGGTCACTTTGCCCAGCCATGTGGCAAGTCCCTCATACCTGTAAAGGCATGTTGTGCTGCCTCCTGGTGTCTGGAGGTCTTCATGGATGGCTTGCCTTTGGGGAGCTGTTGCTGAGCTCAGGGCCCCCTAACCTTTTGGTGTGTGCCTTAAGCCCTGTCTTTGGGAATGAGTTGATCTCCCGTGGGTCTCCTTTCTCCGGTCATTTTGCCATTCGAAGCCATGGCTTTGAGTGGGCAGTGCCCTACTCCTTGTCTTCCAACTCCTTCAGCCAAAGAGAAAGCTGCTGGTGCTCCATCCCAGGTGGCCAGTTCCTCCTGTGAGCAGGGACTTCTCTGGGGAGGAAGATGTCATAGCTTCTCTGGTACCAGCAGGATGTCTGGCCCAGAGTTTTCAGAGTAGCGTGCCTTGATTTTTATTTTATTTCAATGTTTAAGAAAAGCATCTAGGGCTGGGGTTGTGGCTCAGTGGTAGAGTGCTTGCCCCGCGTGTGTGAGGCACTGGGTTTGATCCTTAGCACCGCATAAATAAATAAATGAATAAATAAAGCTCCATCAAAAACTAAAAAAAAAAAAAAAAAAAAAAGAAAAAAAAGAAAAGAAAAGAAAAGCATCTGTAATTCACACAGAACTTCCAAGAAGGGATGCTCTCCACTGTGGTCCTCAAGTAATCTCCTGTCAGGCTCTCTTTAGCATGCTTATTTGCAGTAGGTACTCAATGCTAATTTGTTTACCTTCACACTCTAGGAAATGGGGTGCATGTGATTCACCCCATTTTCTGGTAGAAGAAAGTGAGGTGAGGAGGGTTGAGTAGTTTGCCCACTGTTACAATGACTTTCTGCCAAGAGGAAAAATGTTCACGTGGTTTAAAATGCATTGAAACCCATTTAAAAATAATTTTCACTAAACTTAAGAGCAATGTAAAATGGACTCTAGTCCCTCTGAAGGTTTTTCCCTAGCCTACGAGGCCCTGCTGAGGGTCAAGACCCCATTCTTGGTCCTTACAGAGGTGTGGGGAAGGGGCCTAAGGAACTTTCTCAACCCTGGGGAGGGGCCATCCTGTCCCTGTTCCTCCTGGTCTTTCCAGGGCCTCATCTTTTGTCTAAGAGCTCATGTCCGTAGGAAGTAAATATCGTGTTGTAAGATTCAATAGCACAAGAATCACTGAGTTAAAATTGTGTCAGTTTTTATGAACTTAAATCATTTTATTACAGATAATTTTAAACATATTTAAACAAAACAATTTTAAACTATTTTGAATGTGCAGGAGACAGGTTAGAATCCTCCCTCCCTTCATCCAGTTGGCAGTAGTAAGTGGACCCCTGGGACCATCATCCAGCTTCAGTGTCACCAGCTTATAGCCAGGCTGGTTTGTTTATTTCATTTATACCGCCAGCCACCTCCTGTACAGTTTTTTTTAAATGTGCGTGTGGTGCTGGGGATGGAGCCAGGGCCTCACACATGCTAGGAAAGTTCTCTACTACCGAGCTACATCCCTAGCCCTCTTCCCTCCAGTTTCAAAGTAAATCCTGTATATCAGATGGTGTCGCTTCATGTCAGTATTCAAGTATGTGTCCTTAAGAAATGGACTTGTCACATTTAGCTGCATTATCCTTATTTCATCTAAAAAATCAATCGTACCTCCTAAACGTCATCAAGATTCATTTGGTGTTCACATTGCCAGACAGTGTTGAACTCTTTTCTCTTCCACCTACTCCAAAGCAACAGCAAACAGCCCTGAAATAAACATTTCTCAGCATTGGAGCACGTCCTCACAGAAGAACAGATTTCTGAATTTGGGCAGAAAGTCTCTGAGGGCACTTGGTAAGTCTGGTCCCACTGCAGCTCCGCTTGGCCCGTGCCTCGTGCAGTGTGGGTGTTAGGTCGGTTGTGCTGAGTTTCATGCGAGTGTGAATGCTCGCAAGGCGGGGAGCAGACACACTGAGCTAATGTGGGGAGACTGCCCTGCAGCCCCCTGCGTCCTCCCACCCACAGATGCCTGGCTGCCCGGGGCTGGCCTTGGCTTTCCCGGTATCCAGTGCTCTACCCACCAGCTGCCTGGGCCTCCTCAGGGACCCTGTTCTCTCTCTTGCTTGGGATACTTGACCACGCTCCAGTGGCTCCATGGAATCCCTCTTTGTGGGGGCTCCAGCCTCTTTGGAGTTGCCAATTGCTGCTCAACATATAACACAAGTTGACGAGGTTGCTTTTTTTTGTGGGAGGACTCACATTCATCCACAGTGTGCTGAGCGCTTTGTTCATTTGTCCTTACAACCACACTGGGAGATGGGTCTTCACAGAGAGACTGAGGGAGGGCAGGGAGGTCCCTTGTCTACCCAGGAAGTGGCAGTGCCAGGATTTGAGTGTGGTCAGCCTGGACGTGGAGTTCATTGCAACATATAGATTCCCAAACGTTAAGACTCATTTAAGAAACTACCAGGCAACTTGGCCTGGGACCAGGCCCTTTTCCTTTGGAGAGCAAATCTTGACAGGTTGAGATCTGCAGTCACCCTGCATGTTCCCTGCCACATGCATGTCTTCCAGAACAGACGTAGCATAATTTACACACACCTTCGTAGGAGATTGGCTGAGTAGAATGAAATAAATTTTAGGTCATTTAGCTTCTAATTTCCTTGTTTGTCTTTTTTCATGATTAAATAATAGTTTGAGTCATGGATTATAAGACGGACAGGTTTAAAAGTTGGCAGGAATGGGAAGAAACCGGCTTGAGTGTGGAAGGACACACAATAGATGTTATCCCTTCTGCGCTTTTCGTCACATCTCTCAGTTTTTGGTAGAAGAAAAACATGTCTTTTGGAATCTACAGAATCAGGGTCAAGTACTTAAGCATTCTTGGAGGGAGGAGAGTTGGCCTTGACCCTGTTTGCTTTGTCCCATTGGATCAGAGCTGGGTGACTTCCCCTTGGCTGAATTTTGGAGGGGCAGTTTTAGGTGGCTTTGTGAACCCCCTGCCCATCTGGAGGCTGCCTCACCTACTGAAGCCACCTGGGCATGCCCAAGCCAGGCTGAACCAAGTGCTCGCGGTTTTACTTCCTTTGCTTCTGGGTTGTTCCTTGGTTTGTTTCAACTTTCTCCTAGCTCCTGCTACCTAGGGAAGTGGAAGAGGGGGCAGAGGTGGGTTTGTTAAATAAGGAAACTGGAAAAACCCCAGCAGACATAGAGGAGAGGCACCCACAGACCCACAAAGAGAGGCAGCAGAGGTGGAAGGAGGCCCATCCTCGAGAGTGAGTGGCCCAGTGTCTTCCCGAAGTCTTCACAGGGTCTGTGTACAGAGACCAGAATTCCAGAAGCTGTTTGCAAACTATGCAAGGAGAAGGCTGGGGCTCCCTGTAGGCTCCCTGTAGAACACCTGGAAATGAACTGAAATCCTCTAGGTTCTCCCAGGGGTTGCATTTGCTGGGATTTCCCCGGCATTGCCTGGAGGTGGTGTACCAGTCCTCCAAGAACCTGGCTTTTCTAGGTATGTCGCTACTGGGGTGGGGTAGCCCTCATCCACAGCGAGGTGGCTGGGATAGGCCTTTCCACAGAAGAGGCGAAGCTGGTCACACAGCCCCTTTCCCAGTACTTCTGTCACAGACTCTGCCTAGATCCTCCAGTGAGCCCTCTGCAGGGAACCATGATGAACACCCCAGTCTGGGGGTGACTGGATGGTTTGGAGCCTGGCCCTGGAAGAGGAGCCCTCACTCTGCCAAAGACTAATAGCGGGGATGGGATGGGAGAATTACAGGAAAAAGACAAGAAGCGGAGCTTGCTTTTCTGTGCCTGTCCTTGCTCCGTGTTGGACGAGTCTGAGATCCACAGAACTGCATGAAGGCTCAGCTGTAGGCATCGAGAGCATTGCTGCGGATCGGGTTAAAGATCACAGCAGTTGTTTTAAATTCACTGCTGCCTTCTCTTCTCTCCGGGGTCTCTATAAATTTTTTTTCTGGTGGTGTTTTATCCTTCTCTATTTCAGAATATTTATAGCTGCCTTCCCCTTTCTTTTCCCCTCCCACCTCACTCTGCTTTCTTAGCATAATTTTTCTTTTCTTTTGGCCTGCCTTGCTTTACATCTGGATTCCAGGATGATGATTTATTTTGTCTGTTTCTTGAATTTCTCTCCCATTTCTTAAAGTTTTTCGGTGTTCTTGTTTTTCCCCCTTCAGCTTCAGTTCTTTGCCCACAGCTTCTCTTGGGCCACGTGGCTTTTATTCTTGCTCGTCTGTTTAAGCGGTGCTGGCAGGGAGGAGGCCACAGCCGGCAGGCAGCGCCCTGGCAGCAGAGGCGACCCGGTGCCTGAAGTTGCTCCTCCCAGCCCTGGTGCCCTGGAAGAGGATCTCCGTATGGAAGGTGCTGGGACAGTGCTGCTGTCCCTTGTGAGGTTGATGCTGCCTGCCAGGCCTGGGCTGGAGGTTAAGGCAGATGGTATAGCCTCCTCAGTGTGTGGGCCCGGACCCCACGGCTAGGGAGGCAATGGAATCCAGCCTCTGGGCGGATGGGTGGGGAGTGATCCGGGTTCCACGCAGAAAGGTGGGAGCTGAGAGGAGGTGCACCACTGTGAGCGTGTCACTTGCAAGCTCTGTGCTGTGGGATGAATTCTAGCATTGGGGTCTTCCTCCTGGGGAGTTTGAGACCCTCTGATCCTCGTTCAGGGATTGAAGTTGGCCTGGCATTCAGATTCGTTTGCTGGGGACACAGAGGCAGGGTTCCAGTAGGAGGGTCTTCCTCCCGGTGCTCCCACCTTGGCCGGGGGCATTTTGAAGGCACAAGGGGAGTGCTAGAAGAAGCTGATAATTGTGGGGTGTCTTCAACACACCCCACCTGTGGAAGACCTGAGGACAGCCTGGGTACTGATGGAGGCAGGTGGCACTTCTTGATGGTGCAGAGAAATCCTAGAAGTTGTAACTGCACCCTTTCTTGTCTGGAGTGGCGGGGGAGTGGCCTGGGCCCTGCTCCCCAGCTGTCCGAGGCAAATTGACTGAGTCCATCTGGCTGTCCCCAGCACAGGCTTGCTTCCCATCCTGGTGTCGATGTTGTCGGGCCCTGGTTGAGTCAGCAGGCCCAGCTGAAAGGGCAGCTGGATCAAGGCTCTGCCTGGGCATACCTGGAGCTGAGCTGCACTGGGGCTGGGGGGCCCAAGAGCACCTAGTGGACATCCTTGGACTGTCCTGTCTTCCCAGGGTCTGTGGTGATGGAGGCCATGTGCTTCTCTGGTAAGTGCCTTCAAGGCCCCCTGACCATCTCTGCCGGCACATTGTGCTCTCTGTCTGGATCCCATCGTTTCTTCGTTGTCGTCATCCATGTGTAACATTCTCTGCCACTTTGGAAAGTGCTATTGATTAAAAGGCTTGAGAGGCCAGGCCTGGTGGCGCACGCCTTTAATCATAGTGGACCTAGTGTGCTGAGGCAGGAGCGTGGCAAGTTCGAGGCCAGCCTTGGCAACTTAGTGAGACTGTCTCAAAATAATAAAAAGGGCTGGGGATGTAGCTCAATGGTAGAGCAGCCCTGGGTTGAATCCCCAGTACCAATAAAATGATTAAAAAAAAAAAAAAAAAAAGACTTGAGAGATATTTTTGCTTTTATTTTGTTTATACAAGCAAAGCCTTCAGCTTTGGGGTCCAACTCTTGGGGTTCACAATTCTTTAAGACCCTAAAACCATAAGCCTCAGAGGTCCCCAGGCCTTTGCTCTAGGCCCTTATCTCTGATTCAGGGCTGAGCCTCCTTCCCTAAATCTATATCAAGTGTATATGGGGTAGATGCAACAGAAGAATTTCTAGGGGACGGGCAAGTGGGGATGAATTTCTAAGTTACCCTCTAGCGGGAGGGTCTGGGGCAGGACCTGGCCTCTTTGGGAATGCAGGCAGTGATTAGGATCCCAGCAGCCTCTTGCCATCCTGCCTGAGGGCCCACTCCTAGGAGACCAAAGAGCAGGCTCTTTAAATCTGTCCGTGTCAATGTCTGTGCCTCCATGTTCCTGCCACCTCCCCCACCCCGCCTTGCCTCCCGCCTTGCCTCTTCCCACGCACCATGTTGTATAAATATTTACACCCGGGGGCTGGCAGGAATCTTTCTCCAGCTGCTTCCCTGGTCTCTACAAGGGCTTGTTCTCTCACCCAGCAGCTGCACCAGATCTGGTTGCCTTTGGTCAGACAAGGCCAGGCCCTGGTTTGGGGGCCCACAGTCCCTCCCAGGGTGGAGGAGACAGTTGGTGGGAGAAACTCAGCAGTACAGAGGTCAGAGGGCCCTGGCAAGGGTCCAGCCTCTCTGCCTTCTGGCTGTCCACAGGATGGCTCTCCAAGAGCTGTGGATTCCTGCTCTGGCTGGGGACGCTCCTACTTCTCAAAGGAAAAGTTCCTGGGATGGGGGGCTGGAGTACTCTGCACCTGGCTTTGATAGAGAGCAGTGGAGGACAATTCCAGAGCAAACTGGCTGATGTCAGGACAAAAGTCTAACTTTAATTCCCTGTGAGCAATTCATAGTTTGCTAATATGTGTGAAATCTTCAGTCTGCTCTGAAGACCATTCCTCAGTTTAGGGCAAGAATCCTCTGGAACTGGGAGTGTAGCTCAGTGATGGAATTCTGGCCTAGCATGTACCAGGCGGGTTCAGTCCCCAGTACCACAAACACCAAATAAAAATCATGGAGAATCTCCATATTGGGCCTCTCCCTGCTTTCCCTGTTGGTCTCCCCTGCCTTTGCCTTTCGGGGAGTCCTGGGAAAGGTATGGAGAGGACATATACTCCCTCCCCAGTCTTCCTTGGTGACCAGTGAGCAGGAGTTTACTAAGGAATCAAACTGCCATTTGAGCTCCCTCAGGCCAGGTGCTGTGCAGGGTACAATGCCATATTCTTGTAGTTATTCAGGTCTTGAGCCCAGCAGATTTCTGAGTTTCCTTGTTTATATCTCTTCTTTCTGCTTCAAATCTTTGCAGCAAGCCGGTGGGTACCGAGCCCTATCTTCCTGTGGCCCTTCTCAATGAAGCCAGGGACTGCATGCACACGATCCTAGCTCCTCCCCTCCCTGCGCTTCAGTTTTGCCCGTGTCTGTGGGAGGTAACTAACCTGTGCTCCATAAGTCATTCCGAATTCAGCCCAAACCAGGTTTTAAAAAAGCAATACGGCAGTTTCATTTCAAATTCTTTTTCTAGTTATGGAGGAGGGGGATGTGACAGAAAAGATTGGCCAGGTGTCAGGGACTAAGGAGAAGGCTTGTTCAATGCTTTGTCGAGGCTGAGGATCAAAAAAGCCTTTCATATCCAACAAACCCTAACATTCCAGTATGATGTCACTGGGGGTGGAGGCATGGGGTCAGGTAGGGTGCTCTGATAGGGGTCAGGGACAAAGGCTCCAGTCTCCCTATTACTGCATTTGTGCCAGAAGGAAAGCAAACAGATTTAATCTCTCCTTTCTAAGACCCCTTCTGGGAGTGGGAGAAAAGCTTATGCCAAAATGTTGGGGTGTGACTGCAAAGAAAGGCCTGGCAGAGTGCTTGGTATTTAGTGGGTGCAGCATGAGGACAGTCCACCCCCCCCCCCCACTGTCCCAAGGCAAGGTAGGGGAGGAAGGGACGGGCTTTGACGGGCCTGCTGAAGGAATATTTAGGGAGAAGGTGGCAAACCACAGCTCAGATACTGCAAGATATTCCTGCTGCCTGTCTACCTCCCCAGCTCCCCAAAGTAAAACAAAACCCAAATAAAAGCTGGGCCTGGCAGATATTAATACTACAGGGCTGGTGCGCACGTAGCCACCCCCTTCCCCCTTCTGTTTCTATAACTGGCTGAAATAAATTTAGCGAAACAACCCCACCCGTCTGAGGGCCCAAGACTGCAGAGCAGTGGGATTCTTTACCCAGAAAGCCCCTGTTTTTCAGAGCTGAGAGCTTTTTGTTTAAATTCTCTTTGACAATGGCCTGCTCTCCATCTAAAATAATTATTTCACTTTAGTCATCTATAACTTATAGATAAATGCTTCAACACAGTCAGATTTGCTAGAAAGTTGTTCTGTAAATGTTCTTCAGTTTCAAAGTCAACTCTCTGGGGCCAATGCCTAGTTGGAGCTGTTGGGATATGTACTGTAAAATTATTTTTCATGATGTCTGTGTATATTTAGCCAAGTTCCCTCTTGTCTTTCATACAGGACAGTGGTTGTGGCTGGATAAGTCAACAAAGTAGATAAGTATTATCATGACTGTGAGTACTTATTGAGGGCCTACTATGTGCTGGGCCCTATGCTAGGCACTGGATGTTGAATTGGGAGCAGAGAGAGCCCACTTTCATGAAGCATACAACCTGGTAGATGGGAGATGTTAAAAGATTAGATGACTACAAATATCTGGCAATGAGCATCGTGCTTAATAGTGGAGCTCTGAATGCTTTCCCCTTAAGACTGGGAACAAAGTGAGGACATCCACTCTCATCACACCCATTAAACATCAACAATTCATAAGTTTGGAAAGGGTCAGGCACAGTGGCACACACCTGTAATCCCAGTGCAGGAGGCTGAGGCAGGAGGATTGCAAGTTCAAGTCCAGCCCAAGCAACTTAGTGAGACCCTGTCTGAAAATAAAATAAAACCTTTTAACATAGCTCAGTGGTGGAGCACTTTCATGGCATGTGGAATCCCTGGGTTCAGTCCCCAGTGCCACAAGGGAGAAAAAAAATTGAAAAGAAAGAGATTAATTATTTGTGGACAACATGCTTTCTAATGTTAAAACAAAGCCAAATACTGCCAAGGAGTCTACGAAAAGGCCCCTCACACAATGGAAGTGACTTTTCTAAGATTATAGGAGGCAACACACAAAAATCAACTATTTCTATAACTAAGTAATGAACAATTAGAAGCCAAAATTTTTGAAAAATGACAGGTGTTTCAAAAATAGGAAACATTAAGTCTAAAGCTATTAACACATAAAGTATATACTACTAAAAGCTATAAAATACTGAATAAAGAAATCAAAGAAAAGGGCCTGGGGTTGTAGTTCCTTGGTACAGTGTGTGCTTAGCATAGGCAAGGCCTTGTGTTCAATTGTTAGAATGCTTCTCTCCACAAAAAATTCTAAATACTAGATATACCATGTTCATGGATTAGAAGATATAACATAAAAATGTCATTTCTTCTTTGATTTAATGCATTTCTAATAAAAATCTCAGAAATATTTTTTTAATAGTGCTGGTACTCAAACCCAAGGTCTCATGCATAGTAGGCAAGCACTCTAGCCCTGAAATACATTCCCAGTCCCCAATAGGATTTTTTTGTAGATACAGACAAACCGATTCTGAAATTTATATAAAAAGACAAAATGACTAGAATAGACAAACCAATTTCAAATAATAAGAAAAATTTAGAGGAATTATACCACCTGATTTTAAGGCTTACTATAAAACTACAATAATCGTCAGTGTGATATTGATAAAGGGCTGAACACAGAGATCAATGGGGCAGAATAAAAAGATCCACACAAATATGGTCATTTGATTTTTAGAAAAGTATAAAAACAATTTAATGAGAAATGATGGTATTTTCAACAAATAGTGCTGAGATTTGATATCCATAGACAAACAAATGAACCTGGACATAAATCTCATATAAAAAGTAACTCAAAATGGATTGTGGCTCTAAATGTAAAACATAAAACTATTAGAGGAAGATTCTGGGAAGATGGTAGAGTATGACATACTTTAGGCAGACTTAAAGGTAGATAGGCATAAAACACCAGAAGTCTGTCACCCTTCCCAGGTAACAATTGCATGGGCAGATTCTTAGTGTTCTGGAACTCTGGAGTCTATTGAAGCCTTGAAACTTCCCGAAGAAGGGCTGGACATAAATTGTGGTTAGTTTTGGTCCATTTCAGCTCTTAGCATGATAGCAGCTAACCATCCTCCACCCCTAGTCCCATGAGCAGCAGATGTGTGCAGTTCCCGGAGCAGCCTGAACACAGCTTGTGGGAGCCAGGGTGGGAAAAAAATGACCCTGGTCTCCAAATATCAGGGATCTGTGCTTTGATTGCTAATTCTATTCACAGGGGTGTGGACAATGATGCAGATGGCCATTGTTGTACCTTCCCCATTGTCGTAAACACCATCCCCCAGCTCTTTCTTGCCCCCACTTTTTTCCTCCCCTGCCCTGTTGGGAGCCAACCATTGAGAACTAGGACATAAGAAAACAATTGCATATGCAAGGGAAATTAGAAAGTGCCTGCACATGCCCAGGAAAGAAACAGGCCAACAACGACAACAAAAATATCACACACACACACACACACACACGAGAAAAGCTTGCTTATAAACTTCAGGTTGATCCTTGGCTAATAGACAGCCTATACCAAAAATAATAACAAAACCCAGCAAACCTTGATGAAGGGAGGAATCTAATTTCCAGAGTTACCATATTATTAGATTAAAACATAGTTTTCCACAAGAAAATAAAAACAAAAACCCCAAAACATACAAAGAAACAGGAAAATGTGGTCCATCAAAAATTGAACAGGAACACTCCTTGAAAAAGATCCGATGGCCAGTCTACTGGACAAATACTTTAAGACAACTCTTTTAAAAGATGCTTAGGAAACAGCCAGATGCAGTGGCACATGCCTGTAAACCCAGTGACTCAGGAGGCTAAGCCAGGAGAATAGCAAGTTTGAGGCCAGCCTCAGCAACTTAGCGAGGCCCTAAACAACTAAGCAAGACCCTGTCTCAAAATAAAAAATGAAAAGGACTGGGCTGTAGCTCAGTGGTAGAGTTCCCTGGTTCAACCCCCAGTAACAACAACAATAACAAAATGTTCAAAGAGGAGATGTAGCTCAGTGGTAGAGTCCTTGCCTAGCTTATTTGAGGGCCTAGTTTGATTGATTCCCAGCCTCAGGGGGCTGCCCGGGGAGTGAAAGGATTAAAGGAGGAAGATGTGGATAAAGTCAAGAAAATGACATATAAAAAAACAAAATATTCTTTCACCATATTTTTATGGGTGTATTACAGTTGTACATAATGGTGGAATTCATTGTTACATAGTCACTCATGCACACAATAAAACAATATAATTTGGCCAGTATCATTCCCCAGTATTTCCCCTTTCATCTCCCCTCCTTCCTCCTCCTGGTCCTTTTCCTCTACTGATCTCCCTTTGATTTTCATGAGATGCCCCACCCCTGACCTCTTTTTTCCTTTTTCCTCTCTAGCTTCCACATATGAAAGAAAACAGATGACCCTTTCTGAGTTTGGCTTATTTTGCTGAACATAATGTTCTCAAATTCCATCCATTTTCCTGTAAATGACATAATCTCATTCTTTTACAGCTGAATAAAACTCCATTGTGTGTGTGTGTGTGTGTGTGTGTGTGTGTGTGTGTTTTCTTTATTCATTCATTCATTGACGAACACCTAGACTGGTTCCATAGTTTGACTATTGTAAATTGTGCTACTATAAACAAGGGTATGCATGTGTTGCTATAGTATGCTGACTTCAATTCGTTAGGATAAATAGTGAGGAATGGTGTAGCTGAGTCATATGGTGGTTCCAGTCTTAGTCTTCTGAGGACCTCTGTAGTGCTTGTGCTAATTTACAACCTCATCAGCAGTATAAAAGTGTCCCTTTTCTCTACATTCTTTTCAGTATTTATTGCTTATTTTCTTGATGGCTGTCACTCTAACTGGAGTGTAGTTTTGATTTGCACTTCCCTAGCTGCTAACACTGTTGAACATTTTTTCATATATGTGTTGGTGGTTTATATTTCTTCTTTTGACAAGTGTCTGTTTAGTTCATTTACCCATTTATTAGCTGGGTTGTTTAATAAAACAAATATCAATAAAGAGATAGAAAAACCTAAAAAGAAAGAAAAAAATTCCAGAGCTGAAAAGTATACTGACTGAAATAAAAAATTCACTGGAGAGATTCAAATACGGTTTTGCGGAGACAGAAGAAAAAAATCAATAAACTAGAAGATTGGACAATGGAAATTATCAAGTCTGAGGAACAGAAAGAAAATTTAAAAAAAATTAAACAAAGTTTAAGGGACCTGTTTTATTAAGGGACCTGTTTTAGTCAGCTTTTTCTCTGTGGTGACTAAATGACCCAACCAGAACAATCATACAGGAGGAAAAGTTTATTTGAGGGCTCAGTTTCAGAGGTCCATAGGAGGCTGGCTCCATTCCTTGGAGCTTGAGGTGAGGTGGAACATCATGGTGGAAGAGTGTAGCAGAGGGAAACAGCTCACATGATGATCAGAAAACACAGCAAGAGAGAAACTTCACTCTCCAAATACAAAATATATACCATAGCCATACCCCAATTCCCACCTCCTCCAGCTACACTCTCCCACTTCAATTAATCCCATCAGGGATTAATTCAATGATGGGGTTAAGACTCTTACAACCCAATTATTTCTCCTCTGAACCTTCCTGCATTGTCTCACATGTGAGCTTTTGGGGGACACCTTGCATCCAAACCATAACAGGGCTCCTGGGACACCATAAAGCAAATCAATGTACACATTTTGGGACTCTCAAAAGGAGAATAGAGAAGGAAAAGGAAAGGGGTGGAAAGAATATTTGAAGAAATAATGGATGAAAAGTTCCCAAATTTGATGGGAGACTAAATGTAAACATCCGAAGTGCTTAACAAAATTCAGGTAAAATGAACTTAGAGACCCATACCAAGCACATTATAATCAAACTCAAAAGTCAATACAAAGAGAGAATCTTGGAAATAGCAAGAGAAAAGCGACTCACATATAAGGGATCCTTAATGAGATTATAAGCAGTTTTCTTATCAGAAAACTTGTAGGTCAGAGGCAGTGGGTTAAAATGTTCAAAATGTTAAAAGAAAAAAAATTCCATCCGATAAGAATCCTATACGGGGCAAAACTTCCTTCGAAGAAGAGAGAGAGAAATTAAGACATTTTTGAACAGACAGGAGCTGAGAGTTTATTACCACTAGATCCGCAAAAAATGTTCAAGGGGCTAGGTTGCGGTGGTATGTGACTATAGTCTCAGATACTCAGGAGTCTGAGGATCCCTTGAACCCAGGAATTTGAGGTCAGCCTGAACAGAATAGTAAGACCTTGTCTAAAAAAAAAAAAAACAAAAGGAAAAAAATTTTTTTTCAAGTGTATCATTCAAAGTGGAATAAAGGATACCAGATAGCAACTTGAAGTCATACAAATAAATGAAGATCTTACAAAGGTAAATAGTTGGGAAATCATAAAAGCTAGTATAATTTTAACAATTCATACCTCCATTTTTTTTTTTACATGATTTTTTTTTTGGGGGGGTGCTACTGGGGATCAAACCCAGGGCCTCATATATACTAAGCCAGCACTATACTACTGCACTATATCCCCAGCCTGCTTTCTACATGATGTAGATTAATTTAAGATAATTATTAATCTAAAAGCTAGTATTATAAGTTTGGTTTGTAATTCCACAATTTGTTTTCTACATAATTTAATAGTCTAACACATTTAAAAGAATTATTAGAGTCAGGCAGGATCATGCACACTTGTAATCTGAGCTACTTAGGAGTCTGTGGAGGAGGATCACAAGTTCAAGGCCAGTCCGGGCAATTTAGTGAGATCCTGCCTCAAAATAAAAAATAAGGCCAGGCACGGTGGCACTTGCCTGTAATCCCAGCAGCTTAGGAGGCTGAGGCAGGAGGATTGCAAGATCAAGGCCAGCCTCAGCAGCTTAGTGAGATCTCTATCTTAAAAAACAAATGACAAACCCATAATTTCTGTTTTAAGTTGAATATTATTCTGAGTGGTGTGATTAAATCTCACGTCGTACAGGTCCATCCTGCCTAGGACTCACCTTTTTGTCAAGGGTATCCATGCTGTGTAAACTACCTACCTGTTCTTTACTTAGTAGCCATTTCAGTTATCAGACTGACTGGGGTATCACAGGGCTTGTATTCAAGCAACTCTTACCTAGAAGCCAATTCTATGTCACAATTTACCTCGCTTTATTTCATTACATAGTCACTGTATTATCTCATACCACAAAAAGGGTACACAATATGATATTTTAATTATAGCATTTGGTATAATTGTTCTATTGCTATTAATTTCTTATTATTTAATTTATGAATTAAACTTTATGAGAGGTGTATGTAGTTTTTGGTACTATCTGGTTTCAGACATCCATGGTGGGGGGTCTTGGAAGGTATTTCCCTTGAAGGGGGACTGCTGTAGTAATGTGGGAAAATAAGGGACAATATAGTTCTAAGGCATCTAGAAAATAGTGAAATAACAGAATGAAGTCCCTCCTCATTAATAATCACTTTAAATGTAAATGAACTAAACTCTCTTATCCGAAAACAGATTGGAGCTGGGGGAAGTGGTACACTCCTGGAATCACAGACACTTGGGGAGCTAAGTTAGGAGGGTTGCAGATGTGAGACAGCTTAGAATAATTTAGCAAAACCCATCTTAAAAAAAAAAAAAAAGTGCTCGGGATGTAGGTCAGTGGCAAAGCACCTCTGGATTCAATCCCTAGTACTGCAAACAAACAAACAAACTAACAAAATGAAGCCAAACCAAACCAATCAACTAACCAACAAAAAACTGAACTTGCAAAATGGATTTTAAAACCATGATCCAACTGTGTACTATACATGAGAAACTCACTTTAGATCCAAAGGCACAAATAGATTGCAAGTGAAAGACAGGAAAAGATATTACTGGGGCTAGGGATGTAGCTCAGTGGTAGAGTTTGTGCTTAGCATGCACAAGGCCCTGGGTTCCATCTACAGCATGCATGAGTGCACACGTACACACACATACACACACACACAAACACAATCAATGCAGATACTAAGAGAGCAGATGATATAGGTTTTCTTTTTTCTTTTTATTTTTTGGCACCAGGGATTGAATCCCAGGGTGCTTAACCACATCCCCAGCCTTTTTTTTTTTTTTTTTTTTAGTTTGTTTTTTTTAAATTTTGAGACAGGGTTTCACTAAGTTGCTGAAGCTGGCTTTGAACTTGTGATCCTCTTGCCTCAGCCTCCCTCCTCACTGGGATTATAGTAGTGCATGTGCCCTGCACATTATAGGCTTTAAGTAAAAAAAGTTACGGAGACAAAGAGGGACATTATATATTAATAAAATTTTCAATACAGCAAGAAGATAAAATAATTACAAAATTTACACACCTAACAACTAACCTGAAAGATATACAAACTTTTATAAAAAAAACAGGAAATCTCAATGACCTGGGATTAGGCAAAGAGTCCTTAGTTGTGATACCAAAAGCATGACCCACAAAAGATAAAACTAATAAATTATACTTTATTAAAGTGAAAAACTTTTGCTTTGTGAGAGGTACTTTGTTCAAAGAATGAAAAGGTGCAGACTTAGAAAATATTTGCAATTCACAAATCTGACAAGGTACTATCTAGAATATATAAAGAATTATCAGAACTCAACAGTGAGAGAATAAATGACCCAACTAAAAAATGGACAAAAGACTGGAATGGACATTTCATCAAAGAATATATGCAGATGGCAATTAGACATATGAAGTGATATTCAATATCATTAGTTATTAAAGATGCAAATTAAAACCACAATAAGACATGACTGGATACCTCTTAGAATGATGAAAGTGAAAAGCAGTAACAATTTTAAGTACTGAGGATGTGAAGCAACTGGACTCTCAGACATTCACACGTTGCTGTTGGAGATACAAAATGGTAAGGCCATTGTGAAGAGTGACTTGGCAGTGTCTAAGTTAATTCTGGCATAGACTTACCATGTGACCCGGATATCTCACTCCTACTTATTTACTCTAGAGGCATAAGAACTTATGTTCACACAAAAACCTGTACACGTTTATGGCAGCTCTATTTGTAATGATCAAAAGCTGGAAATAATCCAATGTCCTTCAACAGGTGAATGGTTAAACTATTGTATACTCATACAGTGAAATACTATTTAACAATAAAAAGGAATGAACAAGTGATACAAACAAAAACATGGTTAAATCTCAAAGGCTGTGTGAAATCATAAATTCTTTAAGATTCCACTTATATGACACTGTGGAAAACACAAAATTACAGTGATAGAGAACAGATCAGTAGTGCCAGAGAGTAGAGATGGAGAAGGGCTTGACTACAAAAGGATGGTTGGAGGGAGTTTTGGGGGCATGATCCCCGGATTGTGGTGGTATTACATGAATCTGTTTATATGTTAACATTCATAGATCTATACACCAGTCAGGTTTGGTGGTACACACTATAATCCCAGTTACTTGGGAGGTTGAGGCAGGAGGATAGCAAATTTGAAGTCCAGCCTCAGCAATTTAGCGAGATTCTGTCTTTAAAAAAAAAGGGCTGGGACTGTGGCTCAATGGAAGAGTGCTTGCCTGGCAAGAGTATGGCAATGGGTGTGATCCTCAGCACCACATAAAGGTCCATTGACAACCAAAAAATATTTTAAAAAGTAAATAAAAAAAAAAAAAGAACGGGTAAAGCACTCCTGGGTTCTAAAAAAAAAAAAATTAGTACAAAAAAAATAAAAATCTAGTACAAAAAAAATTAAAAATCTGTACACCATTTAAATAGGTGTTAAAAAATAAAATTACTGGAATGAATGTATGCTCACAAACTGAACTGACTACTCAATGAACATTCCATGAGGATAGATACCTTATCTTGGTGGGGGAGGTGGAGGTCAAGAATGTTCACAGAGGAAGTGATGCTTGAGTTGTTTTAAAGAATGATTTGGAATTTTCATGGACCAACAGGATTTTCATGTGCAAAAGCCCTGGGGCAGGAGGAAGATGGCTCATTTCCTTCTAAAACTGACTAGAGCACCGGTAGTGCCCTGGGGGAAAGGAGGTTGGCGAAGCAATGACAGTGAAAGTCAAGGCTGTAGGAAGAATCAGATTATGACTGGGCTAGATGGTTTATGCCGGCAATCCCAGTGGCTCAGGAGCTTTAGGCAAGACATCTCAAACTCAAGGGCAGTCTCAGCAATTCAATAAGACCCTGTCTGAAAAATGAAAAGGGCTCTGGATGTAGCTCAATGGTAGTGGGCCTCTGGGTTCAATCCCTAGTACAAAACAAACAAAACCCCCACCAAAATGGACTCAGATGACGTGGACTAAGGGTTTATCCTAGACAGGGCCGCCAAGCAGGTGTGGGGAGGTGAAGATGTGGGCTAGCCTGGAGACTCAACTCTGGAACATCTCTGCAGGGAAAGTAGTAAAACAATTGACCTAAGAATGAGGTTTAAATGTCCCGCTTCAAGGCATTGACACCCTCCCAGGCCTGGAGTTGGCTGGATTCTCAGTGTCCTGGCAGGAGGTGGCCTGCTCCCTGAAGTGCAGTCAACGGGACACCATGCAGTGCTGCCCGTGCCTGCTGCATTGACAGTAGACCCTCAATGCCCTCTCCTAGGCCCCGCGGTTCAGGAGGATGCTAACAGCTGAGTGATGCCCACTCCACGTTCTGAGGACTTGAGGGCTTTGAGAAGACAGGAGACTGGCTTCTGCTGTCTATCCACAGTGTCCCAGGGATCTAGTTGTTTTCAGAAATCCTTGTGACTATACTCAGGTATTTTTCAGCTAGGCGGCAAATTCCCATGGTTTCACCCTGACCAACCGGCTCTTCCTCAGGCTCACTTGAGGGCAGGAGTTAGAAGAAAAGCCTGGGCGGCAACAAAAGAGACCTCATTTCAAAAAAAAAAAAAAAGTTCACAGTTCAGACTTGCAGAGCTAGGTTTGGTTATTTGGTTCCTGGATCCCCTCCCACCCCGCCCCCCGCCCCCCGCCCCCGACTAAACTGTCCTGGACCGACCATTGATTATAAACCTTAATGTTTGTTACCGGCAGGACATTTACCAAAATATGCAAATTCTTGGCCCCACCCAGAGCGTCTGACTCACTGGACCTGGGTTCTAGCTGAAGAATCTGCATTCTTCAAACACAATAGGTCACCCTAACCCTGGTGACTCTAGGGGCCCAATTCGGCCGGACCTCCCTCTCTCTCTCTACCCAGGGACCTCGAGGCGGCCCCAGGTAGCAGAGGTTGGAGGACAGACAGGTCCCAATCCGAAGAACCTGGAAGATTTTGCAAACGACCCGAAGCTTGGGAGGAGGTGCAGCGCCGCTGGGCTCTTGGGGAGCTGGTGCATCGAGTGCCGCGGGTGACCCGTGGTGGGGGTCCGCGGCCCAGCGCTCGACACACACTCCCATCTGCCAGGAGGTGAGCCCAGGCTCGGGATTTGCGGATGAACATAGAAGCCGCGCCTCCTTCCTTTCTAGGACTTTCACTTTCCGCCTTTCACGAACTTTACGGCCCCACCCCCACCCAAGCCAAGCTACCTGGCCCGCCCCGCCCCGCCCCTGCCCGCCCCTCCCCTCCGCTCGCGGACTCGCTCCCAGCGAATGGGGCGCGCGCGCAGTGGCGGCCCACCGCCTCCCGGTCCGAGGCTGCAGTGCAGACGAAGGGGCGGCCGCGCTGGAGCGGGAGGGCGAGCGGCCTCGAGAAGGCCTCCCTGTCCCGGTGGCCGCTCGCGGGGGTTCCTGCGGGCCCTCCTGCGGGCACGTCCCGGAGGGGCCGCGCGCCCGGCCGCAGACCCTCGCCCCACCCGGGCGGCCGCGGCAGGGACGCCGGGTCAGCGAAGGGTTAAGGAGCTCTCGCCCTCCTCTCTGCTCTCTCACCCTTGGAAAGTCCCCTAAGTGACGTTTCAACCCGACAATTAAAAGAAGAGTTTAATTATAGAGACGGGCTCTGGGAGCTGGCACAAACCCGGGCGGTCGGCGGGCCGGTAAACAACTCGCAGCGAGCCGGACAGGCCGGCCGCCGCCCGCCCAGCCCGCGCCCGGGACGGGGGAGGGGGGCGCGGCGCGAGTTGGACCGGGCGAGGAAATTCGAGGAATCGTCTTTCTTTTTGATAAAAACGACTTTTTAGTCAGCCCGGGGCGCCGGGGCCCCGCGAGGGTGTTGCTCGCCCGTCCCACTGCCGCGGGAGGGAGCGCAGGGACAGCCCGCGCCCCGGGGGACCGGTCCTGGGCCGGGAAGGTGGCCCTGCCCGCCCCGGGTCCCCTTCCCCCTCACTTCTCCACTCGCCTCCCGGGACCCCCAGCTGAGCTTCGCGAGCCCTCCTGAGTTAGACCCCAGCCTTTGGGGGGTGGGAGGGAGAAAGAAACCGAAATAACTTCACATCAGGACTCAGACGAACCTTGTGGTTTTAACGCGCACCCTGCTCTGTCCTGAAATCTGGAACTCATTACCTCATCACCAAGAAACTGCACGAAATGCACCCCCCACTTGTTGGAGCTAGGGAAAGGATCGAGCAAACATCCCCTTAAGAAAGAAACCTATACACGCGAGTGATTTAAATTAAGGTGGATGGAAGTTATTTCCCTTCCTGGCGCTTGCCAGATTTCAAGGGAAGATGAAAAATGGGAGAGGGGGGGAGAGAAGCAACAGGCGGCTGGACAGCCGCGGCAGAAAAAGGGGCAGCAGCCCGATTAAAAATGGGGGCCATCAATTCAAGTCAGAGGAGGCATAAATAAAAGCAGACCCCGTTGGGAATGACGAAGGTTCGTGGCTGCAGCAGAAGTTGTGTGTTTCGTAAAGTTGGAAAAACAACTGGATCCTAAAACAGTTGTGATTTGGAAGGTTTCCCTGGGTTTGCCCAGTGGTTGACGAATAAATAAGAAATGCAGTAGTGGGGTGTGTGTGTGTGTGTGTGTGTGTGTGTGTGTGTGTTGGGGGGGGTGCGACTCGAGCGCTGTGCTACGCCCGCCCCATCCTTTCCAAAGAAACGTGCCCATAATGGGGTGACCTAATTACATTGCAATGGAACTCGCTCGCAGCCACTCGGCTCACGGGGTTTCATAACAGACCCGGCGGCCTTCAGTGCTGGGAAGAAACGTGCGAGGGCCGAGGAGGCGGCCCTAGCCGCGATTTCCGCCTAGGTCTTCACTCCAGCACCAGGGCCAAGGCGCGGGGAGCGGGTGGGGGACCCGTTAACAACTTTGTATTTGGGTGAATGGGGGAAGCATTCGAACTTAACGGGAAATAAATACTTATCGTTTTTAAAGGAGTAATAATTCATTGCGGGCCCTTCGGTTTCCTGGCTCCCATGTCCCCTCCCCCCAAAACAGCACAGGGTGACAAGCCATATGTTCCGTTCTCGTGGTGGCGGGAGAGAAGCAACAATAAGTTAAAAGTGTCGCCTCCCCCACTTCTTTACCTTCATTCTTACCGAAGTAACTTTTTTTTTTTTTTTCACTGTTCTAACGTCTGGGGTTTTGTGTGGGGAGGAGGAAAGTGGTTCGTTGCTCAGTGGATTTTTTTTTTTTTTTTTTTTTGCGGGGCGGAAGGAGTGCCCACGAAAGAGTCAGGGTTTTCTGTATTTAAAAAGTTAAAGATTGGAGGCATGTAAGAAAGGCCACGCCTAGGTCTGCTAAAATTAACAGTCTTCCCGGGCGGTGGTCTTTTTCGCAACGCATGCCCCCTCCCGCCCACACCCGGAGAGCGCCGGCTGCCAGGCGAGCGCGAGTGTAGACGCGTGCGGCGAACTAAATCGTGCTGTCCTCGCCCCCGCCAGGCTAGGTCCTCGAAGGGGAAAAAAAGTTTCTCTATTCCCCCCACCCGTCGGCCTGGAGAAAAAAACAAACAAACAAAAAAACCCCAAAAACCATAAAACCCTAGACTTGAACGTTCTGGCTGCTCCAAATTTCCAACCTCTTTGCCTGGCCCGGTTTGCGAAGGGGAGCCCAGTGGGGACAGAGGAGTCGGGGAAAGGTAAGTTGTGCCGGCACTTGGAGAAGTTTCAATGGAGACTAGCTCAAGATGGAAACCGCAGCCCGGGCACTCGGGACAGGCTTCAGCTCCCGCTCACAAAAAGAGAAAGTCGAGCCCGCCTTCCTGCCCGACAAAAAACAACAACACAACAACAAGAACTCCGAAGGGGGTGGAATGAGTGATGTCACAGAGCCGCGCTCCAAGGCTGACAAAGGGGGGGCGATCCCCTCCCCCTCTGCGCCGCGCGGCCCCAGGGAGGGGCGCCCAAAGCGCCGGGGAGCGGAGCCCGCCGACTCGAAACTTTTCCTCTTTAAGAAAAAAAAGTTGTGCGCGGCTCGGAGTGGGTTTTTTTTTTTTTTTTTTCCGCCTTCTTTCCTCGTCTCCCCTCCCCCTTCTTCCTTTTGAAAGTTTCTTCCCCCCCCCGCACCCCCCTCGCTTGACCGCATGGCTGATTCAACCTCAGTGTCAATCAACTTTTTTTCCTCCTCTTCCTCATTTAAATAAGTTTAAAGCTCCTCCTTCCCCCCAGCCCACCAAATCTGAAACTTTATAAATTGGGCTTTGCGCGCCGCAGCCCGGGAGAGTCAGAAAGGCGAGGGGCGCCGGGAGCAGGCGTGTGGGACTCCAGACCGGAGAGCCGGAGGCTGCGCCTTCCCTGCACCGGGACCTTCACGACACACCAGATCCTCGCGCCCCTGCCCCGTGCGAGCTCCCACGATGACCACCACCCTCGTGTCTGCCACCATCTTCGACTTGAGCGAAGTTTTATGCAAGGTAAAGTGGGGCGGAACGTTTCCTTTTCAAAAAGTCTTTTTCTTTTGCTAAAAAGAAGAACCTCTGAAAGTTAGGTTCTTGGGACGCAGTGGGTAGAGGGTAAAGAAGGGAGACGGCTCTTCTCTCCGACCGCATTTCCCCACTTTGAAGGAATTTGACCGTGTCCTCCGCACTCTTTGAGTTTCAACAGTTCCCGGTGGGGTTACATGTGAATCTGGGGAGCAGAGTTTTGGGGGGGCGAAGTTTGCGAGGCGTGGATCTTGGGACTAGCCGGGATTGGGACAAGTTTTGGGCAACATAGTGTGCTGCTTGAGCCGGGGTTTGCTGGACTACACGTTTCCTCTGTCTGCGCTCTGGGTCTCTGTACTGCCCAGAGGGGTTCGATCCTGCTCAGCACCATTGCCGGCCCTTGAGATGTTAGTGTTGCGTGGGGGGTCCTTCGGGGAAGTGAGTCTCGGGATGATGTCTTGCTGGGAGATTTCTCTCTCTGCTTTGAGGAAGTTGGGGATCTGCAGGGGGGAAAAAAAAGGCCAAGAGTTGATTCATAAAGATGTAGCAAAGCAAGTTTGCAGTGGGATTTGTGTCTGCTCCAGCTCAGCTGGGCTTCCTCCCGCGATAACAGATCGCGGTGCAAACTTTGGGGGTGAAAGTGGGTGGACCTGCTTACCTGGGTTGCCAGGCTGGTGGCTGGTGGCTGGGGGATGCGTGACAAAATGCTGCCTGGGCTCTAGAATCCCCCTCCAGTAAGGACTTAGGGGGCCTTTCTAAACCGGGTAGCTTGTCAGCCGTGTTGAAAAAACAAGTTTTCAACGCGGAATGTTCTAGGAGTGTGGCTGAAAAGTACATAACAAAAGCTTAGAGATGTTGTTAAATTTTTTTCCCATCCCTCTCCCCCCTGTTTGAAAGAGTGAAGCTGCTAGGCTACTTTTAATTGGTGAAGTGTTTTGCCTTCTCTTAAACACGTCGGGTCATGTTGCTCTCTTTTCCCAGCTTGCTGCTCCTGTAGGCACAGCTGCCAAGGCCCCAGGGCTGCAGGGTTGGGGTGCAGGCACTCCGAGTAGCTGAAGAACAACATCACAAAGTTTGACTTTTCAGTTTCCTTCCTTCCCTACCTTCTAAACACCACAAACCAGGCTGCTGCCTGAGCTCAGGGCTCTTCTCTGCCTGGCTTTCCAGCTCTTTGATCTATTTCTCTTTTTTTCACCCCCTCCTCCCGGAGGACTTTTTAAATGAACCTCATTGTTGAGAACCAGCTCGCAACTGGGTTCCTGTAATCCGCTCCGTGGGGTGGTTGTGGTTACAGATTCCCAATCCCCTGCTGCTGATCCTTAGGGACCAACTTTAGAATTTGCACAATGACACCCACATGGGTGGGGAAACCATCCCTCAGGTCCCCCACCGGCACCCTTTCCAAATCTTAGGTACAGTTTGGGCAAGTGACCAAGGCCCCACTGGAACAGAACCCTGGCAGTGTTGCCTCCCCCACCCCAAGTTTTCTCTCTACTGCAGGGTGCTGGGTGGGTGTGGAGTGTACCTCTTCCTTTCCTTCCCATCTGGGCTTTGCAGTTCTAGATTAAACACTGGTGCTCCTATCCAAGCCTCTCTCTCAGCCAGGAAACCAAGTGCATAGGCATCTTCCCAGTGAAGGGGGTGGGGAAAGGTGGGAGATAAGCCCATCCAGGGTACCCCTTCCAGGAGCCTGGGGCCATGAGTTTGTGTTTTCAGGCATCACATCTCTAACAACAACCTCAGATCAGGCCCTCCTTCCAGCAAGAAAAAGTACAGACAATCTAAAAACCTGTTGCCAGAGGAAGGGAACACTTCTGAAGGAGGAAGTTGAGTCTTGGGCCATGTTGTCGGGGAAGGGGCTATCAATTAAGCAGGGACTGATTAAGAGGGGACTTGGCTCAGGTTTACTCTTCTTTCTGGGATTTGCCTAGTTGTGTTGGGGTGGGGGAGTATTTAGAGGGTTGCTTTGAGGAATCTGTTTGGGGGGCAAAGAAGTTGAATTTTATAGATAAAAATGATAACTTTGGTGATAGAGGATATGAAGGTGCATTTCAGGGGTTGGCATGGAGCAGAATGCACACATAAAATAATTGTTAGCCAGGGTTTGTAGTTTCTTATGCATGGGGCCAAAATAAACCTAGGTGGCTGGTGTGTGGGAGAAAGGGAGGGAAGGGGGCTTGAAGGAGCAGAGGAGGAGCTGGTTCTTTAGGGAGACAGGACATTTCAGATTGTGGAGGGGGTCATTCTTAGTGGGTGCCCTTCTCTGGCCTTGTGGATGTCCTCCCTCACTAACCATCTTTTTCCTTCTCTCTCTTCCCCTCAGGGTAACAAGATGCTCAACTACAGTACTCCCAGTGCAGGGGGCTGCCTGCTGGACAGGAAGGCAGTGGGTACCCCTGCTGGCGGAGGCTTCCCTCGGAGGCACTCAGTCACCCTGCCCAGCTCCAAGTTCCACCAGAACCAGCTCCTCAGCAGCCTCAAGGGTGAGCCAGCCCCGGCTCTGAGCTCTCGGGACAGCCGCTTCCGAGATCGCTCTTTCTCTGAAGGGGGCGAGCGGCTGCTGCCCACCCAGAAGCAGCCCGGGAGTGGCCAGGTCAACTCCAGCCGCTACAAGACGGAGCTGTGCCGCCCCTTTGAGGAAAACGGCGCCTGTAAGTACGGGGACAAGTGCCAGTTCGCTCACGGCATCCACGAGCTCCGCAGCCTGACCCGCCATCCCAAGTACAAGACGGAGCTGTGCCGCACCTTCCATACCATCGGCTTTTGCCCCTATGGGCCCCGCTGCCACTTCATCCACAACGCTGAGGAGCGCCGCGCCCTGGCCGGGGCCCGGGACCTCTCCGCTGACCGTCCCCGCCTCCAGCATAGCTTTAGCTTTGCTGGGTTTCCCAGTGCCGCTGCCACCGCCGCTGCCACGGGGCTGCTGGACAGCCCCACGTCCATCACCCCACCCCCAATCCTGAGCGCCGATGACCTCCTGGGCTCACCTACCCTGCCCGATGGCACCAATAACCCCTTTGCTTTCTCCAGCCAGGAGCTGGCCAGCCTCTTTGCTCCTAGTATGGGGCTGCCTGGGGGTGGCTCCCCCACCACCTTCCTCTTCAGGCCCATGTCTGAGTCCCCTCACATGTTTGACTCTCCCCCCAGCCCTCAGGATTCTCTCTCGGACCAGGAGGGCTACCTGAGCAGCTCCAGCAGCAGCCACAGTGGCTCAGACTCCCCCACCTTGGACAACTCAAGACGCCTGCCCATTTTCAGCAGACTTTCCATCTCAGATGACTAAACCAGGGTAGGGAGGGACCCCCTGCCTCCACTTCCTTCTCCCCCACCCTCATCCCATACCCTCACCACTACCCACCCCATTCCCCACAACCCCTACATTAACAAGGTTAAGCTCATCCCCTTCCCCAGAACCTTGGAATGCCCCCCCTTCCCCTCCTAACATAAGGACAAGTCAATTTGTCAGTAGCTTCCTCTGGCTTGAAACCCCTCCCTCAATTTTATCGCCCACTCACCACGCATAACAGACAAGTCCCATATTTGTCAGTAGATGCCTTTTTTTTCCGGCTTAAGCCTTAAGTGCCAAATCACAAAAGAAAAAGCAGTAACAGTTTACAGAAGCAACTTAGTGCCTTGTTATCTAACTTTGTCACTGTGACTACATTACCTCTTCAGCGCCAGGGGGCACCCGTGGGCCTCCCGGAGCCTCTGCCCATGGGAGGGGGAGGGGGAGACCCAGAACCAGCAGCTCCCCCCACTGGCGACCCAAGCGCACCTTCCCTTCCTTTGGTCTCCCGCACACTTCCTCCTCTTCCCAGTAGAGAGTTGTCCCCTCCCTTTAGAAGAGTCGTTGCCGGACTTGGGTTTTTGGGGAAACTTGTCTCGAGATTCAAAACCTTTTTTCTTCCCAACCCGAACCCCTGTTGACTAATCTTGCCTGGGTTTGTGTAGGTCTGCAGGAAGGAAGGCTGAAAAAGCGGATGAAGATTTTGATATAAGTGGGACTTTTGTGATTTAATCTTTTTTTTTTTTTTTTTTTTTAAAGTGGGGAGGAAGGGGCAGCTAGATGGACTATGAGAGACTTGATTTTGGTGCTAAAGTTCCCCAGTTCATATGTGACATCTTTAAAAAAAAAAAAACAACAACAAAAAAAGAGAGAAAAGCTTAAAAAAAAAATCATGTAAGGGGTGAGCAGTTAATGGTATTCATTCCACATACAATATCTGTGTAAAACGATTTCCTGTAGAAGTAGCTTTAATGGTTTTTGCTCTAGAATATGGTAGGTCTACCCTTAGAGCACTCACGCCATGCTTCTTTCCCTGGGTTTTAAACTTCATATAACTTTCAGAAATTGGAGAGCAAAAAATTTTGCTTGTCACTGCACATCAATATAAAAAAGCTTATTTAACTTATCAAAACGTATTTATTGCCAAACTATGCTTTTTTTTTGTTAATTTTGTTCATATTTATCGGGATGACAAATCCATAGAATATATTCTTTTATGTTAAATTATGATCTTCATATTAATCTTAAAATTTTGTGACGTGTCTTTTTCCTTTTTTTCCACAGTTTTAATATATTATTCTTCAACAACATTTTTTGTAACTTTACACTTTTTTTGGTTATTTTATTTTAAAAAAATGAAAAATTAATTTAAAAAAATGCAAAAAACTGTTGGATTATTTATTTTAGAAATTCCCCCCTTTGTGTTGGACTGCAAATTGAGTTTCTTTCTCTTTAGGCCTTTCACAGCTAGGACTGAGAATGTATGTAAAAGTTCTGTGACAGTATAGAAGGAAAACAACTTTATGTATAGCTTCTAAAAGGGAAAAAAAAAAAAAAGAAAAAAAAGAAACCCTTTGACTTCCACGTGCCCATCTCAAGACATTCCGCTCGCAGATTTGAGGTTCTGGATTCCAGGTTTGGAGTTTTCCAATGTTAGTGTAAACAGAACTGGCGCACACACACATTAAGATGAATGTAATTATTATTCCTCTTGCTGGTCACTACCGTCGCTTTCTATTTCTCTTTCTTTGTGTGAATTTATTTAAAAGAAAAAAAAACTTTTTGTAACGACTATTTGCAGTTTAAAAATCAATAAACCCCGTTTTTCAAGAAACTGATGGTGGGGCTGGTCTTCCTTGGCTTGTGGTTTGACTTAGCCTGTAGGGCTCCCCAGGCCTACCTTGCATTGGTAGGAGGGGCAGTGGCTGGCTTTGGCACTGACAGCTGAACCTAGCTCCCTTTGCTGAGCTTAGTGGGGACTGGGGACTGGGGGTTGCGGGGTGGAGGTTTTTTTTTTTTTTTTTTTTTTTTTTGCAGAGGAATCTACTTCCTGCTTTATTGCTGCAGCGGCCACAGCTCAGGGGCATCCAGTCTCTGGTTAACCTGTGGTCTTCATTCCTTTGGGCCATGACTGGGGAGCCAAAATGGAGGAGAGAGCCCACGGCACACCAGCGGGTCTGGCTTGGAGCAAGTTCTTTGGTTTAGTTACTTCAGACTCATTTTCCCCATAGGAGTTAAGCAAGTCCTGGCCTCTCAACAGCTCCTGGGTGGGTGTGAGGAAGAATTGCAGGCCTGGAGAGGAGCCTCTCTGGTAGTGAGGGGCTCAGTCACTTACCTGGGTTGGTGTCCAATTTGGAGGGCTATTAAAGAGAGGTGTTAGCACTGACCAACAATAGGAAGTCGCCAATATTCCCACCACCTTAGTCCCAGTTACACCAACCATGCTACACAAAGTAGGTCGTGGGGGTTGCCTTGGATAGAAGCACCCCAGCCAAGACCAGAGGACCCTGAGAAAGGAAAGATTTTCCTGCAAGGGGGCATTGGACTTATGTTTTGGGGAGGGAGAAACTGCCAACTTAGAGTTGCCTTTGGTTCCTTGCACTCAGGAGGTTTTGGGGTTAAGCTGGATTTCCCCCTTGACTCCACGAGGCCTTTCCCAAAGGCCTGCTGCAGACATTGTTCAGGCCAGAGCTCTTCTCAAGATTGTGCAGATCTATCTGAACCCTCTGGATTCTTCCTTCCCTGGTTGGCAGGTGTTACTGGGGATCAGGAGCGAGAGGTAGAAAAATAGGAAATATTTCCTCTTCCAGGACAGGGGCTGGTGGTGCAGGAGGAGGACAAGTAGCCCTTCCTGGGACCACAGTGAACCTAGGCCTCTTGTCCCCTAAGGGGGGAATGACGTGTGTGTGTGTGTGTGTGTGTGTGTGTGTGTGTGTGTTGATCTTTCTCTGACTAAAAGCAAAGACATTTAATCTTGGTTTACCTTGAGCCCATTTCCTGCAGGCATATGTGAGTGATGACCGATATCTTTCTAATTCCCCCTCTGGTGACACTGGCTGAGTGTTTTTTGGGGGTGGGGTGGGGGTCTAAGTCAGTCCTGAATTTCCTCCATTGGAGTCAGTTCTTGGAGTGAGATAACAAAGATTGAGACATTGACTCCACAGGCCCTGGAGGGTGAGGCTGGCTGTGAAGGCAAGGGGAGGCTCCGCCATCCCCTGGGGAAGCTGGCTGTCTTCAGGCCTTAACCCCTCACCCCACCTAAGTGTCTTCACTTAGAACACACAGGGTCGAATTTAGGCCACTCAGGCCCAGAGCCTGATTTCCTGCCATCTAGCTCTTAAAAGGGAAAGGAAATCCTTTCAGGCCCATTATTCCCGTCCACAGCAGCCCTGTGCTCTCAGCCAGGGAGTCCAGGGAGGTGTGGGCCCAGAGCTGGCAGTGACCTGTGACTCTGAGCTCCTCCACAGCCAGGGAGGGTAGGAACCTTGCCCAGGAGCTGAAGATGAGGCCCACAGAGGGAATGTGGACGGGCCAGATCCTGCTTTGCTGGCCAACTTCCTGGGTCCAAAGCCGCCTTTCCCACCCTCTGCCCAGGATCCTGGGGAACCTCTGGTTTGGGGGCCTGCACAAAGTCTTCGCGGGGTAGATATGGCCTCTGTAGCTGCTGGCTCTGTAACCCATGGCCTGGTTGTTGGCTATAGGCCTTGAAGCAGCTTGAAAAAATGCTATTTTGGCCATTGGTCAGTGGCTCACCTTTCCCGGCCTCGATGCCGATTGGCAGGAGGAAGGTGGGTGTCTGCTATACCTCAGTGGCACTCTGGGGAAAGATGGCCTCTGAGGGCCAACGGAGAATCTGGGGCTGGCTTAAATTGGATTTCGTGGTCAATCGAATCATGAAGTCCTGGTAACTGAAGGGGAGGGAGGGTCATGGTAGGAGGGAGGAACCATGGCTTGAAAGAAGAGGTGCCAGAGCTCACGTCCCAGTTCTACCAACTTGTGCCTCGAACGAACAGCTAGACCTTGGACTTTTCAGCTCTATCTCCAGAGATTACTTGGAGGCTCAAGTGAACCATCAGTAATGACATTTTCTTAAATGTGAGGTAGTCTTCGTGTTCATTAACTCAGAAGTTCGTAACGACCCTGTGGAGGAAAGTTCCATACCATCCCCATTTTACACATGGAGAAACTGGGGTGCAGAGGAGTTCATTAACACAGTGAGAAAGGGCCGGGACTCGAACCCAGGCAGAGTAGCATAGGCTGGCACACGGAAGACACTGGGCACAGTCCCTGTCACTCAGCAACTGCAGAACCACCAGGGTTATTTCTCATCTCCCTTGCCTCTGGAGGCAATTTTGCAGGACTGGAGAGGCGGCCAGTTGGATTGGGTGACTCTGCATACGCCCCTCCTCCAAGTGGCATGATCTCATGTCCTAGGGAGGCTCTGGATTGGTGTGTTCGGAGGAGGGTTCTGGGAGGAGGGGGCAGGCCACCCCCTCGGACTTTCCCCTTCTCTGTCTGCTGGGGGTGGCTTCTGTTAATAATCGACAGAGCAAAGGGTGCCCCAGGCACCTTGGAGCGTTGGTCCTGTGCCCTTCCTCCCCTGGAGTCCCCCACCCCTGCACACGGCCAACCGTTAAATCATGTCTGGCTGGACTGACTGGAACGCCACCTGAGTTTAATGGGTGAGGAGGTGGAGGTCAGTGGGCTCCCGGCTGCCCCTTGGCTGCCTTGGGAATGGACCTTCAAGGCCTGCGGGATTCAGAGGACAAAATCTTGCCATTCCTTGGGGTCAGGCCAGCACTGGAGGCTATGGAGAAACCTGGCCCGAGGGCCTGCAGTGCTTTTTGGAGGAGTTTCAAATGGTTCTATCTGAGCTACTGTCATGGGCAACTAGTCTCTGTGGAGCTAGGGCAGGGGCTGCCCCTGAGAGCCACTGATGGCCAGGGATGAGGATGCCGCCTACTCATTTGGGCTGTTTGCAGTTGTTTCGAAATGTTGGCAAAGCTGTAGTCTCAAGGTACAGGGCTGTGAGTGACGGCTGTACCTGCCCCATTGGCTTGAGGTACAAAGCAGATAAATACTGGAAATGGTCAAACCTAGGGCAGGTTGTCTCTGACTCCCAAACTGTACCTCAGTGGGGAGGAGTTTGTGATCACACAGGGAGGACCTCATTTCTGCTGCCCTAGTACTCCAGAGGTGAGGAGCTGCTTTTAGAGGCAGAGGGACCTGGTTCAAGTCCTTGATCACCTGTAATGTCATTCGGTGACCTTAAGCTACAAACTTAGTAAGCAATTTAGAACCCCATTTCCTCATTTGCAAAACAGGATGAGGATGAGGATGGTGGTGATAATTACACCTGGTTCAATGGTAAATTGCGGCACAGTCATACAATGGAATACTATACAGCTCCATAAAAGAACAAATGATGATGTACCTCAGAGTGGATGAATTATAAAACCAAAATTGAGTGAAAGAAATTAACCACAAGAGAGCACACATTGTGTGAGTGCACTTATATGAAGACCATGAGCAGGCAGAACTGGTCCATGATAAGAGTGGGATGGTAGAGTGTATATATATAAAATCCATGGAGCTGTGCACTGAGGATTTGGGCACTTTACTGTAAGCTACACTTCAAAACCAAAAACCTGTAGAGTTGTTGTGAGTGTTAAATAATATGCACAAGAAAAAAAGAAAAATTCAGTGCCTGGTCCATTATAGGAACTTAATAAATTGTGGCTATTTTTTAAAAGAGGAGCAATGGGAGATTGTTTGTACCACTGTGGTCCCTTTTTTTTTTTGGTACCAGGGATTGAACTCAGGGGCACTCGATCACAGAGCCACATACCCAGCCCTGTTTTGTATTTTATTTAGAGACAGAGTCTCACAGAGTTGCTTTTGTTGAGGCTGGCTTTGAACTCATGATCCTCCTGCCTCAGCCTCCCAAGCCTCTGGGATTACAGGTGTGCGCCACCATGCCTGACTTTGTGGTCCCTTTTATGGAAGGAGGGGCTGGTGAACGCCCTGCCTGGGAAGTGGGATTTGAATCCTCACACGGCTCCACCTATCTGTTCTACCCTTTGGTGAACAGGTGTTGCTTCTGGGGAGAAGTTAAATTCACAGTAATTTGGGCACCAACCCGGTGGCTACTTAGTAAATGCAATCATCTATGTGAGGAAAGAGTTTTTCACTTTGCAGATTCAGCCTGCATGTCCTGTAACTCGTTTCAGCACCTCGCTGATGTGTAGGAGGTAGAGGGCAGCCCGCTTGGGGGCCAAGTGGACTCTGAGGGGTTGAGAGAAGAGAGCCTGGGCTGCTGTCCCGGGGGTCGTCACGGGAGCGGCTTGCTGCCCATCCTGATCCGCCCTTCCTCAGGTTGAAGGGGCTTGGAGGCCTCCAAGGGCCCAGCTGCCTTAGCGGGGCATGGGAATGTCCCCCCAGCCCTGCCCGTCTTCCGTCCCAGGGTGCACGGAAGCCTCTCGTGGCTGGAGTAGCACCACGTTGCCCGCTGCTGCTGCTCTGGGAGGTGTTCCTGGCTCCTGAGAGGAGACACCCAGCTCAACTGGTAGCTGCAGCCCCCCAAGGCTTCTGGGGTGAGTTCCTGGGGCTTTGTGCTGTGGGTGGCCGGCATGCACGACCTTAGTCTGAGTGCTCTGGAAGAGCCCAAGGCTCGGGTGAGCGGCAGGGCAAACCGCAAGGTGTTTGCGGTCGGGGGACCTCCTTGAATTTGGTTCTTTGGGCCCCTCACCTGCCTTGGTTGCCTTCTAGCCTTGACGGGCAGTCCTGGATTTGTGACGCTGCTCAGCCACACAGGCTGTCTGGCCTGGGGGGAGTGCTCAACCTCTCTGAGGCTCGTTTTTCTCCTCTAAGCATGGGGCGCAGGGGGCACGCTCAGCTGGCCCACGTGGCAGGGCTGTGGGAAGTCGGGGGAGATGGGGAGGAGGTCGGAGGAGAGCCCGGAGCAGCCGCAGTCCCCAGAGTGACAGAGCCCTTCCTCCAGAGGGACTTTAGTGCCATAACCTGGCACTTCCCTGTCTCAGCTCATCCTCTCTCAAATTCTCACGTGGCGTGTATGTCGTAGATGATGCTTCAAAATTTACATAGTAAAAGAAATAAACCGAGCCCGCATTGTGGAGACGTGCCATGCCAGCCAGCGCCACTGGGCTCAGCCTTTGGTCACATGGTCACGGTGGCTAATACCTGTGCATAGGTATATCGACCCCGTTGTACAGATGGGGAAAGTCAGGCTTGGAGGTTAGGAGTCCCAACTAGCCAGCTGTGTACCACCTAGCCAGGACCCAGGTCTGTCTGGCCCCAATACCCAAGTTCTCAGCCTCCAGTTGGGATGAGAGACTAAAATCAAAGGACATCCCTCTCCCGGACACCCAGGGTCATGGAGGAGACTGTCTTCTCTCGGCCTGTCTTTCCCTGAGATCTCTCCAGCTGGTGCTCCCTGCACTCTGGGGAGGCTGGGTAGTGGGTGGAGGTTGGGTTTGGTGTCTCTTTTGCCAATGGGGCAAACAGGTACAACGTGGTGACAGTGCCTGCCGAAACCCAAGTCCACCGAGTGGCTGCGTGGCTGGCGGTGGAGGGAGTCATATTTTCTCTCTTAGAGGGGTGTTGTCTTGCCTGATGAGGGATTGGAACCCCAAGTTAGTGCAGGAGCCTAATGGCTCATCTGATTTCCCTCTAATCAGCTACCAGCCTGTAGCCTCCCTGACACTCACGACCTTCAGGTGGCTGCGGAAGGAACCAGCTGGAGTTAGTTCTCTTTTCAATTGTATTGGTGTATCTCTTTTTTCTTCTTCTTTCTCTTCTTTTTCCCCAGTCTTCTCCCCTCCCCTTTCTTCCTCCTCCTCCTTTTTCTTTTTCTTTCTTTCTTTTTTTTAAAAATGATATTGGAAGTGAACCCAGGGGCACTTTACCAGTAAGCTACATCTAGTCCTTCTTTATCATGACACAGGGTCTTGCTAAATTGCTGAGGCTGGCCTTGAATTTGCGATCCTCCTGCCTCAGCCTCCCAAGTTGCTGGGGTTACAGGCGTGCCCCACAGCACCTGGCTTGGTGTATCTTCTTCTGAGAGAGATGTCCGTAGTTATTAAATTGCATTCCAGCAGTCCCCCTCCACTCGAGGAAGTTGTTTATTCCTGTTAACGCAGGGTTCAGAGGGGGGCAGTACTAGATTCTCAGATCTGTGGCCAGCAGCAGAAGCCAGCCAGGGAATAGTGGGAGTAGGAGCCACTGTGTCCGGCTGGGGAAAGGCAGCCTGGGTTCTGGGCACTTCAGTGAGTGGCACAGGAAGGCCTGCTTCCTCAGACCCCTTTTTACCCTCATTACTGACCATCGGCTGCCCATCCTGGGGCCCCGAGAGGCCATGGGCAAGAAGGCAATTGGTTCAGTTGGACCTGGGGACTCAGATGAAAGCTGAAGTATTTTTGGCTTCTCTTGACCTCTGCTTGTCTCTCTGGGCACCTTGCAGCTTTTGGTTGGGTTTGGAGCAGAGAGGCCTCTTTTTAAAAAAAAAAAAAAAAAAATTATTTGTTCTTTTTAGTTATACATAACAGCAGAAAGCATTTTGACACATCACACATAAATGGAATATAACTTCTCATTCTTGTTGCACATGATGTAGAATCTCACTGGTCAGGTAGTCATATATGCACATAGGGTGATAATGTCCCATTCATTCTACTATCCTTCCTCTCCCCATGCCCCCTCCCTTACTTTCACTCCCCTCTGACTAATCCAAAGTACCTCTATTCTTTCCTAGCACCCACTCGCTTTATTGTAAATTAGCATCTGCTTATCAGAGAAAACATTTGGTCTTTGTTTTTTTGGGGATTGGCTTATTTCACTTAACACAATAGCCTCTAGTTCCATTCATTTACCTGCAAATACCATAATTTCATTCTTCTTTAAGGTTGAGTAATATTCCATTGTTTATATACACCACAATTTCTTTATCCATTCATCTGTTGAAGGACATCTAGGTTAGATCCCCAGCTTAGCTATTGTGAAGTGAGCTGCTATAAACATTGATGTGACTGCATCACTGTAGTATGCTGATTTTAAGTCCTTTGGGTATAGGCCGAGGAGTGGGATAGCTGGGTCAAATGGTAGGTCCATCCCAAGTTTTCAGAGGAATCTCCACACTGCTTTCCATGGTGGTTGCACAGTTTGCAGTCCCACCAGCAGTGCATGAGTGAACCTTTCCCCCCACACCCCAGAGAGGCCTCTTCTTGCACTGAACACCACACCTGAATCAGGCAATGCAATGTGGAACCACGGGGGACTCCTTCAGCACGTGGTCTGACGCTCTAGGAGTGCATGAAGAGGGGGTGAGGGAACTGCGCTTTCTCCTCATACATGTGCGCCAACTGTCCATCCTGGAAGTCCATCCCAACTTGAAGGCAAACCTGGGGGTTAGATGTTGGGGTAACTACAAGTCATGCACACAGCCTGCTTTGGGGGCTGGAGGGGGCCAGTTCCACTCTAGCCATCACTTGCTAATGGACCTGGGAGATCACTTCCTGTTTCTAGGTGTCCATTTCCTTGTCTATGAAAAACTGAGGTTAGATTAGAAGGGTCCTTTTATGATTCCACCAGTGTCTTCGAAAGCAAAATGCACAGACTTTCCTTCTTGGAAATGTCAAATTTCCTTCAGATACTGAAGGACAGTGGCGTGGATGTTGTAAAACCCTGACTAGAGTTATAGACGGAAGGGAGTTGGTGTGTCCTGTTAATGATGTCAGGTGACTCACACAGACAGGTCTGAGACTCTGGAAGTTGGCTTTCTGGCCCTGCTTTGAAGTGGTGGTTTTAAACACTTTTATGAACTGTAGGTTGGATGAGAACATGTAAGTCATCCCCTTGGTATGCTGTATTTTCCCAAACATGCTATTTCCAATTAAAACATTGAAACACACTGTCTTATTTTAGGACTGAGCCTTACATTGGAACATGCTGCTTGACATCTATGAGCTGACTGGTTTCTGTGACACTCAGAAAAATGAGTTGCTAAAGTTGGAAGTCCCAGGGAGGTAGATTTGGGCCCAGTCCAGGGAAAACCTTCTAACGAGCTGGCCTTTGGCGGTAAGGAGTTTCCTGTTGTTGGTAATGGTCAAACGAATGCTAGGAGCTACCTGGTCCCCCATCTCCGGCACACTACCATGAGTCCCTTCTCTCTCTCGGTAGGACCATACTGGTTCAATGCTTGAAATCTTATCACTCTCCGAAAGTGCCACAGTGATTTAATTCTTTACTTGTTTGCTATCATGCCACCCGACTTGAAGATAGATCTGGCGTGGCAGGTGCCTGGGCTCTCTGGCACAAATACTGAAAGGACAACATTTTGCCATTGGCCTCGGTTTCCTATCTTCTAAGAACCCACCATTCTAAAGGGATGGGGTCCTTAAAAAACCTGGTCGTGGACGTTTGAGGGCTCCGTGGGGTCCCTTACATGGAACAAGCATGAGGATTCAGGCGTGTGGCCGCACACTGGCTGCACGTCCTCCAGTGAGTCACCCAAGCCTCTGGGTCTCAGTTGTTTCGAGTGTAAAAGGAGATTTGGATTCGGTTCTCTTCCAGCCCTTGCCTGTCAGATGACCTTGTGATGCAAGTACTGTGTGTTTACACTCACTCCTCTGTTCTCAAACTGTTTGTTCAACTCTCTTTTATTAGGGGTTTTATGCCTATTAAAACAGGGGGAAAAGTAGCCTTGGGACGCAGAGAGCAAACACAAGTGCAAATGAATTGCATTCTGCACAACAAATTGTAAGGACTACAGCGAGACTCGAAGGGAAACGGCTATTTAACTCAATAGTCACCAGGCACAGATGAGCAGTTGAAGGTTTTTCTCCTGATACAGTTTCACCACCTAACAGTGCACCGGGCAAAACAAACCTAAGACAGGCATTCCTTAGTGTCCTCAGGGGACTCGTTCCAGGACCCCTCTGTGGATACCAAAATCTACAGATGCTTACGTCCCTTGTAAAAATGGCACAGTATTTGCATATAACCTATGCAATTCTCCTGCGTACTTTATATCGTCTCTATATTACAGGTGAAACCTGATAGAATGTTCGTGGGATGTGACTTGCTGTTACACTGCACTGTTTGAGGAGTAACGACAAAGTCTCTACGTGCTCAGCACAGATGCACTTAAAATAGCTTCGTACGTGGATGGTCGAATCCGGGAATGCAGGACCTGAGCATATGGAGAGCTGACTGTATTCTTTGATTTTAAATGTACTTTATAATTGGAGTCACTTTATACTTCCATTTTTCTCTCTGCCCTCTCCAGGAGATGGCAAGTGAGCCTGGATCACTCCATTTTCCTGGTGAAAAATTAAAAGTAAGCTATTCTTCATGACAACATTAAAAAAAAAAAAACTCTTATTATTGCAATGGTAGGTGCATGTTGACATAGAAGTCAAGAGATGCCTGTTTTCCATTTAAGTAAACTTGCTTTCTTTTCTTCTCCCTCCTTCCCTCCATACCCCCTCTTTTCTTCCTTCCTTCCTTTCTTTTTCTTTCTTCCTTCCTTTCTCTTTCTTTTCTTTCTTTCTTCCTTCCTTTCTTTTTCTTTCCTTCCTTCCTTTCTTCCTTCTTTTTCAATAGTAGTCCAGCTTTCCAGTATCTGGAAAAATTGGGATATCTGGCCACAGAAGGCTTGTGTCCCTTTTGGATCAGCAAAGTGGTTCTAAGTAGTATCCGTTTCTTTTAAGATGGGCTCATGCTCTCCAGTTTGCCCCAGTCCCCACCACTCTTTATAATCCCCAGAATCTCCTGAAGGTTTTTTATGACAATGGTAGAGAAATATTTTTCTGTACTCATATTTTTATCAAAATAAACGTCAAAGAGGACTGTGTTTAAAAAAGAAGTGGTAGGAAAAAAGTCTATTACTTCACACATAGAAAAAAGGAGGCTTTGTTGAAGGAATTCAGCCACCGGCCTCACTCCTCACTCCTTGCTGGGCTCCTGCACCTGCTGTGCCTGTGGACAACATGGCAGGTTATGTAACAGAGGCACTACCTTCAGAAGAGTCCTAAGAACTGAAATTTATTAAGGGCTTCTAATATGTGCCAGGTGTTATGCACTTAACCTTCCCAACGACCCTGCTATCATTCCCTGCCTCTCAGAGGAGGAAGCAGGTGCAGAGAAGTTAACCAACATGCCAAGATCATATGACTTCTTGAAGGCGGAGTTGGGATTTAAATATAGGACTGCCTGACCCCAGAATCTACATTTACTTTTTTTTTTTTGGTACTAGGAGTTGAACTCGGGGGCACTTGACCACCGAGCCACATCCCCAGCCCTTTTTTCTATTTTATTTAAAGACAGGGTCTCACTGAGTTGCTTAGGGCCTCACTGAGTTGCTGAGGCTGGCTTTGAACTTGGAATCCTCCTGCATCAACCTCCGAGCTGCTGGGATTACAGGCGTGAGCCACTGTGCCCGGCTCTACATTCGCTTTTGCTCCTTCTGTGTCTTGAGGCTCTAAGACAGATATCTTTGGCTTGGGGTGATGCATAGGTGCTGTGTGTGTGTGTGTGTGTGTGTGTGTGTGTGTGTGTGTGTTTTGTGTCTCTCCACTAGAATATGAGCTTACATGAGAGCAAAGGTTTTGGTTCCTTTTATTCCTTGCTCTGTGCCAGTGCAGCGCCCAGAGCATTGCCGGGGTGTCACAGGCACTGGGGATCTGAACTTGTACCTAGTTCCACAGCCTGCTGGGGGCTCAGGTTGGGCCTTTGGCCAGATCTGGGCAGGGTGAAAAGAATAGGTGGGACAACCAATTTGCTCCATACCTTTCTGTTCCAAGTCTCCCTCTTCTCTCTTGCCTTCACCACCCTGCAGACCACGAGATGAGATAGTTGGTGGATTGAAAAGTGAAGGAAAACCACTCTCTGCTCATAAAGCCAGCTGGTGGAGAAAGTGGGCTGTGCAAGGTGTGCCCTCGGGCAGGGGCAGTGGGTTAGGGGGCAGTGTCTAGGCAGCTGGTTCCTGACTGATGTGGGGGACTCAGCGATACCTGCAGCGAGGGGCTCTGACTGCAGTGGTTGGGGGTGGTAGCCCACCTCGGCTGCTCACCTGCCTTAGGTTTTTAGAAACCAGCTGAGATGAGGACTGAGTGGTGATACCAGGAAACACTAGTAGGTGAGCTGGGAGTGAGTCAGAGGAGGAAAGGTGGCCAGTCAGCGTTCCTTATCAAGGTAGTCATTGCCCCGGGTGGCTGGGCTTTAATGCTGTTGGGAGGATCTGGGAGCTAGTGAAGGGCGCGTGCTTCAGTGCACACAAGGGGTGAGGGGACTGGAGTATTTTTGGGGGGAGGTACCTGGGATTGAACTCAGGGGAACTCAACCATTGAACCACGTCCCCAGCCCTATGTTGTATTTTATTTAGAGACAGGGTCTCCCTGAATTGCTGAGCACCTCACTTTTGCTGAGGCTGGCTTTGAACTCGCCATCCTCCTGCCTTAGCCTCCCAAGTCGCTGGGATTACAGGCGGGCGCCACTGAGACCCGCGAGACTGGAGCATTTGTACACCAACTCCCTCAATCACGTGTTGAAGGCTGCTTGGCACTTCCGGCTGATTGTAGGGCGGCTAGAGATCACCCACAGGCAGAGACGGGGTCTGGCAGCTGGAGTTGGACAGATGTGTACTGAAGGTGAAGGCATCTGCAGTCCCCTATCTATGCCCATGTAGGCGGGGCGTTACAGCTAGAGCTCTGGGTGCTTTGCAGAGGGACTGCCTCTGTCCTGTACCAATATGTCCTGTAGGTAATAGACCATCCCCCACATTAGTACTTCAAACTGCCATTTATTTAGTTTATAATTCAGTGAGTGGGCAATTTGAATGAGGCTGAGTTGGATGATTCTAGACTCAATGGGGCCTTCCTGCATAGCTGTGGTCAGCTGGTAGGAGGGCCAGGGGCTGGCTGGTCCTAGATAGCTTTGGTGGGATGGTCTCTCCTCCCCCAGCAGGTGAGCTGGGGCTTGTTTTCACGGTGGTAATGGCACTTCGGTAGGATGAACCCGGGCAGGCAAGGGCCCTGGAGGCTGGGCTTGGAACTGGCGCTTCATTTCCACATTCTATTGGCCAGAGCAAGTCACGAGGCCAGCTCAGATTCAAGGGGTGGGGAAATAGAATGTGCCTCTCAGAGGGAGAAGCTACACAGTCATGCTTTGGAGGATAGAAACAGGAAGAGGAACACTCACAGCCGTTCTTGCAAATAATCTACCACATGCCCATGTCCTTGGGCATCTTGTGATCTGGTGAACAATCAAAACCAGTGTTTGTTCTACTACTTTAGACACAGTAGGAGTCAGAAACTGTCTGGCTCTAGTGTGGGAAAGTCTCTGTCCTACAATGTCTCTTTCAGTGATGTTTTCTGTTAGACCTTGTCCTTCCCTTTGGTCATCTTTCAGAAAGCAATTGTTTCTGAGGGGTAGCCTATTACGTCTCTATTTATTGAGCAGTAATTCCATGTTGGTGGAGAGAGCAGTAAAGAGTTGAGTTCATAGTGAAGTTGGGTCAAGGATACATAATTTTAGTAGCTTACTTTCTTTCCTGTTTGGTACTGAGGATTGAACCCAGGGCCTCATGCATGCTAGGCAAGCACTCTACCACTGAGCCATAACTCCAGTCCTCTTACCTTTGATATTAAGACATGAAGTCCCCAGTGATTGTAATGGAGGTTCTTCTTCCAAGTCAGGAAGTAGAGACATTCTTGGAATATCTCTATATGGGAAGCTGAGTATGAACTTAGCATATAAATTTCAAGTGTTCTCAGGTCAGGGTTGACTTGCATGAGGGGCCCTCACCTGCTCATATTCCTCTCTATGCTCCCCATTTTCCAAATGGAGAACATGAGGCTCCTGAAGAGTTTGCCCAAGGTTATGGAGGCCGTCAGGGGTGGAGACCATATCCTTTAGTTCTAAATCCAATCCTCATCACAATATCTTATCACAGTATCTCATTACTAATCTGGAATCCACTCCAATGCATTGAAAGGACTTGATTTTGAGATTTGAGAGTAGGCATCCTTCAACATGTGCTTTTAGAATTTTCTGGCTACACCTTTCAGGGAATCGACCCCAGCTCCCCTTTCTTACATCCCAGCAAGTGAAGTCTTCTCACTCTCCAGTCCACACAGCCCTCTCTCCCACTGCACACCACAGCTAGAGCCAGGGTCTTTGCATCTTCCCACTCTGCCATTACCAGGTCTGGTGGCTGGTGCACAGGGGGCGGTCGGGGAATGTGGGGAACCACGGGGTCAGCAGGTCCATCTCCCTTGGGCATTGATTTCTCTAGATGAGTTATTGGGAAAGAATAATCCTATAACCCATATCTATACCTACTGTGTAGTGGACAGTATGTTTTGAAGAGTAGTGCTTTTTTATCTTTCAAATTAATGCAGAGAAATTCTTATTTGCAGCAGCCACTTCCCGAGACAGCTCTGGGTCTTCTAGAGATGGCATGCTCTCCTTGACAGGCAGTAGGGGTATTTGCTGAAATAACCCTCACTATCTGAGTGGCTCATTTGGTGTCTACCGTATGTCCCAGGACAACGAACGGCACCGCTTCTCTTTCCGTTGCTAGATAACTTGTCTCCTCTTCATGGCGTTGCTAAATTACACTCTCCTTGAAGCTCTCATAGTAATAACGGGAAGCACCTACCATGTGCTAGGATTGGGACTGGGATGAGGGTCAGTCAAGCTAAGTACTTAGCATTAAAAAATATAAGGAAACACTCAGGTGCCTGAGAGTGAGTACTGGGTCCTTTGTGAACAATGTCACCCTGTCCTTTACTTACTTTTTTTTTGGTCCACGTAATCCTGACAACAGCCTCACTTTGCAGACGGGCAATACCTGGAGCACAGGGTGGTTAAGAAACTTGTCCAAGGTGGTACAGCTGGTTCCAGCATATGACTAGCGGACACCAACATTATCTTGCTGGGTTTTACAACAGTCCTGAGAAGTCGTCGGTCCTGTGTTGTATTGATTCATGATAGCTGACGGCTGGGTTTTCAGGCATCTTGTGAGTCAGTTTTTAAACACAGCCTTATGAAACATGAAGTCATACAAATGTACAATTAGGTAAATCAATCGCACTAAAATCAGAAGTAATTACTACCCCAAACTCTAGTTCTGTTTCAACTGTGCCCCAAGAGCACTGCTACTCTGGTGCAAAAATCCCTTCTCAGTAGGGTGGGAAGAGGCTGGCTCCTCCTGGCCCAGTCGGAAGCCACTTCTTCCGGTCATTCTCTAGGGCGGATACATTGTAGGAAACAGCCACTGAGGACGCTAGGAAGACAGACGCCCACTTCCCATGTGCTGGGCATGGGCAGTAGGAAGCCCTAGGCTTGAGCGCTCTGGAGACCTCTCCCTGGGGCTCAGAAGAAACAGGCTTCTTCAGGGGGTGACATGGCATGAGTAGCCCATGGGCCCAGAGGATGGTGATGGGAGAGGTTGTGCTCTGAGGCTGGGGAGGCTGGTGTATAAGAGCCAGCTTGGCCTAGACGCCAGAGAGGCCTGGCTTTGACTCTTGGCCTCTCTCTCTGCCTGTTTGAAGCTGGGTGACCTCAGTCAAGACATTTAACTTCTCTGAGCCTCGACATTTTTCCATCTGTAAAATGGGTGAACACTTAGCTTATAGACACTTACGGAGTTGTGGTCCAAAGATAAAAATGAAAACATGAGGCTTTCTAAGACATAAATGGGGGAAGGAATGGGATGAATGTTAAATGCATGAACACCAATAGCAGTTGTGCGCCAGGCACTCTGGGAGGCTCGGGGGATTCCACGAGGGTAGGTCAGAGTCCTAAATCCGGGACTCTGCGCAGAGAGTCAGGGAGACCAAGGCAGAGAGCGGGTGATGGCGGATGTGGCAGTGCTGTGGCAGGGCCTGGGGAGAGGCTGGGAGTGCAGAGGACAGGTCCTAACTGCTCAGGTGCAGGCACTCGCTCAGCACTTGTCCTGAGTCCTACTTTGTGTTTGAGGGTATTGTGGGGGACAACGATGAATGTAATAAGTTCAATAATACAAGCAAGAAAATGTTCGGAGACTAAGGTAGAAGAAACAAGAGAGTGAAGAATGGAGCACGTGGCCCCTTGAGAGGGGTGGGCAGAGAGGAAGGGCCCTTCCTCAGGCTGGCTAGACCTGCAGGCGAGGGGCTTCCAGGCTACAAAGAAGCTCCAGGTGCTCCTGCTCTTCTCCAACTGCTGCAGGGGCCACATCTGTCCACCACTGCTTGGGCCCACCTGTCCGAACCAGGCTCTAGCTGGCCAGAGCGTCCCCAGTCACAGCCACCAGGTGCGCTGGGTACGCAGAGAGAACCGGAGTGTAGACGCTCACTTGAATTCTCTTCTGGGGTGAGGAACCAGTTTCAGGAAGAGTCTGGAGATGGTAAGAGACTGCAAGCCAGGTGCGGCCCTCCCCAGCCCCAGTCCTGCCTGTCAGGCCCCAGCAGGTGGCCTTCTGGCTTTCTCAGAGGCGGCCGCTGGCCTGCCTGCCCTTCATGAGGGGAGTCTCTCCTGTGGCCTGTATGTCTGCAGTAGGAGCAGAGGCAGACAGGCCCCAGGTGTGACATCAGGTGAGACATGTCGGAGCCTGGGAGACACAGGCTCTTGGGTGTGTCATCGCACTTTCCCAAGAAGCACCCAGTGATGCACCCAAGTGATGCTTATCACTCATCTGTGACAAGCAGTAAGAGAGACACCGCATGGTGATGGGGTACTCGACCGCATTCCTCAGGCCCGTGGCATTACCAAGGGACCTGTTTTTGACATTAGGGGAGGTCAAAGAGCAGATGAAATGCCAGGCTCACTTGGTAGAGTGGGGTGCAGGGCTATCCAGTGTGACCCCCTTTCTCTGTTCTTACCATGGCTACATGTGTCTACATGGTCCCTGGGGGCAGGTCCTCAAATAGTGGCATGTGACTTTTCACTCTGCAGCTCAAATTACTCTTGGAGACAGGAACTCATTTTGAAAGAAGTAGGGTGAACCCCATTCTCCTTATGCAGGGTGGAGGCCCGGGGAGCGGGTAGTATCATTGCAAGTGTAGACTCTACAGTCAGAAGGCCTGGGGGTCAATCCTGATGTCGCCCCCTTGATTCTTGTGTAACTTTGGGGGATGTCACTCTGGGAGCCTCAGTATTCTTCTCTGTGAGATGGCCACAGTACTGTATGTCCTCAGGGAAGTTTGCGTGCTGGTGACAGCAAGCTGGAGAGCTGAGCAGGGGCTTCTGGCACTTCTTGCTGTGCAACCCTGGGGGAAAACCAAACCTCCCAAGGGATAGGTCTGCTGGTGTGCTCAGTGAGGGCCACATTCCTGACCCGTGTCATTGAATTGCTGTGAATTAGGGGAGACCAAATGAGACTTCCGTAGTCCAGTGCTATAAAGAGCACACAGTAGGTGCTCAATAAATGCCAGTCAATGTGGTGATTGTGGCAGGCTGTGGTTAGGGGGATGGGGAAGGACAGAAAGGAAGTGGCCATCCTTTCTCCACCTGGCTCACTCTGAGTTGGAGCTGGGGCCTGAACTCCCTCAAGGCCAGGCAGGCCTGCTCCTCCTTGGTCCTCCCAGGGACAACCTCCCTGATCTTTGCTCATATCAGTTGGGCCATCAGTCATGCCGGGCTGGTTGGTGACCACCAGCCATGATGGAGCCGCCTCATTTCTCTGGAGCTTGAGTCCCCTAGCTCTGGGGCTGTGGGCCTACCTCCTCCCACAACCTGGTCACATTTTTATCCCAAACTTCCTCACTACCCATAATAGTTGGGATTTTCTTGTCTCCAGCAAGCCCCACCTCTCACCTCCTATTGGGGTGGTGGTTAATTATGTGTCTGTGACTCACAGATCAGGGGGGACTGGCTGGGATTGTCTCTTCAGGGCTTTTCTAAAAGTCCCCCTCCACGGGTTTGCTTGGCTCCCAGCAGTGGTCCTCTCTGACCACCCATCTTCTGGTCTACTAAGGGTGATGGCATGGAGGCTAGTGACCAGCTGTTCCCTGTCTCCCTGGAGATAAGCTCCCGGAGAAGATTAGGAGCTCAGGTTGCAGCGTACAGCGATGTCTGAGAGCCACAGGGAGAGCAGGCCACCTGGACTGTAGGGCTGCAGCGAAGCCTTGGGCCCTGGAGATCTTTCACAAGTGGGATAGAGTTTCATCTCTCTGGAATGTTTTAGGGCGGCAAGGCCTACCCTGTCCTTTCACATATGAAGTTCACCTCCCATGAGGGTCTGGGCCTTACTCCTGACCTCCACAGACCTCCATGAACCCAGGGAACACTCATGGCCTGAACTGCCTTGAATGAGTTTCTTTCTCCAGTACGTGTTTCGTATCTTTAACCGTCTTGAAGGTGAGGACCATGTCCATGGAATGTCCGCACGTCACTTACTGCAGATTTGGCCCTTCCTAGGCATCTACTGAGGCTTTACAGTAATCAGGTGGCTGTCACTCAGAGGAAAGCAGAGCTTGAGAGGATGGGTCCCAGGACAGGGAGGTTCTAAAGAAGCCTTTAAAGGCCTGGGGTTGGGTGTGGCCTCAGCAAGGCTGGCTGCTAGTAGGCAGTGGGGCTCAGTGCCAGTAGCAGCCAGAGAAATGGAAGGTGGAAAGGAGAGGAAGACAGTTGATCTCAGACCTTCACTGACAATCATCCCTGAAATCTTCAGATGGCCCCTGTCTTGGTATCAGGATGGGGTCAGACTGGCAGCCTCCGCTGACCTTGGCTGGCTGGGAGGCGGGCAGGGAGGTGTACATGACGTGTGGCTCAGGAGAGATGGAGACATGGCTGAGTAGGACCAGAGGATGTGACTCTGACCAGGAGTGGCAGGGGACGCAGGCCACTCAAAGTGCCACAGGCCACAGAGCTTCCCCGACAGTCTAGGGAGGTGGCCAGGCCCTGTGTTCTTAAGGAGAAATTGAGTCCTGAGGTTGGCACATGCTAGGTGCCGGAGTCACTCTGGAACTCTTACAGGGTTCTGATCAGTGAGCGCCTGGGCTGGCTCCCATGCAAAAGCAAGAGTGAATAATATTAATACCACCACCCGGGATCCTACTCCTCATTTGTGTGGTGTTTCATTTTACCAAGGCCTTTGGCGTCTGTTAGCTGAGCACAGGGAAAGGATTAGGAATTTCAGTTACTTCTACTCCTGCCTACTCCCCAGGAACCCTTCACCTGACCCTTCAGGTTTTCTCCTTCCCATTTCCAGACTGAGAACTTGCACGGGCACCTGCTGCTACATGCAACTTTGGAGCAGGGAAAGAGGAGGGAATCAGGTCATGGGAGCACTTGAAAGGGTGATCCCCACAGCAATCCCACTTCTCCTTGGTCCTAAACCCCTCTCTTCCCAAGAGATGTGCGCCATACCTGGCTTACCTGGATTTCCAGGAAGGCAAGGAAAGTGGAACTTCTCTTTCCGGATGTCCCAGAAGAGAGGGGCTCTGGAATGGCAGGTGGACCAGAGTTCCTGGTACTTTGTTGGCATCACAATAAATCATTTCTTTCTTCATCTATTCTACCTGCTAGGTCCACCCCTGGCTTTCCATCTTGCTCTGTCAATGGTTCTGTGGGTCCCTCTGCCATGCAAGGTAAAGATCAGTACCAATATCTTATACCAACCCATCCTGCCAAATGGCACAGATGGCAGCCTCTATCCTGGCCTGAATAAGTACTCCTTAGCTGCTTCCCAGTCTTTTTAATCTGGGGACTCGAGCTCTGGGTACTCCACCCAATATCCATGGCCTGCTCTGGGTTGGCCAGGGAAGTAACAGAGAAAGAGGAAAGGACTTCAGTGGCCCAGGGGATCAGTACTCTTGACAAGCAGCTGATGCATGTACTAAGGAGCAAGAATGGGGACTGTAAGGAGAGACTGTTGCCATAGAGGGATGGGAGATAGTGGGCCAAGGTGGGATGCTCCTTAGAGTGCAGGATGAGGACAAGGACATAAATTTTTTTTTTAATTTTTATTTTTTTATTATTTTTTTGGTGTCAAGATTGAACCCAGGTCCTTGCACATGCTAAATAAGTGCTCTACCACTGAATCATATCCCTAGCCCTATGACTATGTTTTATATAGCTCTAGAATGTTCAGGTTGGAATATATAGATTGTGTTAGATGGTTCCCTTGTTTTAACAAATGTGATATGATGACCCACCTCTAGGAGACATTGTCATTCGAATCACAAAAAGAAGAGTATGGGGAGCTGTGGGTTTAATAATGGCATATAATAAAAAATCTTATGGGGAGAATTTCCACTGTAAAGGAAGAGTCGGGAGGGTCCATGTGGTCTATGGGGGTGTTTAATGTCATCTACTGGAATTGTTTGATCATTTCCCATCGAAAGTCAGGAGGGAAATAGAAAAAAGAATAGAATCAACTTTCCTGGGGTGCAACTAATGAACAAACAGGAAGTCCAGGTGTATGTGGATGTGCTGTGGTAACAACTACAGAATCTTAGTGGCTCACAACAATGAAGGTCTTTTCTCACACATAATGCAAACCCATTGTGAGCTGGCTAAGACTGCTCAGTGGTTTCCATTCTCACCTGATGGAGTGACATGGGACACCTCAATTTGGAACACACATGTTTTCATAGCAGAGGGAGAAGAGACTGACAAGTTGAATCAATCGCTAATTTTAAAACTTCATCTGGAAGTGACACATCTCACTCCTGCTTATAGTCATTGGCCAAAGCATGTCATATGGCCAAACCTACACTGTTCTGGGACAGAGAACTCTAATCCTCCAATGAGCAAGTAAAGGTTTCTAAAGGCAGTTTTGCTTTAGGCCATGAGGTTCAGCCTCACCAATTATTTTTAAAGAGTTGTTTTATTTTTGATTAGCATGTGTTTATGTACATATTAATGGAGTTCAATGTGATATTTCCACACTTGCATAGAGTGTGCACTGATCAAATTCAACCTCCTTTTATCTACACTCCTCCTGGCCCCCACCTTTCTGACCTCTATTAATAACTTTTCTACATTTAGGTTGGCATTTCTTTGCCTCTGCATAAGAGAGAACATACAGTGCTTGTCTTCCTGTGTCTGGCTTATTTCATTTACCATAATGTTCCTCTGTCATCCATTTTGCTACAAACGACAGGATTTCATTCTTCTTTATAGCTAAATCATACTCATTGTAAATATATGCTTCATTTAAAAAATCTGTTCATTGTTGAAGGGTACCAAGATTGATTCCCTATCTTAGCCATTGTGAATAGTGCTGTAATAAACATGGGTGTTCAGATATCTCTTTGTATGCTGATTTCATTTCTTATGGACATACACTCAAAAGCAGGATAACTGAATCACCTGGTAGATCTATTTTTGGTCTTTTGAGGATCCTCCATACTGTTCTCTATGATGGTTGTAGTACCACTAACAGCACCACCTCTTCACCAGCATTTGTTATTTATTTATGTGTTTTTTATTTGGTACCAGGGATTGAGCCCAGGGACATTTAAACACTGAGCCACAACTCCAGCTCTTTTTTGTATTTTATTTAGAGACAGTGTCTTGCTGAGTTGGTTAGCACCTCACTTTTGCTGAGGCTGGCTTTGAACTTGCGATCCTCCTGTCTCAGCCTCCTGAGCCGCTGGGATTACAAGTGTGGGCCACTGTACGTGGCTTATTTTCTTGTTTTTTGATTGTGGCCATTCTTTCTGGGTTAGATGATATCTAATTATTGTTTTGATTTACATTTCCCTTTTGACCACTGAGCATTTTTTCATACAGTTGTTGGCCATTTGTATTTCTTCTTTTGAAAAGTATCTATTTAGATCATTTGCCCATCTTTAAATAGAATTATCTTTTTTTAAAAAAGAGATTTGAGTTCCTTATGTATTCTGGATACTAATCCTTTTCAGATGAATAGTTGACAAATATTTTTTTCCTTTCTGTTGACTATCTCTTTATTCTGTTGATTATTTCCTTTGCTGTACAGAAATTTTTTGTTTGATATAATTCCCATTTGTCAATGTTTTGCTTCTGTTTCCTGTGTTTCTTAGGCTCAGATCCAAAAAGGCATTTCCTGTACCAATGTTTTGAAATGTTTTACCTGTGTTTTCTTCTGGTAATTTTGGAGTTTTGGGTCTTACATTTAAGGCCTTGATTCATTTTGAGATGGTTTTTGTACAAGGTTAGGGTTAGGGGTCAAGTTTCAATTTTCTGCCTGTGGATATTCAGTTTTCCCAGCACCATTTGTTGAAGAGTCCTTTTTCCAATGCATGTTTTTTTTCCTTTGTCAAGACTCAGTTGGCTGTAGATGTCTGGGTTTATTGCTGACTCTTCTGTTTCATTGGTCTATGGGTAAGTTTTCATTCCAGTACTATGCTGTTTTGGTTACTATACCAGCCTCAGAAATTCTTGTGAGATACAGAGAACTCAAAATTCAGTTGGTGAACTTGGGATGGAGTCATAAATAAGCATAAGAATAGAATATAAGTTTCACGAGAAAAGAGTCTTGGTCTCCTTTGTTCATTGGTGAATCTTTTTTTTTTTTTAAGATTTTAAAATCTATTTGCATGGATAAATGAACATTACTTGAAATAATGTACATCATACAGGAAACCAAGATTTGAGTGACAAACATAAAAATAGACTTGTAGTGGGTCAATACCATTCACAGCCATCTTCTGGGTAATGTATTGCAAGAACACTGGGTTGAAAGAACCCATAGGTTTCAGTTCCGGATACTTCCAGGTCTTTGGGGGGAAAATTTTGTGACCATATTGCTCTTGAGTTTGTACATTTCTTAAAGAATGTTGAACTGAGTCATTTTTGTCTTCCATTTCAGCCAAAAGGGAAAAAATTCATCTACTTTACATTTGGGGGAAGGCATGGGCATAAAAATTACACTAACTACACAAGGGACTGATAGAAGTCTTTCTCCCTTTTGTCATTGGTGAAACTTAAGGACTTCAAGAGGCCCTTTGACATCTATTTTTTGCAGAATGAATTATTTTAAGACGCAATCTGGGGCTAGGGCTGATTCAGTAGTAGGACTTGTGCCTAGCATGCACAGGCCCTGGGTTTGAGCCCTAGCAACACACACTTGCGCGCACACACACATACAGAGCAATTTGACCCTTCCTGCTATACCTAAATTGTCACAACATTATACCTTCAGTCTCCTGACATCTGCTTCAAGGGGTTTTGGTTTCTTTTAGTCTCAGGGAGCATGTCCATCCCCAAACATCCCCTGACCTGGCCAGGTTTTGAATCTTTCTACGTTGTTGTAGATCTGAAGAACTCCACCTTCATCTGCTTTGCCTTGTGGGACAGGAGTCCACTCTCCCTGTCTGACCTTCTCCAAGGACCCCTCAGGTTATGCTGGGAGGAAAAAAGGGCATATGGCCGGGTGAGGGGGGAGAAGCTTGCCTCTTCCCCTGTCTTCACAGTTCAGTTGGTCTGAGGAGTATAGAAGTCTATTTTCTTAGGGATGTGCCTCAGATATTTTTATTTCATGGAACCTGATGCCTTAGACTCCCAGATTTCTTTCAGGCTGTGGTGCCTCTGGTGTGACGTGACAGTCTGGAGCGCATTAGCTGCCACCCCCTCTTCCTGGGTCAGCACCAGTCTTACGTAATTAGAAGTCCAAAGAGGAGACAGTCAGACGGTCAGACTCGCTGGGGCCACAACCTTTCCCTGCGGCCTTCTATCTGGTGCTTACAGAGTTTTGGAGCAGGAAGAGGCCTTGTACCTAATGAACTCTCGTCCCTTGTGTTCCAATTGGATATCTGGACATCACAAGACTCTAATGCAAGCCTCCTGTCCTAGATGACACAGCTGGAGTCTAGGACCCTAGGGGTACTGAAGTCCCCCTGCTGCCCACTTCTCTCACCCTCCTCCACAGATAAACACACCCGAGACCCCATCCCAAGGGAAGGAGGAGGAAGGAGGAACCCTCCCCAGCACCGACAATCAGAGACTCAGCCTTGACTTGGCTTGCTAAGATAGCTACGCCTCCCTTCTCCAGCTGGCGGGGAGCAGTGACCTGGGAGCCCAGCCACCACTGGGGGAGGAGGAGCTGGCCAGGGAGCAAAGATGAAGGAGAGAGGGGAGGAGTCTGGGCAGCTCCCTCCTCCCACCACTGTTCCAGCAAAGTGGTTGAGCTAGAGCAAGAGAACTGATAACAGATAAGGGACTGGTTTTCCTGTGGCCTTGTTTATACAAACTTAGGTTCTTGCTTGCTGGTCCCTGGGGGTGGGGGAAGAGGAGAGCCCAGTGATGTCCTGGACTGAAGTTTGCTTTCAGCCAGGATTGTGTGGTTTATAGATCTTCCCCTTCCCCCCACCCTCACTCCCAATCCCAGACTTCCTGCAAGGAGCCTGCACTGGGTGAAGGTTTGAGCTGAGCTGAGCTGCCAGGCTCTCCATACCTGGAGTTGGGGAGTCTTTCACTCAAGAAGCTGTGTCTCTTCCCTGGTTTCTAGGTCTCTGGGCATCTGAGAAAGGATTTCCAGCCACAGCAGGGCCTTGTGGTAACAGGCTTAATCTAATTCAATAATTCCTTTCACCATATTCCTCAACCTCCCCGAAATAAGCAGGTTCTGAATTGTGCTGTGTCAGGGACCTGGAAGCTACTGAAGAGCCAGTGCTACGTGCCGGATGCTGTGCTAGGGAACGGGATCAAGTTGTGAAAAATAGACCCGGCCCATCCCTTGTGGAGATTAAAAGCAATGAAGTGGTTATATGAATCACAGGCCAAGGCAGGAAATGCCATCGAGGGCTTTGGCAGGGGCCCTAAACTTTGGGGATCAAGGAAGACTTTTGGAGGGGACATCTAAGCAGAGGTTTGAAGAATTGCCTACGTGATCACCAGAGGGACACAGAGAGCCTCGCAGGCAGAGGGAATACTGCAGGGGAAGCAAAAGAGGGGGTATATGCATAGAGGGGGAAAAGTGGCATTTTTAGGGGTCCCTTAGAGAAGGAAGGGGGTGATGGTGAGAAATGAAGCTGCAGAGGGAGGCTGGATCCTAGGGTTGTGGGGAGAAGGCAGAAAGGAGACATGGGGGGAGAAAAGAACAGAACCAGTGGTGGGCAGGTGGGGATGAGAAGTGGCCAAGAGAGACTGTCCTCCGCAGGGAAGTGGGAAGCACAGTTGTTTTGGAGCTATTCTTAGGTGGTCACTCTGAGGGCAGAGGCTTGTCAGATTCACCCGGATGCCCTTCTGTGTCAAAGCTCAGAAAACATTTGTGGGTCTGGGGCTCCTTCCCATGGGAGCTTCTGGGACTCATCTCCATCTGTGGCAGGTGTCTGTTTGCCTAATCCTGGTGCACCTGAGGTGACACCAGCCTGGAGATGTTGTCCTGGGGGCAGGGCACAGTCAGGGTCTCCTTAGCAGAAGCGATGAGAAGACAGCTCCTGCAGGCAGTGCCTGCTTCCACTGATACTCTCTACATCTGCTTTCCAAGGGGAGCAGTGAGAAAGATCTAGAACACCTTGATGATGGCTGACTCAACCCCTCCATGTGCATGAGTCATCCTTAAGAACTCCTAGCAAATCATCCGCTTACTCTTCCTTCCTTCCTTCTTTCCTTCCTTCCTTCCTTCCCTCCCTCCCTGTGCATTCAACAGTTATTACATACTCACTCTTTATTGACTCTCTGGTATTCACACACAGTAGGCACCTTCTCTGGGTTATGCTCTGCATGTTGTCCAGGAAATTCCAGATTTGGTAATATTAAGCATGATGGGTCAGTACAGGCTCCAATATCAAATTACTGAGGCTCAGATTCCCTAACTCAGTGACCCGGGGCAAATCTCTTCATCTCAGTTTCCTCATCTGTAAAACAGATAGCAATAGTGCCTACTGCACAGGCTGTTGGTAAATTAAATGGCAACGTTCCTGTAAAAGGCTTTGTGCATAGGAAATGGTCCGGGGATATTAATTCTACTATTTATGGATATCAGCTCTTCATTTTGGGAAAAGAAAATTATTAAGAGGGGAACTTTTTTCTTTTGAGAAGGTAATGGAATATTAAAGTTACTTATCCTACCAGCAACTGTTTTTATTTTTTATGTTCATTTCCAATATTTATTGTGAGAGCAGAATCTTAAAAAATTTCAGAAGCCTAGGGAATTTGATATTTTCTTTTCTTTTGATCTACTCCAGTAAACCTGCTGTGTAGAGACTCAGGAAATGACCGCGGGTGTGGGATCCACCCGCCGGGCCTGAGTTGGGAGGTGAGAACCCTGCGTCTGGATTCCTGTTCCATCCCTTATATCTTGTGGATCTTGGAACTTGTTTCTGCTCATCTGTTAAATAGGGATAACGACCCCCTTCATGGTTTATGAGCAGTAGAGCTAATATGGACAACGACATCAGCACACAATAGAAGATTGATAAATGCCAGTTCCTGGTCCCTCCCTTGGATCTAGTGTGGGGTTTAGAGAATGGGAGGTGCCCTGGAGCAGGTGCCGCCAGGCTGGTCCAAGCCACTCAGCCTTCCCGTAGGAGGCCCCTAAGCTACCTGAGAGGACTGAGACCCCGTTCTTCCCCCAAGGAAGGCGTCAGTCAGATTCTGTGTGGCTTTGCTGACACCACTGTAAGAAGAGGCGTGGTGGGAGCCCTCTCAAGATTGGAGGCAGGTTGAAGCCCTTTCCTGGGAGCTCCCAGGGGCTCCTTCCCTCTGCAGTCAAGGTAGGCTGAGGAGTGTCACAGAGAGGGACTATGGGATGTGGGCGGGGTGAGCTGGGGATGGCAGAGTTCAGGAAGAGTTTAGAAAGATCTAGGCACAGGAGCGAGGTGCAGTGATGATTAAGAGAAGCTCGTTAAGGCAGCCCTGTTACCCAAGTCGCTCACCCTGCGCTCCTCACCCCACAAGGGCCTTCTCAAGCACCAGTAGGATATTAGGTTACTAATGAATGCTTGCTTTTGTCTGTAGGCATTTTATACATCAGGGCATTCTTTCATAGCCGTTTGCTAATTTAAACCCCACAAAGAGGCTGCAAAAGGGAGGTAATAGACCCATTTGGCAGAAGAGAACACTGAGGCTTAAAGGGACTAAGAAACTGGACCAAGTGCACACAGCTACTGGGCTACGAGAGAAAGTCAGACCTTGTGTCAAGGCACCCACCACTGAAGGATAAGTAGGAGTTCTCTAGGCAGTTAGGGATTTGGTTATAGAATAATGTAGAATTTTTTCCATTAATTTTTTTTTTAATTAAATGAAAGCACTCTTTTTGTTGACCTCTTTGCTGACTGGGAACTGAATCTCTATGTGGCAGAGCATTCATGAGTCCCAGGGCCCCTCAGAAGAAGAAATGCATGCGGAACCCTGCAGATGGAAAGATTGAGGGCCGGCCTACAGAAGGATTTCAGAGTTGCTTGTTAATAGGTGACTAAGTGAGGTTACAAAACCATGCTGTCTGGGCATCAGCTGTCACCAACAGGATTAGGGGCCTCTCATCCAGTTAGTCTGTATCTAAGAGATCACACTAACAAACAGTGTGACCGTGGGGCCTTGGGAAGGCCTCTTCACCCCTCGGGGCCTTAGTTGGCTCATCTGTAAATGGATGAAATTTGTTCTCCACCCACCCCCACCCGCCATTCCAATTACCTTTATTGACTTTCTGTGTGCAAGTTGGTAGAACAAACATTTCCCAAATTCCTGGAAACCAGTCCAGTTCTGCCAGTACCAAATGGTGGCCCTGGATGTGTCACTTGGTCTCCCTGGGTCCTGGTTTCCTCATCTGTTATGTGCAGAGTGCAGCTCTTTGGGGTCCCTCTAGCTCATTCTCTGCAGAAATCAGTCACCGAGGATGGGCTAGGAAGCTGGGTAGGAAAGCAAGGCCGAGGGGCTCACCTGGGTGGGTCTGAATGAGGGAACAAATTGAGTGGGCTGGAGTCATAGAGGCCATCAGAGGGGAGGGGTCAGCAGAAAGGCTTAGAAGGGCAGAGGTAGGAGTTGTCTTGGTAGAGAAGGAATCAGGGCACCGAGCTAACCTGTCAGGCTTGCTCATCCTCTGGGCCATCTCAGAAGAGGTTCCTAGGGACCCAGGGCCAGCCTGGGGAGACCCTGAGGAGACTGGAGTCAGCTGTATGTCTTGCCCCTTGCCTGGCAAGCTCTGTCTTAGCCATGTGCCTGAGGCAGGCTTGGAGGAGAAGCCCTCGGGGGCCTTGCTCTGGTGGCCGGCAGCCTGGCTAGCTCTAGGACTGAGTTAAAACCAAGCTCTCCAGGCCAGTGGTATCTTTGCCATCTGGTGTCTGGATCCCAGCATGGGGGGCAGGCAAGCAGAGACCACAGGCAGCCAGCTGTGTCCAGAACAGCCTGTGGTGTGGTTATCTATGGCCAGGGCAGCTAAGGGGGAAGGGATGACTGCAGATAATGGCCAAACTGTTCACCCCCCTGTCTAGGGGCCATTGCCTTTCTTCACACAAGTGTGAGGGAGCCAGCTCCAGTCTGGCTGCTTAGGGAGACCTAGAAACTCTTACTTCCTTTCACGGTCCCGGCTGAGAGTGGAGCCTGCTGTGGATAATGGGAGCTGTTTCACTTCTTGCGACTCGCTTCTGGCAAATCAGATCTTCCCCCTGTGTCCCAGTGTCTCCATCTCCAAAGAGAAAGGTCTCTCTGGCCACCCTCCTACTCACAAGGACATGCTAATATTACCAGGAGATGTGAGATCATGTCTGACCCAGAGCTGTGGGTTCTTGGGGAGGCCCTAGGAAAATGCCAGATGCTACTATTGGTTATGGAGTTTAAGGTTCAAGAAGAGCCCAGTTGGGTTATTACTCACGAGGTCCTGGCCACCATGCTGATCCTAGGCGGGACGTGGTTAGCCAGGCCCAGACTAAGCAGAAAGCCAAGCGACTTCCTAGGTTTTTTGTTTGTTTGCTTGTTTTTTGTTTGGTTTTTGTTTTAGTACAACCTCAGAAACCTGGGTTCTCAGTTCTTGGAGAGAGCTAATGCCCCTTGCCCAGTGGCCAGGGTAGAGGAGAACATTGATTTCTGCACCTGGGCCCTTGAGTCTTCTCAGGAAATGACTATCATGAGCCCCACAAACCATCAATAATTGAAAAATGAGACCATGGGGCTATTTGTCCTGAGAGTTGAGCAGCCTCTAAAGAGGAAGGGTGAAAGGTGGAGGAGTTTATGGAAAAGTACCTCTTATAACTGGAGACCAGTATTTTTTTTTTTTTTTTTCTGTACTGGGGATTAGACCCAGAGGAGGTTTATCATGGAGTCAAATCCCCAACCTTTTTTATTTTTTATTTTGAGACAGTATCTTACTAAGTTGCTCAGGGTCTTGCTAAGTTGCTGAGGCTGGCCTTCAACTTGAGATCCTTCCGCCTCAGCCTCCCGAGTAGCTGGGATTACAGGCATGTGCTACTGTGCCCAGCTCAGTCTTAAACAGAGTCCAAAGGTGGATTCAGTCATGTGACCTTTTGAAAGGCACAGAAACACTCACAAAAAGCGGTCTATGTCTGAGTCTCCCCATCTGTCAAAGCAATGCCACAATAATACCTGTCTTGTCTGATGTTTGCAAGAATGAAACATGATCTAGAATGTTAATGGCTCCAGGGGAATATCTGGCAGGTATAAAAATGCTCACTAAGCGTTATGAAGGGAGAGAGGCTAGACTGTGAGGCCAAAGAGTGGGAACGTTCTGATGAACTTTCCTAACCTTGAGATGCCGGGAACTGAAAACAAGTCAGGGTGAAGATCCCCCAAGCATAGACTGACTTGTGGATGCCATCGGCCAGGAGCATGCAGCCCGGGCAACAGCATTCCTTGAATCAACTTTTTCAGATCACGGGAATAGAGGTTGCCAAGTAGAAGCAGGTTCCCAGAGGATCATCCCTCCTCCTCCATAAACAGTTCAGCCCCTCAGCTCCCAGATCCCAAAGGCCTTTGGAGACAGGTGTGAGGAGAGAGGGGTTCTGCAGTCAGAGCCCAAGGCTGGGCATGGAGACTTTTATTACCTGGAAGCTGCCAGTTACATCACCTGGAATAAATTCCTTAACCAGTCATCGCTGGGTAAAGGGTGAGGCTGCAGACAATAGGATTGTGGTCTTGCTGCTTCCGAGTTGTGTGAACTTGAACATGTCATCTGACCTCTTAAGAGTCATGGTTGCTCATCTGGGAGACAGGAGTGGTTGGAAGGATGGAATGAGGTGATGGCTGAGGTTCCCAAGTTAATTTGCATGTGCAGGTGAATGGAAGGGGTGACTGAGAGGAGCCACTACATGTCTGTTGAAGGGCAGGGACTGGTTACCACCCAGGGTTGGTGGAGATTCTAGAATCTCCATTCTAAACAGGTCTGCAGGAGTTTAGGTCAAAGGCAGGTAGGAGCACCAGCTCAGGGGGTGGGGTGGGAGGGACGGGGTCACATTGAATGGGGGTGGGGACAGTCTAAGTTAAATTCTCCAACAACCTTTTGGTGCCGCTTGAAGAGAAATTGATTTGGAACTGGAAAATTCATCCTGTAACTTGGGCCAGTCCTACCCACCTTTCTAGCCGAAGGAACAAATGGGAATTAATTAGCAAACGTGGCTGTCAAATGTGGCTGGTGTTATTATTAACTTAATGTGTTTGTTTAAAGGGGGAGGCTGGCTTGCTCCAAAGTGTGGCGTGTGAGCCACCAGCCAGCCGACTGGCCAGCCAGGTTTGGTGGGAAATCCTGGAGATTGTTTCCACATGGGAGTTTACAACACAAATAATTGGTTGCAGTGGTTGGAGGCCGCAGAGCGAGGCAGGATGGCCCCTGATGGTGGATTTTTCAGGGCTTTAGGTAGAATGCATGGCTGCCCTAGGGCCCCAGGGGCGTAGGCGCCTCGGTCTGAGGCCCGCAGGCAGGGGGACCTCGGAGCATGCCTGTGCCTAGGGCCTTTGCACGGGCTGGTCTGCCATGCTGCTCCAGAAGACACGGGGTGCTCAGCCACCCACAAGTGCACCCAGCTACACTGATGTGCTAGACAGCCAGAGTCAGGGCAGGGGAACACTGCTTCTAGAAGTCTGGTTTGTAATGTTGCTGGGGTGTCAGGGTCTGCAGATAGTGTCTTTGCTCTGAATGTTACTTTTGTTGACTCTGTGGCCTCGACTTCGTCCTTTGATCTTTCTTTCCACGCACTGAGTTCCTATGTGTCTTAGTCCTCCCTTCTGGAGAAGAACTGGATTTAAATGTTGGTTCCATCACTTGCTGAGTGTGTGACAGGATGAGTTAACCTCTCTGTGCCGGTTTCCTCATCTATAGAATGCAGGTGATGCCACCTCACGGCTTGGCTTGAGGAATGAATAAATTAACACTGGTAAAGCTCTTGACCAGCGGTTGCTCATAGTAAATTCTGTATAAGTGCTGGTTAAACAAATGAATGAGTTCTGGTGACTTTGAGCAGAGCGGGTTGCTTTTGGTTACTTGTGTCTCTATCATTTACTTTTTCCCCAAACCATTTCAACACGCAGTCTAAGAACAGCGTGTTTGTTGTGCACTTGACATTCCATTTCATGGCTCTCCTTGATTCTGTTGTAGTTCATAAGTTCCACCTAAGTCAAATCTGCCCTGGCCTGACTATACAGACTTTGTGAACCTATCTTCCTTTCTGAGGTCCCTAAATCCCAACAGCTGCTGGGGTCTTTGTTCTTTGAAAGATGATTCCTCTCCATCAGGCAGGGGGAGCCCAGCCCCTACCTACACACCCATCCTTGCTATTGCATCTGCATCCAAAGGCTGGTGGTCACCTTGGATTGAGGAGCGCATTGTTCTTGTGGCCTGTGGGACAGGGGTGCTTTGGGGTGTTGCGATGCTCCTTTTGAGTTCTGGTTTGTGTCTGGCTAGAGGTTTCGAGGTGCCCATGGTCATCCATTGCCCTGGTTTTACATGGGCTGGCCAGACTTGTGTCAGTGAAGGACATTTATTGACCATCCAGTCATTCCTTACCTACTTTACTGCAACCCATCAGTAATAAAGATGGAACGCTGTTGAAAAGAGAGCTGGAAAATCAAAGCTCATATAAACCACAAATACAGATAAGTAATTGTCAACAGACGCCCTCCTGAAACCTGAGCAGACTGTGTGCTTAAACATGTGTGCAGGTGGGATGTGTGTTTATCAAGTGTCTTTTCAAAGGTTCACACCTGCTGGGTGTGGTGGTGCACACAGGTAATCCCAGCAACTCACCACAGAAGGCTGAGGCAGGAGGATCATAGGTTCAGGGAAACTGTCCGAAGGATGTAAAATTTGCAAAATGCACAAAGATGTCCTTTGCACAATTATTTATGAAAGGAGACACTGGAAACAACTAATGTCCAGTATTTTGGGCATGGTTGTGAAAATATGGTTACGCTGATTTTAGTAGTTTTCAAACTTGTGTAGGATCATGAGTTACTTGAGAAACTTAATAAAATGAAGATTCCCAGTCTCTACCCCTAGAGATTCTGATTTAATAGGTTTGGGATGAAATTTAAAAAAAAAAAAATTTGCATTTTAAACATACCCTGTATGATTTCAATGAGGATGTTCTTTGGTTAAACATCTGAAAAAACTGATCAACTTGATGGGATTTTGCAGTCACTTGAAATGATGTTTACAGAACGATTATAATAGAATGGAGGAATGCATTGTAAATGAAATGGCATGTAAAATTGTATACATAAATCTTTATCCAATTATGAAATTCAGCTATGTAAATAAAGACAACATACAAAAATATAAACAGAGGCAGTATTAGGTAGGGCTTTTTCTTTCTTTTTCTTTTTTTTTTTTTGTATTTTCCAAAATTTCAAAAAGCATTGTTTTTTACCAAATCCCATAAACCTGTGATTTTAAAACATAAATTGTTCTGGAAGCAAATCAAAGGGCATCGTATTGGTTGCCCTCTTTCTTGGGATTTAGATGCCAAAAAGTTTCATTTTAACTGTGAAAGATTGAAAGATGGGCTTGGGGTTGTGGCTCAGTGGCACAACGCTTGACTAGCTGGTGTGAGGCACTGGTTTCGATTCTCAACACCACATATAAATAAATGAATAAAATAAAGTTCTATCAACATCTAAAAAAAATATTTTTAGAAAATTGAAAGATGCTGGGCATGGTGGTGCATGCCTGTAATCCCAGCAACTGAGACAGGAGGATTGTGAATTCAAAGTCAGCCTCAGCAATTTAGGAAGGGCCTAAGCAACTTAGCAAGACTGTCTCAAAATTAAAAAGGGCTAGGGGTGTGGCTCAGTGGTTAAGAGTCCCTGGGTTCAATTCCCAGTACCAAAAATAAATAAGTAAATAAAACCTGGGAAGAGTCTGAAGGAAGCTTTGGTCTTTAATTCCCAACCCCTCTTGAAATGCTGTCATGTGCAACTGTACCTGTAGACGTCTGATGAATTTGTAGAGTTATCAAAGGCACATTCACTCCTACCCTTAGTCATTAAGATTAAAAAAAAAAAAAAAGTCTTAGGGGCTGGGAAGTTAGCTTATGGTAGAGAGTGTGTTTAATGTGTACAAGGCCACAAATTTGATTCCCAGCACTGGAATACAAAGAAACCCCTGAGATGGTAGGGTTGGTTATTTTGTAGAGAGGAACTATCTTAATGCCATTATCTTCAGGAATTTTTATTTTTTAGGTATTATAATTTGTACGGGACAATGAGGCCCTGTTTCAAGAAATTGGAAATAAGGAAAACAAAGTTGTTTTCCGAGAGATGTGTGTATGAGTTCATTAAGGCTGCTGTAACAAAGGTCCACAGCCTGAGTGGTTTAAAAAACAAATGTCTTGGCTCCCAGTTCTGGAAGGTAGTGATCTGAGATCAGTCAGCAGGTGGGTTCCCTGTGAGGGCAGGATCCCTTCCAGGCCTTTCTCCTTGTCTTGCAGATAGCCATGTCCCCGTGTCTTCACCAGGTCTTCCCTCTGTGTGTGTTGAGGTCTGGGTTTCCTGTGGTAAGTACTTCAGTCATATTGGGTTAGTCACACTAATGACTTCATTTTAACTTAATTACCACTTTAAAGACCCTACCTCCATATCCGGTCATATCCTGAGGTACTGGGGGTTAGGACTTCAGTGTGTAAGTTTGGGGGGACACAAGTCTGCCCTACAAAAATGCATTGCTAAGCAACAGGTGGTGGAACACAGAGCCTTGAGCGCACTTGGTTTAAAGAGCTGGAATGGACAGATCCCTGAGAGGTCTGACTTTTGGAACTTTTGGAATGTGTCAGATAGCTCCATGAAAAGTTAGAGGCAAAGTGGACTGTTTCCATGGGGACCTGACCGGGGAGGAAGAGCCCGTTTGGCCCCGCATTGCCACCTGTCTGGTCCTGGTGATAAGTTTGCACTTCTGGAGCGAGCACGTTGGGGGAACTTGCTTTTCACCAGATCCGGTCATGGCTTACTGACTTCCCAGTCATGTGACTGGGGGCAAGTTCAGTGACCTGTCAAAGCCTCCCCTGGAGAAATGAGAATAACAATTCCTGTCCTGTCTCACAGGCTGCTGGGAGGGAAGGGGATGAAGGTGCTGGGTGAATCACACAACTCTTTCTGTCCCCACAAAGCAGACTGAGCAGGGAACCTCCTCTCTCACCTGCAGCAGGTGATCATGACGCTACCCCTGAAAGCTGGGTTCAGTTGTACTCCAAGGAGTGTGGAGCTTGGATCAGTTTCCACGGAGACGGGATGGCAGTGGCTCTAGCTGCAGCGTATGTGGAGCTGATCCAACACATTTGTGAGGCCCATGGTCAAAGACCTTGCGCATTCTTTATTTTGGAAGGTGGTTGGGTGGGTACCAGGGATTGAACTCAGGGGCACTCAACCACTAAGTCACACCCCAGCCCTATTTTGTATTATATTTAGAGACAGGGTCTCACTGAGTTGCTTAGTGCCTCACTTTTGCTGAGGCCGACTTCGAATTTGAAATCCTCCTGCTTCAGCCTTCTGAGTCGCTGGGATTATAAGCATGCGCCACCTTGCCTGGATTCATGCATTCTTTATTTGGAAATAGACATATTCTCCTTATATGAAAGTTTATAAATTTGGTAGAAAAAATTTTAAAAAGTGAAGGTTTCTCACTCTTGAAACCTTCTACCTCCTTCCTATCACTCAAGTGAATTATACCTTCACAAGTGAATTTTTTTTTTTTTTTTTTTTTGGAACCAGGGATTAAACCCAGGGGCACTTAACCACTGAGCAACATCCACACTCCTTTTTAAAAATATTTTATTTTGATATGGGGTCTCACTAAGTTTTTTAGGGCCTTGCTAAATTGCTGAGCTGGCTTTGAACTCATGATCCTCCTGCCTCAGCCTCCTGAGTTGCTGGGATTATATGCATGTACCACTGTGCCCAGATCCCTGAAGTTTCTTAAGCTTATTAAAAAAAATTATATATATATATATATATATATATAATAAAAAATATATATATTTATCCTCCATGCGATTTAGTTCACACTGTTTGAAAACTTGTGTTTGTAACTTAAAGAATGATTGTTAGCTTTTTCCCATGTCAGTTCATGAGTGTGGATTTTTGTTTGTTTTTTGTTTTGTTACTGGGGATTGAATCTAGGGGTGCTACCTCTGAGCTACATCCTAGCACTTTTTATTTTGAGACAGGATCTCACAGAGTTGCCCAGACTGACCTCAAACTTGTGACCCTCCTGCCTTAGCCTTCCAAGTTGCTGAAATTATAGGCTTGCATCACCCCAGGGCTGGATCTTAACCTTATTTCTTTTTAACTGTTGCATTGTGTTCCATAGAACAGATACATTGTGCATCATTTAACTATTGTCTCATTAATGAACACTGAGGTTATTTCCAGTTTTTTAAAATATAATAATACTATACTATAAAAATATAATACAAGGAAATCTTTGCTCAAATATCTTTGAGCACTTGTGCAAATGGATCTTTGTAGGGTAAATTTGTAGGTATGAACTGACAAGGACTCTGGGGTATGTACACATTGGAATTTTGATAATTTTGTAAATGACTCTAGAAAAAGTGACTATCAATTTACACATCAAACTACATGTCTGTCTTCCTTTTCACATGAGAGGGATAAAATAGACAAAGGTGGGTTGAGCATCTAATCAAATCTAGTGTCCTTAAAGCAGTTCTGTCATTATCTGTCTAGATGTCTTAGGCCTCATCAGTTTTCTGACCCTCTAACCTCTCTGTAAATGGTGCATTGAAGGGATGCCTGTGAGGTGCTTGGAAGCAATCAAATACTTGGGAGAGGCACTGTGGTCATGACTGGCCTGGCCTAAGCTCATTCACCCCCATCTCCTCTCCCAAGAACACGGCAGATACTGGCTGCATCTGATCCAGAAAGCAGACCAATGGCCTCAGGTCACCATTAAGGCAGAGGCCCCAAGGAATGAGAAGTCCAGCTTTGATAAAGTTATCTAGAATTTTGTGTTTGGAATCATCTAGAAAGAAGCAATTTTAACTTCAGCATGTAACTTTTGCATTTTGTGAATTCACAGTGTTTTATTTTGAATTACATAGCAACCTGTGACATATCCTTAGGCCTGAGGACTTCTGAGGGTCTGCCAGTGTCTTCCCCCACTTGCAAACCATCATAGGCAAAGTGGCTTCTGGGATTTCCCAGTTCTTTAAGACTGGGTGGAGTGCATGGGCCTGTAGTCCCAGTTATGGGGAGGCTAACAAGGGAGGATTGTTTGAGCTCAAGATTTAGAGGCCAACCTGGGCAACATAGAGATACCCCCAACTCAAGAAAGAAAGAAAGAAAAAGGAAGGAAGGAAGAAGGGAAAGGAAGGAAGAGAAAGGAAAAGACCCACCAGTGTATTATGGTATTTCATCGCATAATCATTACAGATTTTATGTCAAATATTTTTACAAAAAAGCAGGCTGTGGCCACTATGTGAAGTTTTTCTTTAAAATTGTGACCATAAGGGGCTGGGATTGTGGCTCAGTGGTAGAGCACTTACCTAGCACATCTGAGGCATTAGGTTTGATTCTTAGCACCACATAAAAATAAATAAAATAAAAGTATTGTGTCCATCTGCAAGTAAATATATTGAAAAAATATAGTGCCAGTATGCCTTTAAAATCATTTATTACTAAACCATCTTTGTTGCAAGATTAGGATGCATGGAATATACATTAAAATCGAATGGTTGAAATTGACGTGTGTCATTTCTTGATGACAGTTCAGTGAACATTTTTCTGATCTGAAAAAAGTGAACACATTAGTTGCTATTAATTTGTGCCCCGTAGGTCAAATACTACAATGTTGTGAAGTACGGACCTACAAAATTTAATCTTCCGTGTCCAAAGATTCTGTACTTCTCTCAGCCGTTTCGTTATCTGACCCTCCATCCTCAGCACCATGGTAAGATGTGTTTATCATCAGCACAGCAGTGCTCTGAATGAACCCCAGCAGTGGGCTATCACATACACAGAACATGCACAAGTGCTGAGAATTCTAGGTTCACAGCTTATAGTGCTTAAGACAAACGTGTATCCGCGTGTTGCTGCTCTGTTTAACTTTTGAATGGAGAGAAGAACAGAATTATGCAATGAAAGGTTATAAACCAGTTTTTGGACTGAAAGGGTATGACTATTATGTGGTGAAAGACAGTGTTCAAACCATATTAGTTTTCTCTCCTCATTAGAAGCTAGCCTGTCTCAGTCGTGGCGTTAACAGAGCAGAACTTTAAAGACTTTAAGAAATCATTTGTTGCTTTATATACAAAGTTCTAGAGATACAAAAGAAGAGTGTTGTGATTTGGGAATTTCACTATCTTCTTAGGCTACATATTCGTACCCACAATAAATATAAATGGATATATAAGTAGGGGCATATAACTATCAATAGTTCATATAACAATAAATACTGTTGAGTTGAATTGAATCATGCTTATAATTACCCTACCCAAGGTCAAATATGAGCCTCTTGGTTTCTACCATTTTCATTCCCAATGGAAAATCCTGTTCTATATTGTAGATGGAGAAGTAATAACTAGCATTTCCACCTGCTGAGCACAGTGTCTCATTGTACCTTCACAACATCACTAGGAGTCTTACCATTTTATCACTGAGGAACCAGAGGAGGGTGAGCCATCTCTTCCCGAGGTCGCCCAGGTGACAAGGGGTGGAGTCACCCAGGCTGCCCAGTTGCAGACCTTGCTTGGTCTCACTGCCTCGGTGGCGTCAGGCTTTCCAGAGTAGGTCTACTGCAGAAACACAACCCAGCCTGTTTCCAGTCTTCGTATGAACAGAAACCTCGGGGTTTCACACCTTACAAATCCGCTTTGGACTTTGGTCACTGAATGTCAATCACTGCTGTGGGATAAAGCCTTGTCATCCAGGGCCTACGAGCAGGCCCAAGAGGACAAGGAGGCTTTTGTGGTTGTCATGGGAAATATGAGTTTTGTATCCCTCCCCCATGGCCCAGCGTTCCAGTGTGTCCTGACCAAGGCAGCTCCTTCCTTAGGTGAGGCCCCAGGTGCCCCAGGGCCAGAGCTGCCACTCATGGCTCCAGTTGTTCATTCATCCAGTGACACTCCCTTGGGCCTCACCCCTCTCCTCTCCCTGCCACCCATGGTGAGAACAGAGCAGGAATGCAGGCAGGCCGGGTCCCTGCTCTCCAGGAGCTTCCTGAAAGCAGGGGCTGGTTGACAGCCACTTAGATAATGTCCCAACCAGTACTATGCATGCGACTGACTGAAGAAGTGCTGCAAAAACCTAGAAGTCCCATTCACACCCAGTCCTAAAGGACAAGGTGACATTGGCCAGGTGTCGGGATCAGGGAAGAGCATTTACTGAACTCACCTACCAGTCGCAGGGGTAGTGCTTTACAAGTCCTAAGTCCAATTCGACCACCAGGCACTATTACGTGCACTTCATTTTCCACATTAGCATACAGAGCACATTTAAAACTGGGATAGAGGGGACCATCCAGGGGGTGAGAACAGGGAGACCAAAGGAGGGGTCCCCTGGGTAGAGCTCTGGGATGCCCCTGCTTTAAGGGCGTCCTTGGGCTGGGGGTGCAGCTCATGGCTAGAGTGCTGGACCCAGATTCCATCCCCAGCATGGCAGAAAGAAAAGAAAAGGACCTTGTCAACTTGACAAAAAATAGTAGGGAGGCAGAGAGGCAGAGACAGGGAGTTGGGAAACAACAGAGGAAAGTGCTTCTAGAAGGCAGGAACAAGTGCCTGGGCAACTGCTGCCAATAACAGGCTGAGAACTGACCGGCAGGTATCGGGAGTGGTGGCAGTACTGCCCCATTATAGAAAGCTCCAGAAGAATCCCCAGGACCAAAAAAAAAAAAAAAAAAAAAAAAAAAAAAAAGAAAGAAAGCTCCAGAAGATCAGAAGAGGAGGACTGAGGGCTGATAATATGTAAGTCTTCTGAGGAATTTAATTCTAAAGGGAAGGAGAAAAATAGGTTGATGGCTGAAGGGTAGCCCAGTGCCAAGGGATTTTGCTTTGGGGGTGGGGTGGCGCTCTGATAGGAAGGTCTTGGTGGGTGGAGAGAATGCACCTAGTACAGAGTGGAGCCTAGGGCTGCCCCAGGGGAAGGACAGCCCATGGGCATTGCCACCTGCTGTCTTTCAGGGCAGGTCCCTGATTAACATGTCCTGCAGAGCCTGCTCATTTGATTTCTTTTCCCCCTTGTCCTCTCTCAGATCTTAGCAGAGCCACCAAGAGAGGGAGGCAACATTCTTCTCTGGATATTGCCAGGGCTGCAGGCATCTTTGAACATCTGTCCCCTGGGTGTCAAAAGCCTAGCCAAGGGCTCGGGCTGAGAGGAGTGTCCTGTGGATCTGTGGACTGAGAGGGAGGAGGGTCAGCTGCATCAGGAGACATGTTCAGGAGACATTTCTCAAAGCCTCTTGCTTCTCAGGAGCCCCCGGGGGTTTGAGGACTCGGACCAGGGGATTCCAGCTGTTATGTAATGGACATAGTATCAAATCATTCAGAAACAGGTTCCCTGTGAACCAAATTGCAGCAAGTTAATTTAAAACTTACCTCAGGATTTCGAATGGACTAAATTGGCCAATCAGGACCCTGTGGGGTGGATTTACTCCTTTTCAAAAAGGTTTGAAAACTTAAGAAATATGCAGCTCAAGGTAGCCACTGCCTATTCTGTCCCAGAGCTCCAAAGTAAGTCTTCTCAGCCTGACTGTGTTTGACAGATAAGTACACAAACAAAAAGAGAGGAGGAACTAAATTTGGAGAGCTTTGAATGCAAAATCAGGGGATTCCCCATTAGGGAAAAATTCCTCTGGTTACCCAAAAAGAATTGGGTAAATGAGGCAGAAACATCAGTGTTATAAGACAACTAGCATGTCACAGTACTGGTTACTTCATTAACCACTTTCTCATTAACAACAACAACAAAAAAGAATAAGTTTTAAAAAAATATCGTAGGTATATATCCTCCAGCCCCATGGCCCCCAGAACATCCATTTCTCTTGTCCTCATTTTATTGTAGGTTATATTGTAAATTGTTTTCTTACAAAGTAATAAAATGTAAATGTGGGTTTTAGGTATGCTAATGTTTCAGGTTGGCTGAGCATGAATTCCCAAACCAGTTTTGGGTTGAGGGGCCTACCAGGAAGCAGTGAGAACAGAGTGGGAGGTGGGATGGGAAGGGAAAACAAGAAATTCCCCATTGTTCTAGCCAGAGAAAGCCAGGATTTAGGAAGCCATGTGATTTGATGTGAGCTGGAGACCTTCAGGGGACATCAGAAGAGAATCTATACATGAACCATCCAGAGGCATGTTTGCCTCAAGAGTGACTGGAAGTGGCCAGCAGCCCCTCAGGAAAGTGTCTCCAGCCACAGAGGGGGACAGGAAGAAGGCAGGCAGCACAGTTCTCCACCTCCGGGGGTGCTGAGCTTCACCCCTATGAAGAACCCCTGCAGAAAGTGTCCCGGAGGGGTGGGGGTGGCGTGGAAGGACATGGGTCCCTGTGGAATAGGGTAGAATTGGAACCAGGGAGGGCACAACAGATGCCCCCGCAGGCTGCTGGGAAGCCTTCCCGGGCTCATTGGTTGGTTGGTTTGTTCAGACTCATCTTCTAACTTACAAGGATAATCAGTGGTAGTAAGGATTTCCTTCCAGAAATTTGTTAAAATCAAGTCATTTTTGTGAAGTGGAGAAATACCTGAAGCTTCAGGGTGGAAGGAAATGCTTCCCAACATAAGGTGACTTTGGTTTTGTGTTTTTGAATGGAAAAACCCAACTTGTGATACGGTCGAAGGAAGGCTGGGCCTGGCAGGATGGTGGAAGGTAAGGGTATGTGAGGATCCTCAGGAGGTTGCCTAGGGGACCAGACCGTCAAGGCGGCCAGTAAAGTGGGAGAAAGTTTGGAAATCCTGATTAACAAGAGTTTAATAATAGCCAAGAGTTCCTGTAGCTTCAGGGAAGGTGATATGATTCAGAGAAGCCATTAAGGACAAGAGAGGCCTGCGTGAGGGCGTTCAGAGGGGTTGCCCTAAGCCTGCAGGAACGGTAAGAAGTTTTCAACCCATGATGGGAGATGACCCTGAAATGGGAATGATGCTGAGAACAAATCCTCAGATTGGATGCAGACGAGGTGATTTAATGGAGGTATAAGATAAATGGAACAGCAGAGCAGTAGAGAGTCCACTGTTGTTGGTCCTCCAGGGCCTAAACAGTATGCTGCCCAACTGGACCTCCCTATATATTCCCAGAACCTAGGATGGTGCCTCGTGTGGTTGACACTCATGAACTATTTGTTGAATGAATGGACAGGCGAAGAAATAACAACCTACATGTTTTTGAGGTTTCTAAAGAAAATAGTGTTTGTAATTCCTCAAACAGAATTATCAGATGACCCAGCAATTCTGCACATAGGTGTACACCCCAAATAATTGATGAGTGGACGTGATTGGGTGTGTGTATACTCATGTTCGTAGCAAAGTTATTCACAATAGACAAAAGATGGCCTCCACTATCCATCAACTGATGAATGAACAAATGAAACGTGGTATCGTCATACAATGGAACATTATTTAGCCTCATAAAGGAAGGAAATTCTAATACGTGCTATATTACATGGATGGACCCTGAGGACATGACTGCTAAGGAAAATAAACCAGTCACCAAGGGACAATGGATTCGCTCCTATGAAACATCTAGAATAGTCTGATTCATAGAGACAGAGTAGACTAGGGATCACCAGGGGCAGGGGAAAGAGAAGAATGGAGAGTTATTGTTAAATGGATACAGAGTTTCATTTTGGGGAGATGAAAAAGTTCTGGAGATAGATGGTGGTAAAAGATGCACCAGTCTGAATATACTTACTGCCAGTGAACTCCCCGAATGGACAATTGTCAATTCAATGTAACATTCATTTTACCACAAGAAAAGAAAAATCATAACCCTCAAGCATGGCACAAGCAAGATACATTGAGCACACGGAACATGCTAGAATCTTTCCTCAGCCCCCCAGGAACTCTCATTCATGTAATTCTCAGGATGACCCTGTGAAGCAAGTACTATCTTTTCCCCAAGAGAGCCAGGTACTTTACACATATGGTTTCTTATGGGGAAAACCCTTTAATGTGGGTTAGTTACTATGTTCATTTCACAGATGCAAAATTGAGCCCAAGAGACGAGAAGACACGCAGTGGGCAAGGAGCCTGAGCAGGCTGACAGCTCGGGTGGAGTGAGCCCAGAAGCCCTGACATTTCCTTATACCATTTTGTCTCTTTCTGTCAAGATGAGTAGAATCGGAGTGGTTGGCAGAGTTCATTCAGGGGGTATGTATTAAGTACCTACTGTTTACTCAGTTTTGTCCTTATTACTAAGAAGACCGGGGAAGTAGAAAACGTTCGTGTTGCCCTCATGGAGTTGGTGAGGAATGTGGGTCAGTGTGCTACTTCAGATTGTGATGTGCCCAGAGGAAGAGAGTCATGGTGGCAAGATCAGTGGGAAGATTTCTGTGGTTGGGGCCCCCTGAGAGGGAGTCGTTCAGACACACCACGTTTGAGGTGGCAATTGTGCAAATGTGAATAACGCTAACACAAACTCGCAATCCCTTGTCCCCAAGCCTGAAATCCCCAGGTCTCAGAAAAAATTCTTTCCTTTTTCTCTCTTTTCTTCCTTCCTCCCTCCCTCCCTCCCTCTCTTTCTTTTCACTGATTTGACACCAAACATGTAAATGTGACCTGAGCTGGACTTGCTATTTGCAGTCTCCTAAAGAATGTTGGCACATTGGCTTCAACATGGTGAATGTCACAGGTGTCATGGGTTGTAAGATAAGCACCCAAGGGGCTGTATGCTAGAGATGGTTTATGTACTGTATTTCCCACTAAGATAAGGAAGATTCTAATTTCTGGTCTCAAGGGATGCTGGGATATTAACCTGTATTCCTCACACAATAGACCACACGACACAGGCTTTCTGCCAAATGCTATACCAACATTAACCTGTTTAATCCCCCACAGACCTGTTATGATTCCCATATTATAGATAAGGAAATGGAGGACAGAGAAAATAAATAACCTAACTTTTAAGTGATGGGGTCAGGCTGAACCTAAGTTCTCCCTGTCTACACAAGAGCATTTCAGTGACAGACTTGGTGAGAGCAGTGTTGGGATCCAGATAAAGATGGAGTCAGACTGTGGAAACATGGGAGGAAGGAGCTGGAGGGACAATAAACCCCAGGGAAGGGTCACCCATCTGAGTGTTGGCAGGGAGAGGAGGGCACCAAGGGTCAGGAGGGACATCCCAGGTCAGGTGGGCAGCCAAGGTTAAGGAATACAGAGGGGTTGGATTTTTCATGGGAGCCTGGGCCCCCTGGGGAGGCTACACCTTGGGTATAGGGCCCAAGAGGCCTGGGTCTCCAACCCTGGTCTTTAACTTGTCATGTACTCCCAGACATGAGTGACACCCTTAGGCCTACAGACATTCCCCTTTCTGTCGAAAGAGGAAGCAGCCACAGAAGATCCCCTCGGTCTACTCTATGAGGTCTGAAGAGGAACCTGGATATGATTTGGAGTTTTTGAAGAAATCTTGCTTTGATGTGGTCCAATCCAACTTCTTCATTTGCTGGCCCAACAGAGACTGTGGGAGGTGGTACCCCTGTGGGGACCGACTCAGGGGACTGTATCGTCCAGGGACCTCCAAGCAGGGGTTTCCCAGCCCTGACCCTGTGACTCCTCAGTTTCTCTAGTTATCTCCAGGCCTGCTGAAAGTTCCTCAAGGAAATATTTAAATATTGAAATAAACATTCTACAAAAATAAAACCATGAAAAAGTAAACCTACATCAATTAGTAATTTTTTTGGAAAGTAGACGAGAAAAAGAGAGTTATGATCTTTTTTAAAGATGCCAGTAATGGTCGGGCACAGTGTCACACACCTGTAATTCCAGTAGCTCAGGAGGCTGAGGCAGGAGGATCACCAGTTCAAAGCCTGCCTCAGGAATGGTGGGGCGCTAGGCAACTCAGTGAGACCCTGTCTCTAAATAAAATACAAAATAGGGCTGGGGATGTGGCTCAGTGGTTGAGTGCCCCTTAGTTCAATCCCTAGTACACTGCTCCCCCCAAAAAAGATGGCAGTTATTATAAAAACACGGGCGATCAGGCAGTGTGTAGGGGACCCCTGGGCTCTGGTCTTAACTCTCCTCACCGTATTACTTTGGGTGTGCCTCTAGAAGTCCTAAAAAAGGGCTAATGATGGACTTGCCATAGTTGCTGGGAGGATCGTGAAGTAAGATGGGCAATACTGCTCATCCCCCTTCAGCAGAAAATATTTCTCCTCACCAGCCTTGATTCTGCTTTCCTGATGGAGGGGAGACTTAATTTGTGTCACTCTGGGCTCCTAATCCCCAAATTTCTTTCTCAACCTCAATTTCCATGTTAGTCAGGCTAAGCCAGCCCATGCCACAGTGACAAAGAAGACCCTAAGTTTCAGTGGCTTGAACATTCAACCTTTTTTTTTCTTGCTCTGATAAGAATGGACAGAATGTCTCCCATCTTGTAGCCATGCAATCCTGTGTGTGGGCTATAAGGTCACAGTGACTTGAGTTTGGGCCCAGAAGTGACACATGTCACTCATAGTCCATTGGTCACAATTATTCAGATGACCCCTCCCTAACTTCAAGGAAGACTGGAGCACCTGGATTTTTAGTGGGTACAGATAGTCTGTACCACAACATCCTCACCTCTAAAATGTGAGGGTTGAACTGGATGAGCTCAGAGCAGGCACCACCCAGCTCTGGTCCTCTAAGATCTTGTGAGCCAGAGGCTTGGAAGTTGATAACCCATGAGAGGTGACAGTGTGCTGGGTCATTGTACATAGCTTCCATAGGAAGAGCTGCCCCCCTTCCCAAATGTCAATTTTATTTCTCTATTCTTCTCAGGCCAGCTTTGAGTTATTTTTCCCCTCTGCTGCCCCTCCATGAATTCCCAAGCCCCAAATATTTCCAGCCTATGAGGACAAATAAATGTGACCCTAGATCAGTGCAAATGTTTTGCTTTCTGAAAGAAATAGGGCCAGCCTTGAAGCAGGACACTGATGGAGAGCTGACAGCCATGCAGTTGGCAGACTGGAACCACCAGACCCTGGGATCCCTTTTTCCCTTTAGCATTTCTAGAGGAAGTCAGGAAGAATTCTAGACTCCCCCATTTGTTTTTCTCTTCTTTCTCTATTTGTATGCTCTCTATCTCCTTTCCCTGTCTGGTGAGATCTAAGATAATTAAAGATGGTCCATGTACATTTGAAAGGCAATGTATGAAATGTTAGATTGGGAATAGGCCATGGATGTAAGATTCCTTGGTTTCAGCAAGGGCATTTGACAAACCCTCAGGTGGCCCCAGGAGGAGGGTTGAGGTGCTCAACTGGGGTGACCTCATGCACACTCCTATCGTGGTAACTGAGCTTCTACCTTCTTCAGGAGACCGCATCACCTTGAATCTCTGTTCTGTTAGAGGATCCTTATCATGGTTGCCTGGCTCCTACGCCATCCTCCCTGAAGGAATGTCAGAGGCCTCTGAATATTGCTTCTCTCAATTCCTTATCACCATTCAGCAACCTGCCAGCTAGAGCATCTGCCTGATTGGGTGAGGGGCTCCCAACTCCAAGTGATCCTGCACCTGGGTGTAAGCTTCCAGAGTCACTTGGCTGTTCTAAAATTCTTGGATGCTCCTTCCATAAAAAGGTGGGACCTCCCCTTGAATGAGTCCCCTTGTGACTGCTTTGATCAGTAGAGTTTGAAGAAAGTGATGTTCTGTGACTTTTGGGGCTTGATAATAAAAGGTCTACAGCTTCCGCCTGGTTCTCCTACAGTAGCCACTCTGGGAACCCAGGTGCCAGGCAGCATGGAGAGCCACAGGTAGTTCCATGCATGGCAGTCCTGGAAGAGCCCAGGCTTTGACTCATTCTGATGCAGGTACCAGATGTGTGAATGAAGAAGCCTCTAGATAAGTTCAGTCCCCATTGAGTTCATCTACTTTTTCCATCTGAAGCCCTAGACGCGGTGGGGGGCTGTGTTCTGTTCAAATTCCTGACTCAGGCATCTTCCTCCATTAATATGAAGATAGACAGATCAAGGTTCAGCTTCCTGGAGAAATGCCTCTAATAGAGGGCTGTATAGCTCATTCCTATCCAGCAGCCTCTTTGGTGACAGTTTGTAGTCGGAAACAACCAACCACAGCAACAAGAAAGAGAACAGAAGGATTATTGGGAAATTGTGAATTTCACAATTGGAGTAGACAGGGCACAGTGATGACGACGGGTCTATTGGGGTGGTCAGATCTAGGCTCTGCCACCTAATGGTCCTGCCCTCTTGGCAAAGGTGAGCCTGCTCTGTTCTTCATGAGTCCTCATGGCATCGTCCTTCCCTCATCTCCAGAACATTCTGAGATTCTGAGCACCCTACACCTTGAACATTCTTCAGTTATCTCAGTCTTCTTTTCTGCAGGCTAAATAAAAATTCCCATAATTAATTTTACAACTTAGTCATCATGACTTCTTTTGAAATCACTCCAAGTATCTCTTTTAATTTTTAGGGCCTCCTTTTTTTGACTGGAGGCTAAACCCGAAGTACATAGACACCAATGACAAGGTGGCTGCATGCTTTCTCTCTGCCTCTCTACTTAGATTTCTATTTAATAACCACTTAAATCTCTTATGCACTGTTATGCACAGTGTATGGAACACCCCGTGTCCCTTATCTCTGTCCATCATCCCTTCTTCATGATCTTATTATTTCCACTGATTCAGTGAAACGGGGCCCACTGTGGTCTTTATTTAGATAGTTTTTATTATACCTGTGGGTAGATCTTGTAGGCAGGCCTTAGCACAGGTTGACTGTGGGTTTCCTTTTAAAAGGTCAGTGTGAAACAGGAAGTGTGACTAAGAAAGTCTTCTTCCTCCAAGAAGCCTCATTTCATTAGCTGGAAAAAGGTGCCTGTCCCTTCCCCCCACAGACTTATTCATGACCCAAGCAGACACGTATCAAAACAGCACATATTTCCCAAAACAGTGGAACGTGCACACTAAGGCTCACGTGTGCAGTGAGTAGTTATTTCTCAGTTATTTGCTGTGTCTTGGGCCCGTCCTCATGTCATGTGCTGCCTGTTATGAATCTGAGGACAGGCAGGCACCTGAGAGCTCTTATCAACTGTGTGACTTACCAGGGAGGACGGTGGCGCCCAGGAGCTGAAGCAGCTGGTGATGATCATACCCACCAGGGCAGAGCCAGAATGGAAATTGGGGTCTCCTGACTCCCAAGCCACACTAGCCCAATTAACGTGCCCACCATGCTAAACATCTGGGAGGGCCCCTGGATCTTTCTTCTTGGAGCACATAAGCCAGGTAATGTTTTAGTGTGGACATGGGTTTGAGGACAGGATCCTGGGCAAATTAATGTAGGATTCCTGACAGGGGTCTCTTTGGGAGGAAGTAGTTGCTGTCCTTTTGGTGGCCTGCTTTACAACCTTATTTCTGTTTCCTCATCTGTAAAATAGAAAAAATACTTATCTTTACGGTTATCATGAAGTGAAAATAAGTGAATACACATAAAACGTTTCAAAGCGTCTTGGCTTGTGATGGCTCTGCCAATGTGAGCTATTGCTATTCTGGTGGGTTAGTTAGCTTTCCTCCGTTCTATTCAACTCGACGAGAATCTGGCACCAACCAAAGGCTTTGCTCAGGCTGTGAATAGGGCCACATTGAGACTCCACCTTAACCCTGGCCAGTCTCCCCAAAGCCAGAAGTTTGTCTTCAGAGCTGAAAGAAATAATATTGATGGTCCAATGCAGAGTCAACTCTGATGGAGTGTAGGGGTGTCTCCTCAGATAGGGCTGTGTGCTGTGTCTACCCCTTAGTGGACACTTTGCAGTGTCCATTCTGACTTGGCTACTGATACTGAGAGCATGAATTGAGGAGCAGACTGGGGATTCCGTATACTTGGACCCAAGGCAGAGCAGAGTGGGAAGATGTGAGGGGGAGCCCAGCCAGATTCAAAGGTGCTGGGTGCCAGCTCCACTCAACCTTTATCAGTTGCTTTAACTCTCAATGCCTTTGCTGGGACATTCAAGGGTGGGAGTTAAATCCCAATTCTAAAAGGCACGTAGATACTTCTGACTTTGGAGTTGCCTCCTTCTGCCCAACAGCTTCCTAAAAATGTAGACTTGCCACATCGGAGGAAGATGACTGTTGCAGTGTGGGTGCTGTGTCAGCAGGATTTACTGGGGGTGAACCAGAGCGACAGCTGCACTTGTGGGGAACTGAACAGGACTGAGTGTTAATAAACTGATTTGTGTTCCATTTGTGTAGTTCTGCCAGTACCAGCATGAAGCCATGGGCTCTGTGTCAGCCCACAGCTAGCCTCTTCCGGAACCCTCTGTCTACCTGGGTCAGGGATCCTCTTTCCAGGAGTGAAGCCGATGTGTCCCAGGACAGAGATGACCTTTGTGCTGTTGTCCACTGCACAAGAGCATTTTCTTTTCTCAGATACTCTTGATGATTAGAGAGCAGTCCTTACCTGAATGCCCTGGGTGGGCACTGGACATGGTGATGGATGATTTCTCAGCAATCTGCCGTGTTTCTAGATGGGATCAAAAAAATCATCCTTTGGTTCTTTATGGATCTGGACCTGGAATTCATTCCATCTTAAATCACAATGAACCAAATTTTTCATTGACTTCTAGCTGATTTGCAAAGAAGTACATTTTTAAATAAGAACAACAACAACAAAATTTTTTTGATACCTTGTAACAGGGATGGCTAGGTATTTTTCATTTGTAAACCTAGTATTTAAAAACATCATGTCTTGATTTTCCTGTTGCTTACTTTTCTTTCAGAGTTTCTTATGCAGATCTGGGAAGAAATAGTAGGAAAAAAAAGTAGGCCTTGGTTTGGGGGATTGGAATGAGACAAAGTAGGCATTTGCAGTTCCCGGCGTCTTCTTTTCTGAACATCTTCTGAGCCTGAGAAAATGGCTCTCAGCTGCCCTGGCAGTCCTGTAGCAGCCCTTGCTTTTCCTCCAAATCCTGGCACAGTGGCAGCCTGGGGAGCACCCGCCTTGCTCCCAGCCTTCTGGGCACGGGTTGGGGTGCAGAGGTGTGTGCAGCCAGGGGCAGGAGCCTCACTCCCTGAGGAGCTGAGCCGGCCACACTGCTCGCCTCTCCCAATTAGTTCCCCAAAGGGAACAAAGCCTTATTTCTTTCCTCTCTTAGTTCCCAGGCACTGGTTGGGGAAAAGACAATCCTTGGCAGCTGAGGGGTTAAACAGAAAACTCAGCGAGGGGGTGGTGGCAGGCAGCTGCAGCGGCTCCTCAGAGCCCACTCCAGCCTAAACAGAGGCTCCAGCAACTCCTTGGAGACTTGAACCCTGGGCGATGGAATTTTCCCTTGCGTGGAGGCTATTGTCCTCTGGAAAGGGCCAGGGCCAGAGGAGGGCTTGGGGAGCACTGATCTCCCTGAACCACAGCCAGGGAACTCCTGAGAGCCCAAGGGCTCGGTCCCACCCAGCTGGGCTTGGGTGAAAAGGCAATGGGGTGCAGCCCACCCCTCCTCCTCTGGAGAAAAGGTGGGGTTGTGGGGGCTTCCGAAGGCCTGGGCACCAGTTGTTGCCCTACTCCTCAGCCCCAACCAGCCAGTCACTGGGATGGAATAAAAGGCTTGGTTCCCATAGCAACCGAAAGGCCTATGGTTTTTCACAGAGAACAAGATGGGCAAGGGGAGGCAGGGAGGTGGAAATGAGGGTGGGGCTGGAGGAGGCAGGAGGAGGAGGGAGGGGCCGCCTGTTCACCTCAGCTGTTTGAGTTCGAGTCTCAAGGGGAGTTTTGTCGCTTCTGACCTGGGAAACACAGGCTACTCCAAGAGTTGGGGGTGCTCTTAAAGGCTTCTCAGTTCTGTGGGAATGGGCCTCGGGTTGACCTCAGGGGCGGCCCGGGAGAGTTGAGCAGAGCCTACCTTTGGAGGTAACGAGGCAGGGCCTGTGTTATAACTGGAGCCCCTGGAGGTGTTGATGGAGGCTCGAGCCCATCGAGAGCTATTTGTGAACCGAGATTAGAATAGCAGGCGCCTGCCTCCTGGACCCAGCTCTGGACTAGATGTGGCTATTTTTAATATGGAGCAGGGGCCGCGCTGAGACCTGGACAAAGTGCAGAACCTGGGCGGACTTCATCTCAAGCACTGATTTGTGAGAGAGTTTAAAATCTGTCCGCAGAGTGAGCAGATGGGTTTATCTTCAGTGAAAACAAGCGATAGGACAGGAGACTTTGTCCCGGGACTTGGGGATGAGAGGTCCCAGAATATCATCACGAGCACAGAGGTCATGGCACCTTTGGTGTGACTCTCTCTGAAACTTTGTCTTGTGAGGGCTTCTAACCCGGCACCGGCAGGAGGACCTTCTATGATGCCCATAAGAGTGTGTCGTCTACCAAATGGGACAAAAGAAGCAGAGTTAATGAATTGACATACAGCTTAGGAAGAGAGATGAATAGTCCACACTGTTCAAGAATCTTAAAATGATGTTAAAAACCCCAACAACAACAAAACCCCCAAACAAAACAGAAACCAAACTGCCTGGTAGAGCCAGGCCATTCTTGGAGGCGACAGGAACTAGGTTCTGGCTGCTTCTAGTGGAAGGGCTGGCTCCCTGGGTTCCGCTTCTGCCTGAGGATCTGGGTGTATGCAGGGGAGAGGTCACTGCATTTTCCTGAGAGGGTGGCTAGGGCCATCACCGTGAAGGACTTCCTCACGCACACCAGGGTCAGGCCCTTCAAAGCGCAGCTCCGAAGGTTGCGTACCATCTGAAAGACACAATCTGAGGAAACCTAGAGGGTGGATCCAAAGATGAGGAAACACCTGGATGGCAGGTCCCTGATAAGGAAACAATCTTGAGATACCACTGCCGCCGCTCTGCGCACATGACCTGTGGCCGATCCCAGGGCCACCTGCTTAACTAGTCATCATCAAATAATAATAACAATAGGAAGATCAAAGAGTCACTTATCACCTAATTAATTTGCTTACCCACTGGTGAGTTGGCAGAGCAACAAGTCCATGCAACATAGAATAACAACCCATTTAGAAAATACAGGGAATGGCATCCTGGAGAAGAGAAACTCACAAGAGAAGTGGACTCACCTTCACTCTCGCCGGTGTGTTTGGCCTCATTTAACTTTCATGGCAATTCAGTGAAGTTGGTGTGGTGATTACTACCATTTTGTGGATGAGAAGACTGAGGCCTGGGTAGGTTAACTTGAGAGAGATCATAGAGCCCAAAAGTGGAGAGCCCTGGGTTTGGAATCCTGTCTGATTATCCTCCATCTATGCAATGGCCTATTGTAGGTCACAAAGGCACTTTCAGATGTGAAATCTCACTTGCTTCTCCAAACCACTTATTAAGGCAGAGATTATTCCCACTTACAGCCACAGAAGCTGTTCAGTCTTGGCCTGTTTTTCCTTCTGCCTAGCTTCCCCTCAAGTAGGGTTGCTGGGGTTAGATAAAATACGGGACACCCACTTACCTTTTAATTTTAGGTAAATAAACAATCTTCATTTGTTAATAGTAAATACAAATAGAGTAGTATAATACAGCAATAGGATTTTTACACTAAAATAATTTGTTATTTATCTGAAATTAAAATTTAACTGACTGTTCTGCTGTGTTTTTATCTGGCAACCTTACCTCCCCAGTCTTCCATATACAAACCTCTTTGGATTTTTTTGTTTTCTGCCAGTGTGAAGTTCCTTTTAGGGAAAAGAGTTTTAAGGTTTATTATTTTTGTGAGAAGCAGTGTCATGATTTGTCTTTAGGTAACTCTTCTCACTAAGTGTCCCCTCCCCATCTATTTCAGGAAATGAGGTGTCTTTGCTGGTTTATTTCTCTTTAATTTTATGGAGGTCCATGTTCAGCATTTGGCTCCCTATACAGAAATAAGCTAAGTACATCAGACAATTTCCCCCTGTGGCTGACATATATTCTCCCACCTTTCTTTTTTTTTTTTTTGTACCAGGGATTGAACCCAGAGTGCTCCTACCACTGAGCTACATCTGTAGCCCTTTTTAATTTTTTATTTTGGGACAGTCTCACTGGGTTGCTTACAGCCTCACTAAATTGCTGAGGCTGACTTTATACCTGTGATCCTCCTGCCTCAGCCTCCTAAGCTGCTGAGATCACAGGCATGCAACACCCTGCCCTGCTTCATCAGGTTTCTGGTTAGAGACTTCTGCATGGATGGCATTCAGCCGTACTGGATGCTGGGGACAGGCTTTTCTTTTTCTTTTTAAATTGCCAGGTCTTGCTATTAAAATACAACTGACTATAGAAAGAAAACATGATATCACAAGATTATCAAAACATGTAAATGCTTTACAAATTTCCTATGCTGTTTTCTGAGTGAGGTTTCCATGGTTACATGGCAAGATGGTTGCTGGAATTGGAACGTGGGTGTGGCTGACTTGACCTCCAGGCCCTTTCCATTATATCATAGCAGACATTTACCAGTTGGTTCTTGTGGGGTTCCAACCTGTTCAGAACTGCAGGAGCAAGAATCACATAGGGTTCAGGACTTCATCACCAAATGGTCTGTATGCTGTGAAACTGGCCATTGCTACTTGCACAGTCTTCATTTTCATAATAGTGATTCTTCTGCACACGATCCCTAGAGTTTATGAAGGAATCAGCAATGAAAAGATAGCTATATAATAATAGCTACTGTTTCCTGGGTTCTGGGATGAAATCTGAAATCCATTTAACTAATTCTTGCAACAATTCCGAGGTAGGTTCTTGGCTCCCTTTTGTAGATGAGGAAATGGAGATTTGAACTCCTAAGTCTAGAGGCTGCGATTTAGAAAAGCCTAGTTAGGTGCACCAGGTTTCCTTGTAGGCTAGTCTTTCACAAAGTCCATCCTACTGTGGAGGGTGGTAGATCTATGCATCAGAAAAAGGCCAGTGCTTCCCTCCCACCTTCCTTCTCTCAGCAGTTCCCACCTATCTGTATAAGACCCTTAAAGGAAGAAAATGTGAGAGAATCCTTCAGTTGAATCATCCTTGGAGTTGACTTAACCCTTTAGATGCCTGCAACTAAACAGCAAGGCCACCATCTGAAGTCACAAATTCTGTCTTCCCTCTGCACCTGTTAAACTCGCCCTTCTCTTGGCGTCTTTGAGATTTCGTATTGCGGTTTTTATTCTAAAGGCTGCAGAGGAAATCTGTTTTTTCATTTCTTTCCAGGTCTTGGGAGGATCATTTCCCATATTAAACAGAACATCTTACATTCCTGAGAATGCACAGCCTTGTCGTGACAACCAGGAGGGAGGATGAGAGCCCGGAAGATCAAGGCAGGCCCTTCTCTAAACAGTGCTGATGATCTGTAGTCCCTGCTGTAGCCAGGCTCTCGAGAGTGTCAGAGGGGAGGGAGACACCAGGCTCTAAGGACCTCCCTCCTTTTCCGAGGTGTGTCCTTAGGCTTTTATCTCACTGCCAGCGATCCTCTAACATTGCCGGGTCAAAGGTTTGTGTGTGTGTTCACTGAATAGGTTGTGCACTTATGAACTATTATTAGTATTTCGTAACCGTCCCCCTGAGTGTTGTAATTAGAACTCTCTCACATTCTTGGATTTTGATACATGACTTTTAAAAAAGACATGATTTTTAAAAAATTGAAATTGTGCAATTTTCCCCTTTGTATGTTTGCACGACTATGAAAAGGAACTGGGGAGAGGGGTTTCTCCCAGCACTTTTACTCACAATGCTGTCTTTTCCAGACCCATTCAGCATTATTTTTGTACATTATAGATTTTCCCTCAAAGAATTAAAAAGTGCTTATATCTGATATCAGGTATTACTATTTCATAGGCAAGGACAGATTTTTGTCTAACATCTTAGTGATTCTGTTTTCCTACTGGATATAGTACTCGTGTCCTGATACAGCAAGAATATCTTTGCAGATTTATTGAGTAAAAATTCTATTCAAAGATCCGGGTACTGATTAACACTCCTTGGCTGACCGAACAATGGGTGTAACCCGGGCTTGATAAACCAAATAAGACCTTTGTCTTGTTTTGCTGGCTGCTCAAAATTGCCTCTACCATAAAATCATTCAACCTCCAAGGAGAGGCCAGGATTCCCCTTGTAAAGACCTGGGCTTTGTTTCCTGCTCCTGATGGATGGCTGAATAGAAGTGAGGGCGCTTGATGGGCAAGACCTTGAGGATATGGGTGTGTGTTTGTGAGTGTGGATGTGTCTGTACACATGACTGTGCACATGCTCACAAGTGTACCACTTCCCACTGGGCTCCGAGCTGTAGGGGATGGGATGGAGAAGCAGCTGGTTTGCCAGCATGTCAGGTAAGGCTTGCATTGGGTTGTTTGTGCCCAGTTCTTACCCTGAGGTGTCCATGGCCTCTTTTCCTCCTGCACAAGTCTGGGCCACTTTGCTCAGGTGGATAAAACCAGGACTAAGGATGCTCCATTAGTTCCCTGAAGGGACTACTCTGCAGTCTTCAAGGGTGACTGGAAAATACTTAAATAAGTTAATCTATGTGACTGAACTGGTAAAATACCAGTTTCATCCTGGGAAAACTGCTGGAGTTCATCTTAGGTTGGAGTCAACAATGCCACTTCTATTTCCTAAAAGTACTCAAACTTCTAAAATCCCCCTTTTTAAAAGAAATAAGCCAGGCATGGTGGTACATGCCTATAATCTCAGTGACTTGTGGGGCTAAAGCAGGAGGATCCCAAGTTTGAGACCAGCCTGAGCAACTTAGTGTAATCCTACCTCAAAATAAAAAATAAAAAAGGACCGGGGATGTGGTTTAGTAATAAAGCGCCCCTGGGTTCAATCCTTGGTAACCCCTCCCCACCAAAAAAATTCTCCACTGGGGGACTTGCAAAGGTGCTCCCAAAGCACTTTCTGTACCTTTGGGCCACGCGCAAGATGGGTGTGCTGCCCTGGTCCCCAACGTGGCTTTCAAGACAAGAGAAGAAAGCATTAGGAAGTTATATACCAGTGATTTGATATCATCATGTCTAAATTATACTGGATTATTTTACATTTGGAGAAACTGTGAATGTTTAGCTTGGGGGAAAAAAAACTGAAAGGGGAATCAGGTTTATAGACTTAAAATACCCAAAGGGTTGGTCATGGAGGAGGAGAAATAGACTTATTTAAACTATTACTGAAGGATGGAAGTTTCCAGAAGGAGAATTTGGTTCAACATAAGAACTGTCTAAAACTCATCCAACAACGAATGGAAAACTTTCTTGGAGGTACTGAGAAAGGACCCAGTTCAAGACAGTCCAAGCAGAGGACAGCAGAGATGTTGCAATGTGAATCCCAGAAGTAGGCACAAGGTTCAACTGATGACCTCCAAGGTTCCTTCCAGCTCTAAGATTATAAGATTCTATATTGGTAATTTTCCATTTCCCTATTAAGAAGAAATTTTCCATGTCAAACAGTTTTAGCATTTGATTAAGTTTGTGGGATAGTTTTTGCTGTTTGCTTTAGCATGGGGCTTACTTCTTTGCCTGAATGGCTTAACACGACATAAACACATCAGGGATATTTATTGGACAGAGGCAATGGGAGTTTATAGCTGGGCGGGAAGGTCCTGTTCCCTGGGTCTGGCATGGAGGGGCTCACGGCTCCATATCTTGCCTCACATCCAGTTTCTGAAATGCCTCTGCCACCAAAGGACTAGGCATTTGAATTTGTCCTGGTCCTGGATAGTGGACACAGCATATACTGTCCTTCAGTATATGCCAACTGTCCTTCTATGAATCACCACAGTGCCATTTCCTTTCACCAGGCCCCAGGTGATTATCCCAAGGAGTCTTCCGAATCTTTACCTCTCACATCGCCTCTCCGTGACTTGAGGACAGAGTAAACTTTCTTTGAAAAATAACTGACTCTCTTTCAACTATTCCTTCCATTAAGCTATTATAAAGAATAAACATTTCTATTTAAAAAAGAGAGAAACTTAAACATCCATTAAATACCAGATTATAACTTCATCCGTCTTTAACTTTTAATGGAAAGTTCTTTTGTTTAAACATAAAGGTCAAGGTCAACTATTGGCCTTGAAGGTTGAGAGCTTTTTTGTTGTTTTGTTTTTCTATAGTTATTTGAAGGATATTGTTTCTCCCTCTCTTGGGTTAAGGATGTGTTGTAAGGAGAGTTCTAGGAGCTGGAAGTAAAATATTGACAATATGAAAAGGAATGAATAAACTCACACCAGATGATTTCACAGCTTTTAGTGGAGTGTGATCAAGGATGTGGGATGGAAATCCCGGGGACTCCCATCCTTGGATCTCAGGAACCACAGCAGGGGAGGTGAGCATTGGCTCTCAGACCTCTTCAGCTAAGTTTCAGACTAAAAGCCATGAACAAAGGTGCTCCACATGATTAGTCACCAGGGAAACTGAAACTGCCAGGTGGGCTGGGGTGTCCTTGCTGGTAGAGCACCTACCTGGCAGGCGTGAGGCCCTGGATTCAAGCCCCGGCCCTGCAAAAACAAAGCCAAACCAGCCTGAGATACTGTCATAAACCCAAATAAAAGTTAACTTGAAAACTTGAAATTTAAAAAGACTGACATAGTCAAGTGCCAAGGGTGTGGAGTAGCTTGGAATGTTCATACAGGCCTTCCAGGGGAGGCGTGTAAATTGGTACAATCACTTTGGAAACCACTTGGTAACATCTAGAGAAGCTACGGTTACCTCACCAGTCCCATTCCTAGGGAGACACCCAAGAGAACTGAGTTCATATACCGTCCAGAACAAAAATGTCTAAGAATGCTTTTCGCAGCTTTATTCATATCAGCCCCCAATTGAAGCCAACACAAATGTCTATAAGTGAATGAATAGACCGTAGCGTACTCACACATGCCACCCAGGAATAAAGAGCAACCAATACCACAGCGTGTTCTGAATGAGAAAAGCCACATGTAAAAGAGTATGCACTCTATGATCCCATTTATGTAAAGTTCAAGAACAGGAAAATTAATTTATGATGATGTGAATAGTCATTACCTTGAGTGGAAAGGTAGCGACTGGGAGGTGGGGCAAGGGAAATGTTCTGTGCCTCAACTGGTAGGGTGACTTCATGGGCATATTCATTAGCAAAAATCCACCAAGTTGTTAATATGAGCTCTGTGCACTTCCAAACCTTCATACTCACCAGGGTGTCTAAAACAAAGAAGACAGAGGATAACAAGTATTGGCAAGGATGAAGAGAAGCTGGAGGCCTCATTAGGGATGGTGGGTTGTAAAGTTGTTTTGTTTTGTTTTGTTTTTTTGGTACCAGGGATTGAATCCGGGGCGTTTTACCACTGAACCACACCCCCAGTTCTTTTTCTTTTTTCTTTTGAGACAAAATCTTGCTAATCTGCTTACAGCCTCACTAAATTGTCAAGGCTGGCCTCAAACTTGAGATCCTCCTGCCTTAGACTCCTGAGCTGCTGGGATTACAAGTGTGCACTACCATGGCTTTTTTTTGGAAAACAGTTTTGGAAGTTTTTTATAAATCTGAACATATAGAGTTTCCATATGGCCAACAATTCTATTCCTAGGTATGTACCTAAGAGAATTGGAAACATATCCACACAGAAATCTGTTATGAATGTTCATAGACTTTTTATTCATAGTAGGCCCAAAGTGGTAACAACTCAAATGTCCATTGACTGGTAAATGGAGAAATAAAATGTAATGTGTCTATAGAGTGGAATATTATTCAACAATAAAAAGGAATGAAGTACTGATTCATGTGATAATATGGATAAACATTGAAAACATGCCAAGTGAAAGAGGCTGTTTAAAAGACCACATATTGAATGACTTTGCTTATATGAGATGCCCAGGACAGTGGACAGAAAGTAGATGATTGATGGTTGCCCGGGGCTGGGGGAGGAGGAAATGGGAAGTGGCTGCTTATGGGCATAGGGTTTCTTTCTGGGGGATGAAAATATTCTTAACAATGGTGATGACTGCATGACTCTGTGAATATAGTAAAAAGCACTGAATTATATAAGTATCAGTTTTATGGTATGTGATTATCCCAATAGAGTTGTTATGGATAAAAGATTAGTACACCCTGCTGTCGGCATTTACACCTCATTAAAAAAAGAAAAAGAAAAAAGAATGAGCTGGGTGCAGTGGCCCATGCCTGTAATCCCAGAAGGCTGAGGCAGGAGGATCACAAGTTCAAAGCCAGCCTCAGCAACTTAGCGAGGCCCTAAGCAACTCAACGAGACTGCGTCTCTAAATAAAATACAAAAAAAGGACTGGGGATGTGACTTAGTGGTTAAGTGCCCCTGAATTTAATTCCCAGTGCCAAAACAAACAAACAAACAAACAAAACAACAACAACAAATCCCAAAACAAAAAATGAACGAAAAAAGAGAATGAACTGTAAAGTTGAATTTCTCTACCAAACACCCAAAACAAAAGAGGATAGAGGTAGGTCAAGAAGAGAGAGAAGAGAATTGATATCTGCTTCTCAATGTGCCATGTACTTTATGCACATTATTTCCTTTACTTACCAAAGGATTCTCATTACATATATATTTCCAAAGTAAAGGCAAGCAATGGATTTCTCCACTAATTTGAAGCTAGCACTTGGGGTCCAAAGTTGTTTCTCCTTCATCATCTTCTCTGCCCCTCAGATACTTTCCCACTGAGGGTAGGGTTGACCTTGAGCTGACTTTGACTGGCATATTCATTTGGTAGAAGAGGACCCTGAGACCCAGACACATGATGTGACTTATATAAGGTCCCACAGTCAGCACGATTAAATCCTATGCACCAGTATAGAAGTCTCTTGCTAATAGCTGACATGGTGTTATCAAGTGCTCGATTAACCTGATGTACTTGGTCAGAGAGCAATCTGGAAGGGCTCGGTGCAGTAACGATACGTCCATCTGGGGCACAGAGATTCCTTCGGGGATTCTTACTGAGAGCAATTCTTTCTTGCATGGGTGCTGGATTTAACCTTTTGTGTGGGAACCTAGTCTTCGGTCACCCAGTGCCTGGATAAGTTAACTCTGGTGGGCATGCACTCATAGCTCTTAGAAGCAGTGAATTACATGCATATACCATAATAGGACAATGTCTTAGAACTAGAAAAATAAAAGGCAAGAAACCAAATGCTATTTAGAGCATACTGTTTATAAATTGAAACCACACCCCCCAGATATAATACCATCTATCTTTCAAGGATATACACATACAAAAGGACATCTAAAAACATGTTCGTGTAGTGACTATTGGGGTGAAGAGAACTCGGTCAGCCTGGTGATGCCACAAATCAATTAGTATTATTAACCTCAATTCTTTAGCCCTGAGGCCCAGAAATAATCAATAAAAAATAGCACCATCATACATTGTATGGAGACAGATATTTTCCTCCTTTCTTTAGCTGATAGAAGCTTGAGTTCCCTGGAAGTGTCTATATTTAAATCTATGTCGAAGCCTTTGGAGGTAAGGAAGGAGAATTCCAAAGAGGATGATTTCTAGCTGGGCAAGGTCTGCGGATTCCTTTCTGACCTCGCAACTTGCTTTCCAGGGACAACTCGTGGCAGACTCCTCACTCTTCCCACTCTGCCCTTGACATTCACTAAGCACAGGCCTTCCTTAAAGCATATGACATGCTGTCTTCTTTGGCAAATGGGTTGAACAAGGAATGGGAAATGACTTGGCCAAGGCAGGTGCTACAGCTTGAACTGTGTCTCCCAAGATTCATATTTTGAATCCTAACTCCCAGTACCTCAGAATATGACTATTTGCAGATAGGGTCTTTAAAGAGTGGATTGAGTTAAAATGAGGCTATTAGGGTAGGCTCTGATCCAATCTGACTAGTGTCCTTAGAGTGTTTTCGTCAGGCTTTACATCACTGTGACCAAAATACTCAATTAGAACAACTCAGAGGAAGAAAAGTTTATTCTGGTCAATTCCATTGCCCTGGGCCCAATGTGAGGCAGAATATCATGGTGGTAGAGTGCAGCAGAGGAAAGCTGTCATCTCATGGCAGCAAGGAAGCAGAAGGAGAAAGTGGGAAGGGGCCACAGGTAGATGCACCCTTCCAGGGCATGCCCCCAGGGACCCCACCTTCTGTAGCCATGCCCACCTGCCTACAGATATCACCCAGTCAGTCCAATCAAATCAGGATGCACTGATTAGCCTACAGCATTCATAATCTAATCATTCATCTCTGAATATTCTTGTGTTAACAGGAGATTTTGGCTGACATCTCGTATCCAAACCATAACAGTGTCCAAGGAAACTTGGACACAGAGACACTAGGGGTGCAAGCTTGCAGAGGAAAAAGGTCATGTGAGGACACAGCAAGGAGGTGGCCATCCACTAGCCCAAGAGAGAAGCCTCAGAAGAAACCCTGTGTGCCAACATCTCGATGGTGAACCTCTGGCCTCCAGACTGTGAGACAAGCTTCCCTTGTTTAAGCCACCCATCTTCGGTATTTAGTAATGGCAGCCCTAGCAAACTAATCTGGGATTTAGGCACAAGTCTTTAGTCCTGGATTCCCTGGCCAGAGAAATTATCCTGTAGGACTTACCTCTGTGAGTGAAATTCCAGTGAGATTTTATTAGATGCCCCCATCTCTTGGGGGATGCTGGGTAAGGTGGACCTCAGGAAAGAAGGTGAGTTCTATGTGCTCACTCCATTTTGTCACCCTACTCCAAGGAGCGGTCAGGGAAACTGTGAGCAGTTAGCTGACTGCCAGGCACCCTGCAGGTATCAGGCCCAGGTGAAGGGAGTCACCACTTCATGGGCTGTGCATTCAGCTGGAAGTGCCTCTCAACTGTCAAAAATCCCTTCACCGGGGCAAAAGGCCTGTGTAAATATGTACTGCTCCCCATGGGCTTTCCTAATGATTGCTACTCAAACATGGTCCATTGTAGGAGTTTGAAAGCACAAGTTCCTTCTGATACCAGACCAGAGATTATTGTTCCTATATCAAAGAACTAATGAAGGTCAACCAAGCTCAGGAATGGAGGGTTGAATATGGGTCAATCCATGGGTTTGGGGGAGTCATGCTGAAACTGTTTATACTAGGAAAATGTCCCCAACAAGGAATGGAGAAAAAAGGCTGCTTCCTATACTCTTGAGTTTTAGTAGAGCTGAGGTAAAACACAGTCTTTATGTTCTTTATGTTATTCACATCACTCAAGATCTTGTTTGTCAGTTCTCACCAGCATTCTAGAAACCAAGTTTAAATAGTAAAGGAGGATTGACATTGTGCACCTGTGTGTTTGTGTTAATGGGGGAACCTTGTGGTGAGGATTTGGTGTATATGTATGTGATGGGATTTGGGTAGTGGAGGTAAAATTGGCAGAACAGAAGGGAGAAGGGCAATCCCAGCTTCTCAGGTTTTTCCGAAATTTCTGAGAACCTACTGAAACGTGGACTCTTTTTTCAACCAGCCCTTACTTCCTAAGAGCCTGCTGTGAAGAGGCCTCTGTGTTGCTCATAGGTAATGCCGTTCCCATACTATTCCACCATTTGAATTCCCTCTGAGATACCTGTTGAAGATGACGTCTCAGCTCACCTTGATTCAAGGGGTTTGCTGGCTTTTCATATTCAAGGCACTATGGCTGGAGCCCAGTTACACAGGTCTGGTTTGAAATTCTTAAAGCCTAAGACCTTGGTGACTTAATGCTCATGCCTCAGTTTGCCCAATCATAAAATGGGAAGAAAATCTTGATTCTATAGGGCTGCTGAGAGGGATAAATGAAATGAGAAAGATAAAATGCTCTTTGCATAATGGTGGGCATTCACAAATATTGTTTCTACCTAAATATCAGCTGGGTGTGTGTGCCATTCATTCATTCATTCAACTAATGTTTATTGTTGGCCAATGGTGCCTCCCCGCCCCAGGTGTGCAGCATGGTAGCCCAGACATTCCTGCCCTTATAAAATTAGTGTTGTGGCTAAAAAACAAAATGGAATCAGGTGTTAGGGAAGTTGTGACATATTCCCTTAGCCTTGTTCTCTGCCATGTGGCTAGATGTGAACATGATGCTCAAGAGGATGCTCTTAGCTGTGCCTTGAGAACAAGACGTAGTGACTCAATGGGTTAATTTCCCCCAGCAGCAAATGAAGGGCTGGGGAAGGGTTAAGGGAATCAAGCAGCTGTCACAACAATCATCATCATCTATTTATGTGGGACTCTTCTCTTGCAAGCTAAGTACTTTGTGGACATTACTCAGTGAATTCTCACAGCTTGCTTCTGGGGCAGGGAGGAGGCAGAGATGATTAGAAGTGAGGAAACAGGCTTGGCAGAAAGATAACTGCCTTGTCTGAAGTCACATAGCCGCAGAAGCACTGGACTCAACTGGGTTACCCAACGTGGTGCCCATTGGCTCACAAACAAGGGGCAATGAGGTCAGGATGCTGTGTGGCCATGGGAGAGCCTTACAGCTTGCCCCAAAGCATCCCAGATATGAGCTCTAATTCTGAACCTGTTTTGCCCAGGTGGTCCTAAGCGCTGCATGTAGGGATAGTACAGCGTTGGTCCTTTCCTGTCTTTTAATGCTGTCCTTAGTGTGATAGGACCTTACAGTTACACGAATCTCCCTTTATCTGTCATTTGGCCTTCCATGGTTTCAGCTACCTATGGTTCAAAAATATTAAATACAAAATCCAGGGCTGGGGATGTAGCTCAGTGGTTAAGTGCTCCTGGGTTCAATCCCTGGTACTACAAAATAAAACCAAACAAAAACAACAATTCCAGAAATAAACCCTAAGTTTAAAATTGTGAGCCAGGCATGGTGGTGCATGCCTGTAATCCCAGCAGCTCTGGAGGCTGAGGCAGGAGGATCATAAGTTCGAGGTTAGCCTCAGTCACTTAGTGAGGTCTTAAGCAACTTAGCAAGATCCTATCTCAAAATAAAAAAGGAAAAGCTCTGGGGATGTGGCTCCGTGGTTAAGCACCCCTGGGTTCAATCCCCAGTATCAAATGATGATGATGATAATGATGATGATGATAATAATAAAAAATTGTGTGCTGCAATGAGTGATGAAGGCTCTCACCATCCTGACCCTAAATGAAGCAGACGATCCTCCTGCTGTATCATCAGAAGGCCAACAGCAGCCTATTCTACATCACAACGCCAAGATCACTCACCTCCCTTCATCTCGTCATGTAGGCACTGTCTCATCTCACACTGTGACAAGTCACAGAAGATCTTAGAGAAAATAACTTACTACAGTACTTTGTTACCACCCTTCTATTTTATCATCAGTTACTGTTGTCAGCCTTGTACTGTGCCTGACTTACAAACTAAACTTTACCATAGGTATGTATGTATGGGGAAACAAAGCCCAGCATGTATAGGGTTCGGTCCTCTCTGTGGCTTCAGGCATCCACTGAGGGTCTTGGAATGTGTCCCCCATGGATACGGGAATGACTATAACTCAGCCCAATGCCTTCATGTTACCAATGAGGAAACAGAAGCCCCGGGAGAGGAGACGACTCACTCAAGGTCACACAAGTGGCTACGTCTCTACTCAGTACTCTCAGCCAGCAGCCCAGGCCTCTTTCTCCTCCACCAGGAAGCTTCCCCATAAGGCTTTGCTTTCTCAGCTCTGCTTCCCATGGCTCTTAGTTCTTATCACTATCAACTCCTGATAGGAGCTGGGAGAGCCAAGCTTCCAATTCAGCATCCCTTGGATATTTCTTGGAAGGGGTCTACCTCCAGGACCATCTTGAGTACTAGACACAGGACGGGTGCCTGGAGTTGGCAGTGGGTCCTGGAGGCAGATGGGTGGATGGATCCATTTTTGCTTGTCTGCAGCCTCAGCGTTCTGAACTGCCTCTCTGGCTCTCAGCACCTGGGGGATAGTTTCTGATGACAGTGGCTTCTCCACCGTAGATAACATCTGTGTTAGTAAACTCTTCTACCTGCCAAGCTTGCCACTTACTTAAACCACATTGTCACTCTGCTCCGGAGGCCTCCACTGGTTCAGTCAGTGATGGTGGCCTGTGGCCTCTGTCCACCATCTAGCCTATCTCCATTTCTCTCCCTCTCCAGCCACAGGAGCCAGGGAGACAGACAGCTCTTCTTCTCCCTACATGATTCCCATGCCTGAAGCCTTCTGGAGTGAATGTGTGTAGATGCCTTAGGTGAGAATTATTTAGCTTCTATTTTATGTCAAGTTAGTATGTTTCAACGTCGTTTCTCCTTGGGTCCTGGGAGCAGGGGTCCTGAAACGTGGTAGATCTCACTGACTTTGATGGGGTAGGGGTGCTATGAAGATGTCGGCAAACGGACCTCCTCTCTCTCTCTCTCTCTTTCTTTCTTTTCTTTTTTTTTTCACACCCAACCCAAGTTTACTTTGCTGCGTGACTTTTTTTTCTTGACTCTCTCCATTTCTTTGAGAGTTCAGCTGACCTGATTCTCACTGTGGCTCAGGAACCTGCTGTGCGGGGCAACAGGGCTCTGGCTCACAGAAAGGCAGGAAGGGAGACAGGAAGTGCCTGGTGAGAAACTGCTGATTCTGTGCTTGTAACAGATTCCTGGTAGCCAGATGCTGGCTGTCACCTGCCATAGCTCTGGGATCCTGCGATCACCCGTGGAGGCCGTCCATCCGGTGGAGACAGTGGAGTTGGCCAGTGGTGTGCACAGACTGGTGTGGGGGCCTGGGAACAGGAAAGCAAGGGTGATCTGCACGCCCTTTCCAGGGGGGAGAAGCCCATGGTGGGTGCCTTGTGCACTGCCTCCCCCTTGGGGTTATCTAGCACCTCTCTTCCCTGATGCTTCAAGAATTCATGTTTATCTCTGTCATCTGCACACTCTGAGATGTGGGGAAGAGACAGGTATTATTATCACCATTTGACAGATAGAGAAACTGGGGCACAGAGCAGGTGCGGTGCGTGGGTGGAGCTGAGGCTGAGAACACAGGCCTGACCCCCGCTTGCAGGACATGCCAATGACAAACTTCATGTAACTTGACGGCAAGACATTCAGATGGTCACCAAATTTGGGGTATAGGTTCCCTTGCAGGGGAGGGAAGGAGATGGATATGTGGTATCGGGATAGCCTGGGTTGCGATGGTGATGCTTTGGGTTCTTTTTCAAGGTGAGTCATGTGTGAGGATGTGACTGAAGTAAACATCCTTTCTATCTTTACTATATGTCTTAAATACCACACACTACGTTAAAGTAATTCTGGCAATACGAAAAGCATAAGATTATTATTCAAAATGAAGGCAATTCAACTTTTATTTTGGAGACCCTGAGTATGAAGGATAGAAAGGATTGCGTAAAGCAGCAGAAAGGGAGGTGTACTAGGGAGAACAGGAGGGCAGCCATTTGGCAAAGAACAATCATGGAGCTCCTTATTATGAAGTCAAAATTCAATTGATCCTTGCACAATTTGTTAATGAAGGCCTACTATGTGCTAGTTTAGATTCTGGGAAACAGAATATGGTTCATGTTCTCATCCTCTCCCTTTCCTTGTTCTCCACCCCCACTCGCCTCTGTGGTACTGGGAATGGAGCCCAGGAACACTCTACCACTGAGCTACATCTCCAACATTTTAAATTTTTAATTTTGAGAGAGGGTCTCCTTAAGTTATTGGGGATTTTGCTAAGTTGCTAAAGTTGACCTCAAATTGGGGATCCTCCTGCCTCAGCTTCCCAAATTGCAGGGATTACAAGCAAGTGCCACTACACTTGTATCTTGGGCCTCGCATTCTTGTGAGAAACAGGTAAAGATAGGTCAGTAGGCAGTGAGCATCACTGTACAAGCTGGGCTGAAGGCATCAGGAAGGGGTTTGAATAGAACCATTCTAGAGGAGAGGGACCCTTGGAGGAGAGGTTCCGCAGTGAATCCAAAAGGCTCCCACCACACAAATGTGGGGAGCAAGAGAGCTCACTTAGGAGGAATGGGACGAGGGTGGGGACAGAGCTAATGAGATAGGCCTAAAACCCTACTAGGGTTCTGGTTCCACCCTAGGTGTGCCCAGGGCCTGTGCATTATACTCTAATGAGGGGTTGGGCCAATAGTGATGTGTTTCTTTTTTTTTTAATGAGGCACTGTTTTGCATAGATAAATAGTATGATTGTGATGTGGGAACCAAATGGCAGGTCATTATGCAAAGAGCAGCAGCAGAGGTGAGATTATGGATTATGAAACCAGTTCTGCTTCAGGCCTGCTGCCCGAGCGTGGGAACTAGGGGTTGACTGTCTGGGCCTCAACCTGGGCCAGCAGGATCGAGGCCGCTCGCTCTCCTGACAGCTGGGAGGACAGGAAGCTCTCCTCTCCACTCTACCCGAGTTTCAGAATCCCAGGCAGGGAACTTGGAAGGGGAAAGACCAGTGGCTCCCCTACCACGGTCCCCACCTGTGTATATAGTCTGCTGTTGGTGGGACCAAAGCTCTGCCCTTAATGTATATGGATGGATTCCTGACTGTTGTAAAACAAGAGCTGGGCTTTAGGGCTAGAGCAGATGGGTCCTGGGCAGTCCTCAGTGAGGCTCAAGGACAGCCTACGCTTGGGAGGAGGCAGAACCCAGGCAAAAGAAAAACATCTTTGGCTCTGGGTTTACAAAGGGACTCTGGGGTAGCTGGTTCTCAGAAGAGGTGAGGACCTGAAGAGAGACGCTGCTTGGATAACTAGGGAGGAAACTTAGGTGGGCTGCAATGAGATGGCAAAAACAGTCAAGGAAGAAGAACAGGGCTTGAATTTCCAGACAGAGGAGTCTCCCATTGTGCCCTGTTAACATGAGGATCCGGGTGGGGTACGGTGGTGCACACCTGTAATCCCAGTGGCTCTGGAGGCTGAGGCAGGAGGATTGTGAATTCAAAGCCAGCCTCAACAATTTAGTGAGGCCCTAAGCAACCCTGTCGCCAAAAAACTATGAAAAAGGACTGGGGATGTGACTCAGTGGTCAAGCATCCTTGGGTTCAATCCTCAGTACCAACCTCAACCAGGTAATAACTGCTTGTAGTTTGTACATTTATTTATTTATTTATTTTTTGTGGTGCTGGGGATATTACATGCACTAGACAGGAACCTTACCAACCCCTGGTTTGTACCTGGATGCACCCACATGGCTCCCTTCTGTCAAGTTCAGAAACTCTGTTTAGAGTGAGCACTGCTGAGTTTCCAAGAGGTCAGATCCAGAAGATAAATAAAACCAAAGTCAGCACTGAGGAGGATGGAGACACAGGTGTCTGGATCCCAGGTGGTGGCTGAGGCCAAGGCAGTGGTGAGAGCACGCCCCACAGAGCGCGTCAGGAAGAGAAAGCCTGGGGCATGGTCTGTGGGCCTAGGCAAAGTTCATTTTGGCAATTGTGTGCCTACTATGGTGTCACTAAGACAAGGGTCCTGTCTTCGTGCAAGCAAAATCAGAATAACCTCCTCACAATACACTTCTGGAGAGCAACCAGCCTGCTCCTCGCAGTTTTCCCTGGTCTATCAGGACACGGTCACAACATCAGCTTTGGGGCAGAAGTGAGACTCAGCTAAGGGTCTTCATTATGTTGGACCTCTCTGCCTCCCGCCTTCTATGGTGTAGCAGCCAGGGATTCAGCAGGATGGAAAGTGGAGGAGTTGATTCCACTCATCAGTCAAGGTCTTGAGACTCAGTGGGCCGCCTCTGGACAGCACCCAGCCGGGTTGGGTGGTGTGGCCAGGAGTGCTTGAGTAATTCAATTATGCTGGACTGATAATGCGCTAAGTGCTCTATCTTTATTATGCATCAAGTGCTGAAATACATTAAGTGCCTACAGTGTCTCAGGCCTTCCCCCTGCATGCTACTTTAAAATCATAATTCTATAAGCTCATAACCCCCACTTATCCAACTTCTTTAATAACCTGTCCTTAAGTTGAACTGTAAAACCTACTCTGACCCTTACCCTAGAGCTCCGGGAGAGTGCCTTAATGGACCATAACAATGTTCCTGTTCCATGTCATCCCAGAAATGGCCTTTGGTCCTTATTCTACTATTTTCTCACTATAGGGAACAACTGTAGATACCCACCACACCATGAATTCCAGTCCTGGGAAATGAATTTGAAGGAGATGATTCAAAAGAAGCAAAAAACCCCACAAAAAACAAAAAACAAAAACCCAAAACTGCATGCTTGACAATGTTCACTGCTACTCAAATTTGGGAACTTAGCACACAGGAAATATAAGATATTAGAGGACTAGTTGAACAAAAAGTAGTAAATTTGTGTGCAATTGTATCAGTCCGGTTTTTATTACTGTAATGAAATACCTGAAGCTAGTTAATTTTATAAAGAAAAGGTATTTATTTAGCCACAGTTCTCGAGGTTCGAGGACATAGTGCTGGCATTAGCTTGGCTCTAGTGAGGACCTCATGCTGTCAGGAGCTCATGGGGTAGGAAGAGATCATACCACCAGATAGGAATCAGTGAGAGACCAGGGTCCCATGGTGCCTTCTGAGGGCACTTATGGACCTCCTGCTAGGCCTTGCCTCTTAAAGTTCCTACCAGCTTGACACTGCTACACTGACCTTCCAACACATGAACCCGGGGGACAAGCCACATCCAAACCATACTGGTGGCATATTATACAATCATTACAAATGACAAGCTGTGCGCAATGGTGCACACCTATAATCCCAGTGGCTCAGGAGACTCAGGAATCATAAGTTCAAAGCCAGCCCCAGCAGCTTAGTGAGACCTTAAGTAACTTAGCAAGACCAGTCTCAAAAAATAAAAAGGGCTGGGGATGTGGCTCTGTGGTTAAGCACTCCTGGTGTTTTAGTCAGCTTTTTTGCTGCTACGACTGAAAGACCCGGCCAGAACAACTGTAAAGGAGGAAAGGTTTATTTGAGGGCTCAAGGTTTCAGAGGTCTTCGTCCATAGCAGGGCAGCTCCATTCCTTAGGTGAGGCAGGACATCATGGCAGAGGAGTGTGGCAGAGAGAACCAGCTCATATGATGATCAGGCAGCAGAGAGAGAGACTCCACTTGCCAGATACAAAATATATACCCCATAGTCACACTCCCAAAGAACCATTTCCTCCAGCCCACCTGCCCCTCCACCACCACTTTTAGTTACCACTCAGTTAATCCCATCAGGGACTAATTCACTGATTAGGTCAAGGCTATAACCCAGTCATTTCCCTCCAAACCTTCTTGCATTGTCTCACATGTGAGCTTTTTGGGGACACCTCACATCCAAACCATAACACCTGGGTTCAATTCCCCAGTACCAAAAAAAGAAAAAAACAAAACAAAAATAAAAAGACAATGACGATGCTTTTGCAGAATGGTGAAAAGTGTTTCTCCTATGGTAGTAAATGGAAAAGGTAGAATATAAAGAATTGTACGTTTTGACAATCAGTAAAGTAAGCATACACATTGAAGGCTATTTTAAAAAAAGATACTAATGGTGGAATTGTGGGATATAGGTACTTTTATTATTATACGAAATTAGTGTTGATCTTATTTTAGAAAATCAGAGCAGCTCCTCGTGATTAGCCAATTCTCCATTACCCTAAAACTTGTTCTTGAAACAAGGCATGAGGTCTGCAGGAATCTGAGTGACTTTGAAATTGAAGTCAACCTGTTGATTTCTAGACCCCACCCTGCCAAGAATCAGCAGCTCAGCTAAGCTTCCCAGGGAGTCTAACGCATACATCCATGTTTGAGGACCACTGTTCTAGAAGTTCTCAGAATCACATTGCAAACAGATGATAAGAGGGATGAACAGATTTTCTCTCATGAGAAGCAGGTGAGTCTCTCTCTGAAAGTCAATTTGCTCAGGGGCCAAAGAAAAATGAAATATTTTAATTACAATAACATATGTAGGGCTGGGAATGTAACTTAGTGCTAGAGGGCTTGCCTAGCATGCACAAGTCCCTGGGTTCCTTTTCCAGCATCAACAAAAGAAAAGAAAAAAAAAAAAAAAAAAAAAAAAAAAAAAGAAGAATATATCCATAAGGAGAGTGTATTTATATGAAAATTGCAGATGTTTGTTCTTCAAAACACTGTTCTGCATATCGGTTATGAGAGTTCATACACGGACCTACATATGTAATAAAATTATGTAGATTTCACATACACATGAGCACATTTGAAACTGATGTAATCTGAATAAAGTCTATGTATTGTGCTAATAAAAAAAAAGAAAATGAAATTGCTCTAGGGCTCTGAGTTTTCAGCAAATTGAATACTCCTTAAATGACTGTTAAGAAAAATATACTAATTGAGAATATTTTAGAAGTTCTTGTGAAATTGTACATTTGGTCATTTCAAAGAATTTCCATTTGACAAATTGATTCAGCTTTTGTTGAATTGACCTAAAATACCCTCAAGAAGCCCCGGGTGACCCATCAGTGCCTAGGCTCAGAAGCAGTCTGGAGGTCTATGAGACTGAGGATGAGTTGGAAGGATGCAGAGGGACTTGGGCAAAGAATTTCTCTTCCTTGAGGCCTGATGTTCACCCATAGTATCCTAAGGCTAATGGTTGTTTTCCTCTGCCCATATCCAGTTGGGTCTGGAGCCTGCCAGCCATTCATCATGGTGAAGAACAGGTCTTACCAATCTTTTAAAGGTGTGAGACCCATGCTTTTAGGAACTTGAAAAGGGAGGGTGGTGGTTTGTAATTTAATTGGAGAAGGGACATACTATGCTCTAAGAGGAAGCCACTGTGTATCTTACTTGGCCTCTCCTAGAGGCAGAAGATCCCCATGGAGAACTTCCTCCTGGCTTTCCTTATGACACTGCCAATTTTGTTGCTTACACAAAGAGCACATGACCACCATGTTAGTGAGCAGCTAGTTAAAGAGCCTTCAAAAGGAGACTGTGGGGCTGGGGTTGTGGCTCAGCGGTAAGAGTGCTTGCCTAGCTTGTGTGAGACACTGGGTTCGATCCTCAGCACCACATATAAAGAAAGAAAATAAAGATATTGTGTCCACCTGCAACTAAAAAGAAATTAAAATTTTAAAAAAGGAGATTTAAAAAAAAATTTAATACCAGTATGTTCCAAATACGACATGGGATAGATTTACACTTTTTGTATAAATCTATGCCAGCAGCCACTGACAGACACTGTCAGGTCACATCAAGTGCTCTTCACAGAAGAGTCAGTGTATTTATCCTCCACTATCTCATTGAAATCTTACGACAGCCCTATTAGGTAATATTAGCATTGCCAATTCATAAATGGTGAAATTGAGACCTAGAGATGCTGAAGCCCTTGCTTGAGGCTTCCCAGCCTTTCTGCCTTTGAAAGCAAGCAGGCAGGCTCCAGAGCTCCTGCTTTCTTGGTTAGCAAGAAACACTCAGAGTTTATTGCATGAAACCCAACTGCTGCTAGTGCAGTCTTGAGGATGGGAATTAGGGGAGAACATGAAGCAGTAAAGGATGAGCTATTCTTATATGTGGTCTGCTAGTTGTCATAGGTGTTCAGGCTGGACCAAAGACTTTCAAGTGGTCTGTGGATCTTGAGACCCATAGCAGATGAAGGCAGCAATTCTTTGCTGAATCACAAAGAATAGGACCTAAGGAACTCCTTTGAGTGTCAGACCTTGGAGGGGATGGGAGCATAAGACCCTTATACAGACATGACCTTATACTTTCTTTGTAAGGATGTATAGGATCCCCATTTAAATCTGAATTTCAGATAAAGAGCAAAATTTTAATACCAGCATGTTCCAAATACGATATGGGATAGATTTAAATTTTTTGTTGTTGTTGCTGTTTATTTGAAATTAAAACTTAACCCAAAGTCTTGTGTTTTTATTCACTGAGTCTGGCAACTCAGCTTCTTTGGGGAGACAGCTCATAACCCAGGCAGGGTGTTAATAAAGACAGAGTGGGAATACAGATACTGATAATCTACAGATAATGAGGGTTTTGGCTGGAGAAGGCAGAGTTCTGGATTTAAACCCAAGGTGGGTTTAAACCCATAACAACCTGGTTAACAGATCTGGAAGGGGCCTTGTCATGGGCAGGTTCCTGGGTCAGTGGGAAAGATCTATAAGATTAGAGAGGAGAGGCTCTCCAGGCAATGTGGGGACAGCAGCAGACTGGGAAACGTCTAGAGGAGATTCATGCTGGGGAGGACCAGAGGAGAAAGGTCAGTCTGGAGAGGGCTTGACTATCCTGCTGGAGGTATTGGACTATGTCCTTTGGACAAGGATGAGGGACCAATCAAAGCAGGATTTTGGGAAGGTTAATCAGATGGTGGCCTTTAAGACAAGGGAATGACAAGTGGTGAATGGGGGTGGGGAGCTGAGCCTCATGGTCTATGTCAAGGGAAAGAAGGATGACCAGAGGGCAAACCAAAGGAATGGCCTCATCTTTCAAGTAGGGCATGCAGGTTCCCATCAAGAGGACAGGAAGCCAATAGGGGTGGCATCTCTGAAGTGGGAGATCTGGGCCCTGCTGCAGTCATGGGTACAGAATTTCAGAGGGAAGATTTTCACATTAGGGTCACTCTCAAGTCTGTCACCTCAGGAAGGCAGGTAGAGGCAGAAAGAGCAAAAGCCTTGTCTTCTTTTCCTTCCCAATTCCTGCAAAAACTCTCTCTCTCACCCCACTTTGTGCTTATTAGGTTTGTATAGATTTCCATTAAAAGCAAACTACTATTTCAACTGCAAATAATATTAATTGGGGATGCAATTTTAACCTTTGAGTTCCATTTTGCTTCTCTGGGAGCAAACCTTTTAAGCATCCACTCTACTGCCAAAGCTGTTACCAGTTTGGCATGTGACCCTGCTTCTCGGGTCCTCCTCCAGCTGCGACAACCCCACTTCTGGTAAAATGTTTGGAGATCCTCTAGGGAAAAGTCCTCAGCTCATGAGATGATGCTGTTGGCGGCTCATATCTTGCTCTGGCCCTGGCGTCCAGCCTGTCCTTAAAAGCCCGCCCAGCTGTTCTACGTTTTCCCAGCAGAGCCACCTGGGCAAGAAAGGCAAGGCCCAGACAGGTTGGAAATGGAAACTGTTCCAGCCCTTTCCTGGGACTGGGTGGGACAACTCAGGCTCATGGGGACAGGACAGGGGGCGGAGTCTCTTCCAGCCAGGGCTGAGCCTGGTACCCTGGCTCCATCTGATCTCTCTCCCATGGGAGATGGAGGACTGGGTTTACAGGCATTGTGACTTTCCTGAGTAGCCTGGAGGGAAGGAGCGTCTGCCCCTGTAGGCCAGGGAGCTGTGAGGAGGGAGAACATGGCCCCCCGCATCGTACCAGCACTCACTGAAAGCAAGGGTGTTGGAACCCTATTTCCAGTCACCATGGTGTGTCTCCTGACTGCAGGTCTTGGCTAGGTGACTGCTGTCTCTCAATGCCACTCTGCAGGGCAGGAGAGCCTCAGAGTCTTCTCCATGGAACTGCCCAAGGCCAGCATATACCTGGGCTCAGGTCTCTTGCAGGAATAGTGGCTAGTTTGCTCACACCAGCAGAGGATGACCTCAGCCTCAAGGTGACCTTAACTTCAGTGGTGTGGAGAATGGGGGCAAACCCAGGCAAACTGGCCATTTGTCCTCACGATCTCAGTCAACCTCTTTCTCAGTGAAACAGGCCCACCTTCCCAGCCCTCCGCATTGCCCAAGAGCTGAGCCCTGGTGGGCAATAGGCCTGCCGCACAAACCGGCTGGCCTTTTCAGGACGCCTCACCTGTGCATGAACTGTGTGCACCCTTTCCCAGGAATGCTCTTCCTCCATTGACTTTGCCTGGGGAATTCCTTGTTATGTGACAAAATTTGCTCCCAAGTAGCCTCCTCTGTGAAGCCTGCAGTTTTCCTCCTTTGACACCTTCTTCTTGGTGCTCTTCTGGTCCCTTTGCTAGGGAGAGAGTGCTTATATAACCTGCTGTCCTGGAAGCTTTGTCCCCAACCCCATGTGAGGTTTTGAACTTGGTCCCTTTCACATCCTTGGCCCAGACTGGGTCCCCTGAATGCTTTGGGTCTAGTGTGAGTGTGGGTTTTTCAGGGTTGCTGAGGGGCAGTGCCAGTTGCTGTGGCCCTGAGTTCCCCATGAGCTCCCAGCGGCCTCTCCAGCTGCTGACCAAGCAAAGGTGCCCAGCCAGGCCCACACATCACCACCTGTGACCTCCTCTGGCTCCTCTCTGAGGTCTGGATGCCTCCTTTGTCCCCCAGACTCCTCCATGACCACTCCTCGGCCCAGTGCGGGCCTTTCTTGCAGAGTCAGCTGGTCAATTCCAATTGCCCGCTGCTGGGCCGAGCTGCCTTCCTGTGCTGCTGTGGGCTGCTCGGTGTTGCATCTTCCAGGGACCCTTGAGGGAGACGTCCCTGCCTGGCCTGGGGGTGAGGTTAACAGGGTGGAGGGCCCAGCAGTAGGCAGGGAGGTGGGGGATGAGCGGGGGTGGGGGACAAAGGACTTACTCTCACTCTGGTGCCCAGAGCAGTGGTTCCCAGTGGTGGCACAGGGAGGGCGGGGGCACGTTCGTCAGTATTCTGGGTTGTCACAGCTAGTGCCGACTACTAACTGTCCTACGTTGCACAGGACGGCCCCACAATAAGAATAATCGGTCCCCAAGTGTCAAGTGCTGAGGCTGAGAAACCCTGCCTCAGAAATAAGAGGTTGGGCCCTGGGATGGGGGCATCTTATGTTTGAGAGGTGGGCTCGAGTGGGCTTTCAGGAACAGAGGGCATGAATTGTTCTGGGGCACATGTGCAGCCTTCTCTGTCCCTTCCAGTGCCCTCACTTGGGGCCATCGTTCTCTGTACCAACACTGTTCCTCGCTCCCCACCCTTCCCTGGCTGGTTGGGGGCAATTTCTACATTCCATGGATATGAGATGCGGAGAGTCTTTTATTTTTTTGTTCCACATCAGCCTACAGTTTTAGAGGCACAAGAGACAAGGGATTTATTACCTTTATTTTACAAAAGGCTACCTATGGAAACATAGTCCCTACGTATCAATAGCATGCACTACCATGCATGGATCATTTATTTATTTATTTTGTGGTGTTGGGGATGGAATCCAGGGCCTCATGCATGCTAGGCAAGTGCTGTATCACTGAGCTACATTCCCAGCCAAATCACTTCTTTTGTCTGGGAACTTTCACCTACATTGTAGGATATCGTTATAACAACCCTACCAGATAGATTTGATGATTATTCTCTGAAAACAACAACAACAACAAAAAAACCTCCAAAACACAAAAAAACCCTGAAGAACCAGATAGTTACATAACTTGCCCAAGTCACAGAGGTAGAAAGTGGAAGCGCTGAGATTGTAACAAAGTCTCGGACCCTTGAATCTGTCATTAGAAAACCCCCAAAGATGCTGGGCATGGTGGTGCATGTGAGTTCGAAGCCAGCCTCAGCAAAAGTCAGGCACTAAGCAACTGAGTGGGACCCTGTCTCTAAATAAAATGCAAAATAGGACTGGGATGTGGCTCGGTGGTGGAGTGCCCCTGAGTTCAATCCCCAGTACCCATCCCCCAAAAGAAAACCCCAAAAATTTCTCCCACAGGAAGCTGGTGTCACAGAGAAGCCTTTTAAATGACAGGTGACATGGCAGCTAGTGCCTGTGTCTGCCTGAACAGTGTGGGTATGGGTAGGGGTGGCCAGGAGAGATGCCTGCAGCAGGTGGTGTGGGGACAGGGGCCTCTAAAAGAGAAGAGGCTACTAGTGGGCAAGGCTGCTCGGTGGGAGCCTCCGCTGGGAAATGCTCTCTTCCTCCTCCCAAGCCTTTCCTGCCCTGGGGAGCCTGCCAGTGTTCCCTAGAGCTACCTGAGGGCAAGGACCTGTGGCTCTATCAGAGAGTACTGTTCCAGCGCCCCCAGTCTCACAGCAGCACAGTCTCTCATTTGCCCCTGAGCCTGTCCATCCGGGGAACTGGACTGCAGGCTGCTGCCCTGGAGCTTGAAGGCTACAGGAGGCAGGCGGGTAAACAGGAAATGGTTAAGTAGGAGCAGGTGGAGCATGCGGGTGCTGGAGCAGGCAGGAAATAGCTGAGAGGCTGAATGGACTCACAAGAATGCTCTGCCTCCTCCCCGAGGCTCTGGCGAAGGCACTGGTCACCCTTTCCTCCCAACTCTGCATGTGAGGTGCCCTGCCTGCCAGTGACCTGGCTCCCATTGCCCTCCTCAGCTCTGCCTAGAACTGGAAGGAAGGGACCTGAAGGAACCAAGAAGTGGGAAGCCATGGGGCAAGAATGGAGCTCCTTCCATGCAGGGCTGAGCAGGCCTGTTTCTATGGCTGGGGTGTGAGGGGCTGTAGGAGGTGAACAAGCTCTCCAAGAACCTCAAGTGGTTTTCCTCTTTGGTTCTTTGTTCTGTAGAGAGCCCTTGCACCAACTGGCACTCCCAGGACCCACCTTGGTAGAACACAGAGTGGCCTGGGGCCTTGTTGGGTAAGGCTGGATGCAGACTTCCTTCCTGCTCTGCCATTGCTGTAGTATAGGCATCCCCTATAGGGGTGGCACAGTCTTCTCAGGAGAGGTCAGGAACCTAACGTCCAGGAGGTCCAGGAGAGTGAAGTGACCCCATAGTGAAGGGAAGCTAGGACTCAAGGCCCTCTGCCCTCGTGACCCCCCTCCTCCCTCGCACTTTCATGGTTTTTATGTCCAGATAGTTCTCTCTGCTTGAAGGGTTGCCCTATGTCCCAGGGGAAACAAACAAACAACAACAACAACAAAAACTAATCCCAAAACAGTGGTGCTCTTGGTTTGTTCTTGACCTTCTTCTAAGGGAGACTCCGCCTCAAAGACAAATAGCTCTGCTTCCCACAGCCGGGCCACACCCAGCTCCCCACTGATCAAAAGTCAGGTTGCTCCAGCCATGACATGTCACTGACATATCTCTATCTAAGGGCCCTGGGGCATTCAGGTATAAACTCCCAGCCCTGACAGCAAGACCCACCTGCTGGACTCCTTCCTGTGTGGTGTACCTGGACGCGATAGGAGGGGTCACTTGTTCCCAGTGCTTGGTTGCTAGCATGAGGCACCTGAAAGCAGCAGTTCTACAGTGGCTACCGTGGCCTCAGTGGTAGCATCTAGCTTTTCAGATGGCCTCCACCCCTGCCTGTGTGGGGGTGACACATTGGGGAAAGAGGCTGGGCTCACGTGTTTTTTTTCTTTTTGTCTTTATAGTGTTGGGGATTGAACCCAGGACCAAGCGCTCTATCACTGACCTCCATCTCTAGCCTGTCTTCTATTTTATTATGACACGGGGTCTCACTGAGGTGTCCATGAGGGCCAATCTTCCTGCTTCAACCTCTGGAGTAATGGGGGCCACCACACCCCACTCATGCATTTTTTTGACAGCACTAGGCATCAAATGTCTCAGTCGCCAACTAATGATAACAACCCAACTTTGGGCTGTTTATTCTATTTGTTTATAGTATATATTTGAGTAAGTACATGTATTTATTTATACATGTATTGACTCATCTCATCCTAATTCAACCTAAAGAAAAATTACTTTGATTATTCCTATTTCACAAACAAGAAACTGAGGCCCAGAGAAGGAAAGAAGTTGCCTTAGTAGTAGTGATGGTAGTGGGCCTGTTCTTCAAACCTGGGCAGCTTGGCTCCTGAGTCCACTCTCTGGCAGCCACACTGTACTGCTTGTGTGGGGAGACTTGAGGAGGTCAGAAGCAGGGCCTTCTGGTAGAGGTGACAGCGTGGGCAAGGGCATGGACACCCAGCATGGCTGGGTGGAAACTGAGAACCACAAGCGCATCTGTGTTCTAGGAGGCAGGCACGACCATGGAAGGTCCCTTGACTTTGTCCAGCCTCTGTCCCCTGACCTGAATACCACAGGAAAGAGGCAGACCCTTAAAAACTGGGTGATTAGGTAGACTCACAGTGCCTGATTTCAGGAATTACTAGAAAGGATACACATTGGTAACACTGGAACAGATGGAGAGCACAGACTCCCTCTACACTTGCAAGTCAGGTGATTTTGAAAAAGTGCAAAGGGAATTCAATGGAGAAAGAGTGCTTCCCCCTCAACCCCCTTAAGCCACTTTGGGAATTTTAGCCATCCACAAGGAGAGGAGAAGATTGGCTTATAATTCAAAATGAATCATAGAGCTAAATGTAGCTTTAAATAATAAAAGTCAAAAAGTGTAAGAGGAAGTATTAAAGAAAAAATAAACCCTTAAAAATGTAAAAGAATAAAACATAAGAGAAACTCTTTGTGACTTGAGTTTTGCAAAGATTTCTTGGATATGATACCAAAACCACTATCCATAAAAGAAAAACTTGACAAATTTAATTTCATCAAAATATAAAACTTGATGAATGCCGTGGTACATACTTGTAATCCCTGTTACTTAGGAGACTGAGGCAGGAGGATCAAGTTCAAGGCCAGCCTGGGCAACTTAGCAAGACCCTGCCTCAAAAAATGTAAAGGGATAGGGATGGGCTCAGTGGTAGAGCAGCCCTGGGTTCAACCCCTCATACTGAAATCAAAACAAAACAACAAAGGAAGCAAACAAACCCTTCTTTTTTCAAAAGGTACATTAAGAAGATGGAAAGACAAACTATAGACTGGGAGGAAATATTTGCAAAGACTATATGTGATGCAGGACTTGTATGTAGAATGTATATATAAAAATTTCAAAACTCAGTAAGAAAAAAACAAAAAGTCCAATTTTTAAAATGGGCAAGATATTTGAACACACCCTTCAGCAAAGAGGAAATACAGATGTCCAATAAACACAAGAAAAGATGATTAACATTGTTAATCAGTAAATTGAAATCACCACTAATACCTCTTTGAGTGACTAAAGTAAAACACATTAAAAAACAAAAACCTGACAAAATCAAGTGCTAGGGAAGATAAGGAGCAACTGGAACTTTCACGCACTGCTAGAAATGCAAAATGATGTAATCACTTTGGAAAATGATTTGGCAGTTTAGTATAAAGTTGAGCACACCCTTCTATGACCCTATAATACCAAGGGAAATGAAAACTTAGGTCCGCACAAAAACCTGTATACAAATATTTAAAATGGCTTTAATCATAATGATCTCAAACTGGAAACAACTCAAATGACCTTTAGTACCTGAATGAATAAACAAACCATGAGGCATTCATACAGTGGAATACCATTTGTCAATGAAAATGAACTTCTGATGTAGGCAGATCTCAAGTGTATTAAGTGAAGCTAAAGACCTCAGACCCTGGTGGCTATGTACTATATGACTCCATGGATATGACATTTTGGAAAAGGCACAAGTAAAGGGACAAAAAGCCCTAAAGAAGTGGTTTTGAGGGACTTGGGCTGTATCCCTCTGTCTGTGGGGCCCCTCACCGTTTGAAGTTCAGTGTAACTCCCATTTACTGGGCATTACTGTGCCTCATGCCCTCGGAGCAGAAATAAAAAAGACAAGTATCCTTATGTTAAAGAAGATTGGTCTAGAGAGAATGGTGGTGGTAACTCGACTCGTGATAATAGTAACAATGCCAACAACACGGAGCACCATTTACAGAGCACCTACCATGTGCCAGGCATTTATGGCACCATGACATCCAAAACTCATTACAGTTCTATAATATTGTCAATGTTATGATACCCATTTTATAAAAGAAAGGAAATAGGCTGAGAGAGATGAAGTCACTTCCTGAGCTGGTACAAATTCTCAAGGTTGGAACTTGAGTTTAAACCTCAAGGACTCCAAAGTTGTGTTTCTGGCCACAGCATTATCCCAGCACTGTAGGAAGGAAAGTCCCTCTCCAATTCCAGCTTCAACTTAGTAGGTCCTCAATTTGGTCTTCCACAGAAGAACTGAAAACCAAAGATGGCACTGGTTTAGCTCATAGAATACAGGATTTAGCTGGAGGTGCCAGTCTAAGAGTGTGGGCAAGGGTAGACTGGGCAGGGGTGCTATGCCTGCTGGACTCCACCTCCCCCCTTTCCTCCAGGACTCTTCCCATTCGTTGCATGCATGGGGGACATTTTTCTAATGTGTGAGATATAGAATAGTCTGCTCAGGGGTAAGCAGAGGCCTGGGGAAGATGCTCTCAGATATGAGCCTTCCTGATTCAGAGCTTTGCTCTGCATTTTTTGGACAGAGATAAGGCGTGTAGTTGCTGCTGAGCCCACAGCAGACCAATAAGTCAGCCTCAGGCTCCCGGAGTCCTGGATGGGCTCTGCTGTCTAGTAAACCGAAGACAGTAATTCATGAATAATGCAGGCGTGATATTAGGCTTGGGAGCTGACTCACTTCTGAAGGCCTTGAATCAGACCAATATTATTTCCTTTGGTTTCCAGTGAGTGGACTAAGCCAGATGTCCCTGGACACCTGCCTCTGTAGCTGAATCAGAGATTTGGGCTCTGGCTGGTGGAGAACGGTGACTTGACTGTGGTGTCGAGACTAGTTGGAGAAAGGCACCATCCAGGAGATCTGTTGTAGGAGCTGAGACTTTAGAGGAGGGCTGGTGGGAAGTGGGAAGAGAGGGCCTGACCAGGTGAGAAGGCTACTGAGTCCACAGAGAGAAATGGGAGCATGCAGTGTTGTGGTGAGGGCCCAGAAAGTTCAGGGAGAAAACATACAAAATAGGGTCTTTGAACAAGATTGGATTTCTTTCTACCCCTCCCCTCCCAAGCTGTAGGGTAGAAAAGCAAAAGCAGGAAACGACTCCCTGGATACTGGCAGCTTTTAGTCATGCCTGCATCGCAGCCTTAAAGTTGACCTAAAGCAAGATGTGACCAGGTCGCAGCACCCTGGTAAATGGTAAAAGGAGCATTGCTTGCGTGGACTTCAGGCAGCCAGCAAGCAGGGGCTCCCCGTGGCCCAAGGGCCTATGACTTCCCAGCAAAGCAGCTGGGAATGACTTCCGGGAAGCCCTCTGAGTGCGGAGTGGAGTCTTCTCTCTTCTTCCTCCCCTCCACCTCTTCTTCCACACTTTGAAGGCATCTGAGCTTTGTCTGCTCAAAAGAGGGTGTGGAGAAGGACGCTGTGAGGGTGACTGGGTAGTTGGTGGGGGCAGAAGACAAGTGGGGAGACCAAGACCTAAGAGGGACCTTTGACAAACTGCAGTACCAAGCGGGAGGCACCTGCTGGCTACACCCTGGGTCCCTCCTCACAGGGAGAGAGAAGCTTCTACATGTAGGTCCTACTGGTCCTCTTTGCCTAATCCCAACAGGTGGAATGATGAGTGATTTTTGCAGCAAAGACTCCTGGAGAAGGGCCTGTCCGCTTACTGTTTCTCTGGGGCGGCGGGGAGGGAGTGGGGGACAAAGAAACTCAGGGTCAGGGTTAACAGGAGGCTGTGAGCAGAACACAGCCTTTGGCTCCTTTCCTCCTGTGCCCTACCAGCTCCACACAGGCCTGCCTACCTTCTTCCCTTTGGTCCTGTTTTCTTTGTTTTTGTTTTCTTTAGTTGTCAAATGATCCTTCTTTAAAACAGTTTCCTGTGTAGTTCTTAGCCAGCTGGGCACTCCACCACCCCACGGTTGATGCCATCTATGAAGTCTGAGGGTGTCACCATCAATAGCAGAGTCCACAGATGGGACAGACCCTAAGACTTCTTGAAGTCCAGAGAGTTCTCTGGTTAGACGTCTGTTGGACGATGTTGACAGTCTCATGGAAAGTGGTGTTTCCGCTGTGCTTACTGTTTTTCTGCTCCTCTGTCTTGGGTGGCTCTTTGAGGGCTTTGTGATCATCGCAGAGTCAGAGGTGCCTCTGTGGCTTGTCTCTTCTGAATGGTTAACTTCACTGTGATCCTCAGGCTCTTCTGGTCACCACTGCTTTGGAGACAGACCGGGGTGCTGCTCTTGGGGTGCAGGAAGACATGGCACTGACTTTCCACTGGTGTATCTTGGGAATATGACTTTGATCTCATTGGGTGAGATCAAACTTGGGTGGCGTAGCAGAGGTGTTGGGTCCTCGGCAGGGCATTGACAATCTCACCCTCCCTGCCTGCACCCCAGCCCCAGCGCTTCCAGACTCATCTCGCAACGCCTTCCTCCACATTCCTGGCTGCTGGGCACACTGATCTGCCACCACCACGTCTGTGCCTTCGCAGCTTGCATTCCCTGCTCCTGGAATACACTTGTCTTTTTGCTAAGCTACTGCCCATTCTTCAAGCTCAGATCAAATCCCCACCTGTCTGGAATCTTCCCTGGATCCTCATGGAAAGGGTTAGGTGATGATTAGGCACATTACTAGCCTCCTTATAGGAGAGAGGTTTTATCTCATTGCACCATAATTAATTGTTGTCCTCCTGTCTAATCCCCTGACACATGATAGACACTCATCATGGTCCTGTGAGTGCTTGAATGTATGAGTGAACAAACAAAAGAATGAGCTAGTGGCAAAGTGAGCAAAGGAAACAGACCCATTGCTTAATGACCTTATTCAGGAAGCTCCCTCCAGCAGTCAGCTTTTGGGTGCTGCTTCTCCTGCTCTTGCCGCTCAGTGACATGTAAGAAGTTCCTCAACAATACTGTGTGTCTGCCTGGCCTCGTCCAAGGACAGCAGCATTGGTGGTGTGCTAGTGGATCTTGGGTCAAATGAAGGCAGGACTTGCATGTTTGGGGCCGACAGGGACTTAATGTCCAAGAAAGGTTGGGAATCTGTTTGGTGCTGTCATGGGAGGAACCTCAGGTCTGCAGTGAGAGTGGAGTCTGCTCAGGACACTTCACCAAGTGGAAGTAAAGTTTCCAGGCTTGGGGGGTGTGAAGGGGAAGGAGAAGGTCCTTGAAGAGCGGGAAATAATAGTGACAAATGAATTGAGGTTGGGTGGGAGGGGGCAAACGGGTGGTGACAGGGGACATGAAGAGAGTGAGCAAATGTGCGTGGCCTGGGGGTGGGAAGGAAGGGCACCGGTGAGGTTTCCCTGTGAGGTAGGAGAGAGTTCGTGAGTGCAGGTTACTGGTCCCGCCCTGTGGCAGTTGGATATTAAGTGACTGCAAAGACTTTGTAGTAAGAAGAATGTGCACCAGCAGGCACAGGGGCCAGCTGTATGGCCTTCCCTTGAAGTGCTAACACAGGTTCCAGTTGCTCAGGACGTGGGCTGAGGCTCCAGAAGAGGTCAAGGAAGCAGGAACAGAACTCAGGGTACAGGCATGGAGGCCAGAAGAAGCTAGAGGAACCGGTCCTTTCCTCAAGACCAGCCCAAAGTCTTTCCCCCTTTCCTCAGCAACAGGAGCCATGGGGGCCCTTGCTGCTGGGGAGAGCCAGCCCGCTTCCCACCTTCCCCGCGGGCAGTTTATATACTAATATCCCACTGCACCCCAGGAGGGGGTGAATGGGGATCCATTTGTTTTTCCAGAGTTTGACCTCTGGGTAAAACTCTTACCCCAAAATGTGCTGGTTTAAGTGAAAAGCGATAAATCAGCCCCTTTGAAATGCAGAAGCAGCTTGGCGAAGCCCCCTTTGATATGCAGCTTGGAACTGGGGCACTTAAAACCTGGGTTAATTCTCCGGCTTTATTGGAGGCAGAGAAAGAGAAGAGGAGGAAACCCAGGGCTGGTCATTAAGTCTGGGGACTTGAAAAGCCTAGGGCAGGAGCCGGCAGCCGCAAAGAGATCACGAAGGCAAAGCAGCCCTGGGAAAAGCATCCCCCGCCCCAGTGAACTCTAATCCTAGTTCCCACCCAGACAGATGAGACGTGGAGGGCGGTGGAGAGGAGGGGGTGGCAGCACCGAGAGGGCTCGGGAGGATGGGGAGGCGGTTGCTATGGAAACCCGGCGGCGCCCGGTAGGAGAAAGCCAAGGGCTAACTTGGCAATTTCCTGAAAGGAGCCGAGAATGCAAGTGCGTGTGGGTCCCATTCACGGGGCGGCTTGTGCTTTCATAGGTCTGGGGGCTGTGGCCCCTTCATGGGAGCCAGGGATGGATGGCTTGCTGGTTACCTCCGGCCAGGTCTGGGCCCTTCATTAGAAACATCTGCTGTTTGCCGGCCTCCGGCCTCCGTCACAGGGCGGTGGAGGAGGGAGGCTGTGAAAGTTCCATGTGATTTCCAAATGGGGGTGCGGCTCTGAGGGTGCACGGTTTCCCTCATCTCATTCCCAGAAGGAAAGAGAGGCTGGGTGTGTGGACACAGGGGACTTAGTGCTGGTTTGGGGACTCTGCAGCCTGGATTTCCCAGGGTGGTTTCCACTGTTAACCCCACAAGCAACAAGCTGAAACCTTGGCCTTGTCTGACAGGATGCTCCGTTTGGGGTCTGGGACAAATGGGAGCTTTGGAGAGAGATTCCTCAGAGCTTCGGAATGAGTACTCCCAGAAGTGGTGGTCAGGCCTACCTTCTCCAAACAGCCACCACAGGGCCGGCCTGTGGGCAGGGATGAGGGGAGACAGTTGCTTGTCACCTGCCCACCTCTGCTTGGCCTGTTCCCACTGCCCTTTGGTGTTGTAGGTGGGGAGGGAGGAGCGGGTGGAGAATAAGAGTTGAGAAAGTAAAACCTTGATCCTTTGGAGTTTGGCGCTTGGTCCTCCTATTTCAATCAGGCCAGAGGAGCAGGCAACTGATGAGTTCTTTTTTTTTTTTTTTTTTAATTTTTTTAGCTGTTGATGGGTGCTGAGGATCAAACCCAATGCCTCACACATGCTTGGCAAGAGCTCCACCACTGAGCCACAACCCCAGCCTAGCTGATAAGTTCTTGCAAGCCCCTGCCACCCTCTGACCTTTGGGCCCTGAATTCTGGGGAACATATTTGTCAGGCCATTGGGCTAGCCTCTTGCCTTGCACAGGTACTGGCTCTGTGGCCTGGGGTTTCACCTACACCAACACTCAGGGTCAGCTTAGGACCAGCGAGAGGGTCCATTCCTGAGACCCTGGCACATCTCCCCACCTCTGCCTCTTGTGGGAATCAGGAATCTACATTCATTTGGAACTTTACCTCCACTGTGACTTCTACTCCAACACCAGCCCACCTGGGGCACAGCAGGACCTCAGATCTTCTAGGATCTTCCAAATCCTTTCCCTGTATCAGAACACACCTACAATCCCATTCCTTAGTGGGTCTCAGATAAGGATTCAAATAAAACACAGAGCTAACTTGCTTTAAGTTAACTTGGGCAAATTGAGAGCAATACCCCAGAAGGCAGGGGCTGTCTGACACATTCACCTCCCTGGAGCATGTGGAGGAAGAGGGCCGAGGATCCTCAGCAGGACCAACCCCAGCAGGGCTGCTAGCCACCTTGTAATCACTTGTGGTGCCTCCTCACCCCTTTCCTGGCCTTGAGGTGGGCAAGAAGAGGAGGCTCCTGTGCCTGCTTTATAGCACCTCTCACACCTTGAGTCTCAGATGGCTCCTGGAGTATTTCAGCAGCACTGAAGCAGTAGGAGCTGGGCCAGGGCTGAGCTGCAGTGCTCTCTAGAATCTCAGGACAGAGGTACCATTTTGTTCTTCCTCTCTGTTACAAGGAAGGTGGCACTTGCAAAGGGAAGGAGGGAGGGAGGGAGCTAGGCTCCCCAAATACTGGAGAACCAAGGGGAATGAAGAAATAGGAGGCAGGCACAACTGAGATACAGCCATCCAGAGGCTCCAGAGGGAGGGGAGTGGTGGGGCACCATGGGCTGGGGAGTGTCAGAACCATTCCTGGGTCACAGCAGATGAAGGCCAAACTCAGGGGTGTCTGAAGTGTTGTTTGGAAAAGAGCTATGATGGTGGAGGTGGTGGTGGTGTGAGAACAGGAGGCTGTCACGCACTCGCACACAGACACAGGCGACACACACAGAGGGAGCTACAGGGTAGGCCTGTGACAGAAACTGCTGCATTCCTTCTCGCTCCAAAGACAGCCTTCTTTGCAAAATGCTTTCTCATGGCTCACAGGCATATTTCCCTACCGCACCGTGCTCTCATTTCTATACGCTTGCTGCGTTAGAGACTCTCTTCCCTCCTCTCTAAAGCAACTGTACAAACACCTGCATTTTATTAATGCCGCCTGGAGCTGGGGCTGGGCTAGGCCCCCTCTGCTCTCACCACCCCCTTCTCCATCATGCTCAGTGAAGCAAAGCACAAGGGTTAACCCTGTGTGGCTGGGTTTCTGTCTTGAAGGATGTGGGTCCCCACAGGAACAGAAAAGTAACCAAGAGGTGGAGGGGTAGGATCCTGCAGACAGCTAGCCAAGTATTCTGGGAGCTCCTGGCTCCACACATCCCTCCCCCTGAGTGTTTGGCCTAGTTTTCTCATTACTGCCCCTCCATTTCTCTTGCCAGAAGACCAGGACACCATCTTTCTTGAAAATAATTCTAAGAGAACATCCTCCAGGCTGGCCCTTTAAATGTCAATTCCATCTCTCCGCCGTTAGGAGCCATTGTGACTAAACAGTTCCAGAAAAATAGCTGCTTTCCTCTTTAAAATATTTTAAATAAGGAAAGTATAAAGAATGTAAAAATGTCCCATAATCCCATCAAACTGAGAGCCCTGTTAGCATGTCTTTTAATGCAATACATGCACATGCTTTTTTATTTTTTTAAAGTATTAGAAGGTATAACATGAAACTTCTCTCTCCCCTCAAACCAGTTGTTCCTCTCAAAGGTAGTGACTGTTAATAGTTTGCTGTGTATCCTTCCAGGGAAAGAATTTGGGCATCTTCTTTTTTAACTAAAAATAGTCTGGCATTCTTGCCATATCGTGCTTGGAGACCTCCTTCACTCCTTCTGGTGGCTGCACGCACATCCCCGTGGGGCTGGACCATCATTTATTTAACCCGGGGTGGGCGTATGTGCTGCTTCCAGTTCAGAAGTCTTACGAACACAGGTGGCACAATCTGGGGGCAGGAGCCTTGAGTGTACGTGTGTGAAGATAACTTCAGGAGAATTCCTACCAGTAAACTGCTGAGTCAAAGTATGTGTGCACTTAACCTTTTATCTAGACCTTTTTTAAAGAGGGTTGTTTCTCTCTCTGCCCTTTTCCACTTTTGTTTTTATTTTTGTTTTCCTACCAAATAAAGTCCTGGTCCTCTGTCAGAATCCAGCTTAAATTTTATCTCCTCTGTGAAGACTTCTGATTGCTTCAGGAAACTACCAGTTCTTTCTCTCCTCTCCTCTCCTCTCCTCTCCTCCCCTCCCCTCCCCTCCCCTCCCCTCCCCTCTCCTCTCCTCTCCTCTCCTTTCTTCCCCATACTGGGGATTGAACCCAGGGGCACTTTACCATTGAGCTACATCCCCATCTCACTTCCACGTTACCTTGGCCTATCTTGCCTAATCTTATTGTGACTTGGGTTTTTTAGGTGTCTGCTTTCCATATTGGAGACTGATTGACATTGTTTCTCCTGGGGCACAATGCTTTTGTCTTTTAAAAATTTTTCTTTTTGCAATTCAACTTCTAGGTATATACCCAAAAGAACTGAAAGCAGAGACATATTTGCACATCTGAGTTCACAGCAGCCTTGTTCACAATAGCCAAAAGGTGGGAATAATTCAAGTGTCCATCAACAGAAGAATGGGGAACACCAAACACACACACACACACACACACACACACACACACACACACACTTGCACTCACACACTGGTATATTATTCAGCCTTAAAAAGGAGTACAATTTTGACCCATGCTCTAACAGGGATGAACCTTGAGGACATCATGTTAAGTGAAGAAAACCACTCACAAAAGGACAAATACTGTATGATTCTACTTATGTGAGGTACTTAGAGTACCCAATTCATAAAGACGAGAATGGTGTCTTGTCTTTACGACAGTGGTTGCAGAGGCTGGAGGGAGGGAAAATTAAGGAGTTTATATTTAATAGGTTTAATAGTTTCAGTTTGGGAAGATGAAAAAATTCTGGAGATGGCTGATGGCAATGGTCACAGAACAATGTGAGTGTACTTAATGACCCAGCAGTGCACATCTAAACATGGTGAAAATGGTCATTTTCACATTACACATATTTTGCCACAATAAAAACCTTTTTTTTTTTTCCTGCATGCAAATAGGCCGACTCACAGATGCAGAGCTGCTGGCGAGGGCTCTCTGTGGGTTGCTGTAACCATCTCTTACCTCGGGCACTTCTGACCCATCCAAAACCCGAGAGGATTTATCCTATTTTCAGATATTTCCAGGGAAGGGAGCCCATTACGTTATTAGGCAATCTTTTCCAGTGTCTTAAAACCCCAGACATTCTTGGTACCAGACCTTTCCTGCTGCACCTGAGGTTGATTTTCCTTGGTCAGTAAGTGCTTTGTCAGCCCACTAATGCTGCACACACTCAAGGCCCTCATTACACCGTCCCCAGAAGACCTGGGGGCGCCCAGTCATAGGCTAGCAAGCCGGCGTTGGAGGTCTGGCCAGATTTGGCCTCATGCTCACTTCTCCTCGGCATGATGGAGAACATTGCTGGGTTATGATTCCGAGCCCAGGGCCTGGGGCTCTGGCAGGTGAAGGAGCCCACCATCTCGCCCCTCCTTTGGATGTAGTTTGTAGGCCAGAGAGCTTCACCCTCTCAGATCCACCTCTGTACCCTTCACCTGAAAGTCTCTTGTTGACAGGCGAGTTCCCCCAAGGCCCAAGGACAGAGCTAGCTGGGAATTTCAGCAACCCCCAGGCTCTCTCCTTGACCAGAGTCCTCTTGACAGATTAATGAGCTGCTCAAAAGGTGTACCTGGCAGGCACGTTCCCTGCAGCCTGGAAGATGCTGACCTTGTCAGCTTTGAAACATCAAAGGGCTACAAGGGAAAATGGGCCAAGAAGGACCTTGTCACCTTGGTACCTACAATCACAGACTTGCAAGATCTGACGTGGTTGGAAACTGTCTGGAGCTTGGAGGAAGAGGCTGAGCCTCCCCTCATCCTCCTTCCAGGACACAAGGCAGGAAGGGGGGGCCCTAAATAGTGGCCTCATACTCAGCGACTCAAATGTCATTGCTACCACAATGGGAAATCAGTGTGGGGTGGGCACCCCTAGCAACCTCCTCACCTACGGTTTTGCAGGCAATAGCATTACTGGGGTTCATGTGCCAGGACTGTTGTCCCAGAACCCTATCAAAGGACCTGAGTTGACAGTTCTGATGCAACTTGTGGGTTATATGAAGGGCTCGCCTTAAGAAACAGCTGAGCCATGAGGAAGACAGCAGTCCCCAGGTTGTTCATGCAACAAATGTTCAAAGCCAAGATGAGGAGCGGCCCCTCAGTCCTGTAATGAGTCCCGTAATGGAGTTTGACATAAGCTAGGTGATAGACATTAGCACTAATATTAACATAGTTTGTGCATTCTACGATGGTCTTGGGACTTTCCCTCTCCTGATCAGCTGGAATGTCTGACAGAGTAAATTCCAGATGCCCTTGTGGAATTTTCATTACGATCAGGTTGCTAAGGGACTTTTCTCTACCTATAAGCATTTTGGAAATACAAGCACTGGCATAGGATTTTTGTTTTTTCAGTATGTGTGGATTTATTTTTTGATATATTTATTACCCTCCTGCCACCTCCCCATCTTTGGTTTACCTATCCAAGGAGTTGGCATCAGCAAATTTAAGAAAGAAGGAAAGAAGAAATGCAGAAGGAATGAAAAGTTTTCCCAAGCTCATATGCAGAAAGGGACTTTGTGTTGTTCACCATCGAATCCCCAGGACTTTGCATGTGGCAGTCATATAGAGACTCCAACTAATAAAACCCTGCACTGCATAACAAGGTTTTGGTCAGTGATTGACCACATGTATGAATGTGGTCCCATAAGATCAGAGTGGGGCTGAAAAATTCATTTTATCTGGTGCCATTGTAGGAGTCATAATGTCATAGCAGAATGTATTATTTGTGTGTGTCATGATGTTGCTGCAAACAAATCCACACAGCCAATGGTACAAAGGTACAGCACATACAATTATGTACAGTGCATAATACTTGATAATGATAATAAATTATTATATTACTGGTTCATGTGTTTACTATTCTATACCATAGGTTTTATCATTATTTTAGAGTGCTTTCCTTTTACTTATTAAGAAAAAGTTACTGTCTGGGCAAGGTGGCACAGACCTACAATCCCAGCTACTTGGGAGGTTGAAGCCGAAGAATGGCAAGTTTGAGGCCAGCCTCAGCAACTTTGTGAGGCCCTGTCTCAAAATAAAAAAAAAATTTAAAAAAAAATGACTGGAGATGCTGATCAGTGAAAAAGCACCCCTAGGTTCAAGACCCAGTAATAAAAAATAAAATAAAATAAAAAGTTTACTGTAAAACGGTATGTGATTCAGGGCAGCAGTGGGTTTACACATTTTGTGTTTACTGGTGTCTTGATTGCATCCAGAGGCTACGTTGAGCGACTGACCAATGCCATCTGGGTGTTGGACGAGTACACAGTGACACAGTCACCTAAAGACACATTCCTCAGGACCTATCCTCTTTGTTTTTAGTTTTTTTTTTTTTTTTTTTTTTTTTTTTTTTTTTTTTTTGCAGTACTGGGGATTGAACCCAGGGCCTTGTGTGTGCGAGGCAAACACTCTACCAACTGAGCTATATTCCCCAGCCCCTATCCTCTTTGTTAAGCCGTGAATGTCTGTAGTTGATAAATATTGAAGCGGGGGTGGTTGGGGGGAATAGTCACAGAGATTCACTGCAGTTCCCAGAAATTCCACAGCAATTCCACTAGGAAGCCAGGAGGAGAATCTGCCCTCCCACGTGCAGGCCAGTTCTCTGCAGGAAGCCATGCTCAAACCCTTTCTAAGTGTCCTCTTGGTGAGTTTAGGTGTCCAGGGCAGGAATGGGTCTTGAGGCTCAGGACTGGCTTTGGGACTGTGCCTTAGATAGGATTCAAGGCATTGAAGAGCTGCAGAGTGCCCTGGTTTTAGCAAAATTGGGACTTCCTGTAGCAGTCGGCAGGGGGACTGACTTGGTCTTTGTGCTGAGGAGGGAGTTCCCTTGACTCAGAGTGTCCAAGTAGCCAAATGCTGGGGCCCAGGTCTCTGGAGGTGTCCCTGGAAAGGGTCTTCTCCCAGTCTGCCCCTGCAGTGAAGGAGGTTTGAGGTTCTCTCCTCTAAGAGAGATCCAAAGACCCTGGAAATGAAAGGGACAGTGCATCTACCTTGCCACCCCTCTGCAGGGTCCTGTTCTCTTTCTTAAGAAGGAGGCTTCCTGCTTAACTTCTAGTCAGTTGGGTACAGGAAGCGCCCTTCCTCAGACACAGCTCTGATTGGATCAGAATGTTTACCGGAGGGAAATTATGACTTTCCAACCACTCTCTGCACTTGGACAGACTCCTGTCCTATCACCTTGATCCTGACTCTGACGGCCAGGACTAGGAGCCTGGGACAGAGGTTGCTACTGGACAAGGCTTCAGAACCCCTTGGCGAGCCATGCCTCAGTCTCCCCCTGAGAAACCTGCCCTCCAGAGATTTCAGGAAGTTGATCCAGGAGAATCCCTGAGGATGGAGACAGCCTGACCAACCCGTCCCCACCTGGCCCTGTTCTTCCCATTGCCCCACACCAGTGCTTGTTGTTCCACATGTGGCCCCAACAGCACAGGCAGGGTGGAGGCCTGTCTCAGCCCTAGTTTTGCTGAGGCCATCAGAAAAGCTTAGCAGGAAGTGGGCTTGGGCCCTGCTGGAAACCAGTGGCCCCTGCTGGGCTCATGCAGTGCTGCTGGACTTGATGTGGCCTGCCGCAGGTTCCTTCTGGGACCATGAAGCCACCCACTGAAGGGCCATCAAAGGGCTCGTTCAATCTCGTGGTCCCCTTTCTGTTAATTTCCCTCTGCCCTCCAGGCAGCCCTCCTCCCACCTTCTCCTGCCCTCCCCTTCCCCAGTGTGGGCACCACGCAGTTTCCAGGACACTGAGGCTTGGGATGTCTCACCAGCCGGCTTTCTTCAAGCCAGGCGGGCTCCATGGCCCCATGAGCAGTCTGCAGGCTTTTTCTTTTCAAGATAAGTTGGGGAGAGGGTTAGGAGAGTGCAGTGCCGCTTCGCCTGTTTCTTCGTTATTTTCCTTTCCCCCTCTGGGGCTCAGAGAACAGATTTTTTTCCCCTTTCTTTTTTACAGTACATTTTGGCAGGCCCCATTTTTTCTGACAGGAAAAAAAAAATAACAGGCATATTTTGGGCGATTACTCAACTGGGGTCCTTTGTGACGGGATATGCAGCTGCGTGACTAATGGAGCTGGCTTTCTCCTGGCTTCCTTCCCCTTTCAGAGCTCTTGTTTACTGCCCCATACCAAAAAAATGCCATAAGCGACAGATTTTTATACATTAAAAAAAGCCTTGTGAGATACTCAAAGGCAATAAATCCTTCGGCTATTCCATTTCCAGGGCTGCACGCTCCCACCCTCTCCCTACTTCTTTTCAAATGCTCAAGCTCTTGACTCACGACCTGTGAATCTTCTTTCCCACCCCCACATCCCTGCTTTCTTCTGAACATATGTCCAGCAGATCGTGCGCGCGCGCACGTGTGTGTGTGTGTGTGTGTGTGTGTGTGTGTGTGTGTTTGGCGGGAGTGTGGGGGAAGGGAGCAGGATGGGAACCATATTTATGGTGCTTAACTCAGCAATTGCTAAAGGAAGGGATAATGACTTCCAGGGGCTCAGGGCCTTTTTCCCAAGGTCTTTGTGTTTCTATAATCTATGACAATTTTGTGGTGTAAGCAAAAGTTATTAGAAAACATGGGACTTAATGAGGAAGGGTATGTTCTGAACAGGGAGGGGCCCCCTCTCTTTATAGAGGAAAAGCCAAATTTGACTGGCTTTGGAATTCTGAAACTTGGCACTTCCCAGACAACTTTTGGAAGAGATTCTACCTTGTCGTGTTTGACAACTAGAACTGGATTTTCAGTTTTTCTAGAGGTTGGAGGGCTTTTAATTTTAAAAGGTGTCTGGCCTGTGGGTGGGGAAAAGTTGATTAGCTAGTTAGGTTTAATTCAGAGAGAATGGTGCAGATAAAGAACAGAGTTTGTGGGTAGGTGAGGGGTTTGAGTCTCAGCTGTGAATTGGATGGAACAAGTCTTCTAGTGTCTGTAGGTCTCAGTTCCTTGGACGTTAAAATTGGGATAGTGTCCCTTCCCTCCAGGCTGCTAGCAAGGAAGGTGAGATGACCAGAGCAGAAGGCAGGAGCTGGCCCACACTTTCAGTGGAGGAGAAAGGTTTGCTATGAGAGCTGTGATTCCTACCAGTGAAGAGTGAACAGGAGGCCCGCATGCATTATTACACAGGGCTGGAGGCTGGTATTACCTCCGAGTTTGCCCACTCCCTAGTCATGGTCCGTGCAGGTCTCAGAACCAATCACCTTCGTTGTCTCCTGGGAAGATTCCCACCTCGTTCAACCCAGACAAAAGGCACCCACGAACCTCAACTTTCCTGTTCTTTCTTCCGTAACTAATTTATCTTGTTTACACATTGACCCAAAGAACTGAATACTGGGCACAGTTTAGCCATTCACCCAACATTTTGTGGGATACGACTTGAAGGCCCTCTCTGCTGCTTCCTGTTCTTTTACTCCCTTTCTTCCTCCTCTCTGTCATACCTTGCAAGTTGGTCATTTTCTTTTATATGATTCCACTTACACTTCTCCCAGAGTCTTCATTGGGTAAGAACATCTCAAATGGCACTCCAAACCCTCCAGGAAGCTCTAGCTACTCTCTCTTTTCACTCCCTGTAGTTCAAAAGACTAATGTTATCAATTAAGGCAGTCGATTTGATTTTGCCAGAGGGTAACTGGCCAGTTTATACAGCAAGTCAGTGACACAGATAGAAATAGAAACCCCACAACCTGATTCCAGATTGCTTGGAGTTTAAAGAGGCATCTTAGCTTGGAGATCCCAGAATAGCTTCTCCTAGGCTGACCAGCTGTGAAGTGATGTGTTGCAAGGGTTATTTTTTACCTTGGCTTAACTCTTAAAAAAACACCCCAAACTCTCAAAATCTGCCTAAGAAAATCCATTTCTCAGCATGTCATCTGCTTGCCAAGTTTAGACCTAGTGTATTACATCACGAACGCCTTCGGGCCTCACTCTAAGCTTACGATGGCGCTCAGGTATCCGAATTGAGTTCAGAAATCACAGTTTATTGAAGGAAACAGATCATTAAGTCACTCCACTGGATTAAAGCCGTCCCCATTGCTTATTTAGAGAAGCTGAGCATTGACTAATGTTCCTGTGATTCCTGTGGAGCTAGACTAGCTGAAGATATTTAACACAGGGTGTGTCCATCAGATAGCATGGGGCCGTTGGGGGGCTAATGGGAACAGGGATGGGCAGTAGTATGCTGGAGCTGGTTTGTGAAAGATAATTGCTAAATTTTGAGGAATTTTGCAAGTTTGTTGTTAAACACTGCCAATATTAAAGATTAAATGATATATACTTATAATTAAATGACATATTAAAAACAAAAGCTATAAATGATAAAAACAGATCACACACTAATTATTTTACCAAAATGCACTATTATCTATGCTCTTGAGTGATACGTCCACCTGTCTGTCTGCCTGTCTATCTGTCTAGCTATCCATACAATAATATAGACTGGCAAGCTGCTATGAATCTTTTCCCAATTTCGCATTCAGTAACATCACATTTATAACTGGAATGGACCATGGTAAGAATATTTACCCCACAGAAATTAGTAAACTCTATGCCTGAGGCTTGATTTTTTTTTTCTGATTATCTAGACTTAAGAAGTGATGGAGAAAATAATAAAGTTGATGAAATGCAATGTAAAAGTGTGCCATGTCTGTACTCGTTACATTGTGAATAACAAAATATCAAGATGATGTTCTTCTGGCTTTTGGTAGCTACCATCTGACTCAGCGAAGGATATGAGTGAAGGAATAATGAGTGAAGTTCTAAAACGGAGTCATGCGTCACTGAACGATGGAGACGCCTTTTGTAGTATGTGGTGTTAGGCAATTTCATCATTATGTGAACATGACAGAGTGCACTTCCACTAACTAAGGTGACTACAAAGTCACTAGACGATTCCTTTTAAGGGACCGAGCTTCTTTATGGAGCCCTTTGTCGATGGAAACTTGTTATGCAGGACATGCCTGTAACTCTTCCTCGTTTCACTTTTCTCTTACTCATTATTGTGAACCAAATTGTCAACCAACATTCATGTCAGATGGACAGTTGGAAAGTCAGTCGTTAAACATTAACCAGCACACTGCTGGAGAGGAGCATGTTGGATCACTCCCTTGGGGTCCCAGAAGGAAGAACAGCATTGACTTTAAAAATTTTTTTGACCGGGGATTGAACCCAGGGGTGCTTAACCACTGAGCCACATCCCCAGCCCTTTTTATCTTTTACTTAGAGACAGGATCTCGCTAAGTTGCTTCTGGGCTCACTAAGTTGCTGAGGCAGTCCTTGAATTTGTGATCTTCCTGCCTTAGCCTCCTAAGCTCCTGGAATTACGGGTGTGTGCCCCTGTATCTGGCAGCAGCAGAGACTTTTATGAGAGCAGGAATGAGGAAAATGAACCAGATGTGCTAAACTGAAGTGCACCACTGGATACCAACAAGGTTGGGAGGTAGGTTCTAAATTCCAGGTGAGCATTAACACTGCACATTCACAGTGACTTGAAGTCCTCTGGGCCTTTCCTCCACGTAAGTTCACATTCATGACCACTAGAACAGAATCGTAAGGAAGTAGGTAAGTTAGCTATCAGCATCACACCTGTTTTACAGATGGGAAACTGAGGCATGGGGAAGTTAAGGAGTTTGCCCAAGGTTACTATTTCTAAGCTGAGACTTGATGGAGACGCAAATAACACAGACTATGGGGTCAGACATACCTGGTTAAAAACCCAACCTCGATGTTTGTGTAGCTTTGGTAAGGTTGCTTTACCTTTTAAACCTTGGTTCTTCTTAACTTACAACACGGGAATGATAATGTCTAGGTCACAAGCTTGCTGTGAGGGTGGTTGAAATGAGATGCCAGGTGTAAAAGACCTGGTTCTTAGAGACTGTCCATGGAAGTTCATTTCCTTTTCCTTCCCACTAGGAAGTTTTGACATTTCTTTTTCTTTTTTTTTTTTTTTGGGTGCTGGGGCTTGAACCCAGGGCCTTGTGCTGGCAAGGCAAGCACTCTACCGACTGAGCTATCGCCCCAGCCCCCAGGAAGTTTTGACATTTCTTAAACACTGAATGTTAAGTATAAGATTCTTTGGGCTCAAATATTTATTTTTTTAGTTGTATTTTTTTTTTTTTTCTTTAAGTAAAATTACTCTGCAAGGCTTTAGGCCAAATCAGTTTGAAGGGTTAGGGGCAGAGGCAGGGAGGATGGAAGAAGAGGGCCAGAAGAAAGTGGAAGTCTAGTATGAAAATTTCATAAAGTGCTCCTTTGCCCATTGGTATTTGGAGTGAATCTGGATGCACAACTGTGCTCAGCAAGGCCATTCCATGCAGGAGGAGCTAGACTGCCAGATGAGCTATCCTGCCCAGACCTGGGCCCCTGCACAGTCACCAGCAGAAATGAGGGAGTCCAGAGACATCCCTGCCCGCTAAAGTCCTCACAATCTCACCACCACTCTCTGCCTGAGAGCACCACCTATCCCCACAGGAAGCAGAGGCCTCAGGCTATTCCTCAGCAGGGCAGAGGGGTAGTGCCACACCTCACCTGCTCTTGCCCTCCTTTCTAGATTATCAATCTCCTTAGCGCTTATCACCGCATGGCAAGCTGTATCATTTCCTAGACCGTAAGCTCCATGAGGGCAGGGCTTTTGGTTGTTACATTTGGGATCTAGGCCAATGCTGGGGACACACAGGGTTTTCAGTAAGTAGTGGCCCAAAGAAGAGAGTAAAATGGATCATTATCCTCACTTCCTCCTCTTTTGAAATTTTACTTCAAATAACAATGTTTTTTGATCAAGTTCAACAGACTAAGATTTGGCTCAGGTCTTACAAGTTTGAACCATGGCAGTGAGGGAGTTACAGGTCCAGGGCAGAGCTCCCTGCAAAAACAGGTGTCCCTGAGGATGGTCTTGATCTGCTGATGTGGACTGAACAAGGCCACAGAGCTCAGTGGTTAAGAACCTGGTGGTTCAAATCCAGGCCCTGCCACTTATTAGCTATGTAACCTTGGGCAAGTTATTTTATCTGAGTCTCATTTTTCTTATCTGTAAAAAGTGGCTAAAAATAGTCACTTGAGAAGGTTGTAGAGTGGATGAATGAGATAAAGAATGGTGAGTGCTTAGCTCAGAGCCTGCACGGGGGAGGGAGTGAGTGTCCATCACCTGTGGAGGTGGAGGTGGAGAATTTCAGCAGGGGCAAGAGCACAGCTAGAGGGAGGGGGGAAAGCCAGATGTGCTGCTGTGTTCATAGGCCAGTCCTACGCAGCTGCCTGGGACAGCGCAAAGGGCTTTACTGCAGAAACACTGATCTGGGAGGACCTCACAGCCCTACCTGGACCCAGAAGCTGCTGTAATGACGCCAGTGTCTTTGGGTGTCTATGGTGTCTAATGGCCTTCTTCCCTTTGACAAAATAACCACAAATGCACCTCTACATGTAGGAAAACATAGAGGGGGAAGGGAGCCAAGGCCAAAGCCATGCTCCAAAATCAGAGACAGAAGGACTTAGAACTGAGGAGGAGCAACAGGGCAAGAGGAAAGGGCTATGCAATTTTCCTTCCACGAAAAGCTGTGGTCCCACTGCAGGAGAGGGACCTTCAAGGGTTATTAGCTCCACACTTTGTGCTTCCAAGACCACTTCAACAGGCCCCCTGGTCTGGTGTGGCCCCAAGGGAAGAGCTGCAGCTTCTCAGGTTAATCCTGACCTCCCGCTGGCCCTGCTGGCATGTGGAGACTTGGTCCCTGGATGCTGGGCGGAAAGGCTTGTCATTGTCGGTGCAACTCAGGCGCTAAGCGCATGAATGGCTGCCTGCAAAGCACTCTGGGTTCTTTACTTGAAAGCCACCAGAGCGAGACAAAGGGTGCCTTCCCAGCCTGCATTCCTCAGCAGGGGGCTCGCCACGCCTGGCTCCTCAGAGGCACTCCTGCAGGTGCAGACATGCACACCTTCCCCAGCTGCTCTGCCCTGACAATGAGCAAGCAGGTGCAAATTCCACTCCCGTGGCCACCTCTGTGACTGTGCCATGTCACATAGTCCCAGTCTCCCCAGGTCTCACTTTCCAGAGCTGCAAGGGAGGCACCTTAGATTCTCTAAACCCTGGCTACTGGGACATCTCCTGAAAACTCTTACAGATGGTTTTAGATTTTCTGGTGCCTCTTCGGGCCAGGCTGTGCTCCCAAACCAAATATAGCACTAGCCTTGTTCTAGGTCAGAGAGTTTGGTATCCTCAACTGTCACCTACTTTGAGAATCTAGAGCCAGCCTGTCAGAATGGCTGTTCTGCCTTCCATTTGTTAGCTATGTGACCCTAGGAAAGCCACTTTAACCTCTCTGTGCCTAGGTTTTCTCATTTCTAAAATGAGGATCATAGTTGCACCCACCTTAGAGGTTGTGACACCCACAGCATGAATTCATGGATTTGAGTGAGAAGTTTACACAAATGTGGGAGATCACACTATATAGGTACAGTGCCTGGCACATAGTGAGATATGCTAGTAAATGATAAACTGATAAATGCTAGTAATAGTGGTAAGCCTTACCACATTACCATCAGATACCCCCGCCCCACCCCCAACTATCATTTTGGTCCCATTTTCCTTCCTTTCTTACCATAAGCCTGGCCTGGTTTGGCCTAGGTTTGCTACTGTCATCAACACTGGAAGACTCAAGGGAGCAAGATGTGGGCAAGGGGCTCTGTGACGCAGGTGGGGATGGAGGATTAAGAAGAGGATATGGCTGGGATCAAGGGCAGGGGAGAAGATAAAGGCCATAGAAAACAGGATGCATAAACAGTGCCTGCACTAACCTTCTCAGAGATCCTACAGCCCAGTGCTATAGAATGATTCCACTCTGTAGATTTTGAGTGCATTGAAAAAGGGGTCTCGACTTTGCATTGCTGATGTCAGGTGGGAATTCGATGGAATGGAATTGAATTGAATTAAATTAAATTGAACTGAACTGCTTTTGAAAGTTAGTGTATTAACCATATTCCTTCTCCCTTGACTTAGAATGGAAGGTTAAAAATAACTGTGGATCCTATTTCTTCCCGGGGCCCTTTCTCCGCACTTTTGTTGCTATGCTAAGCCCATAAAAGAATCAGGAATCCCCTGGAGACCTAGGCCAGTTGTGAGAATTGGAGTATTGTCCCTTGTCAGTTTGTCTAGACATTGAGCCACTTCCCTGTGTTCATTTCAGAATCAGCCCATGGTACCATGTTGGGTTCTGTGATGGGAAAGTTCAAGAGACCTGAAATCTCTTCAAGGTGTATTGCAGAAAAGCAGGACCCAACCCAGATTATTCTGGATCCCTAACTCTTCCTGGATGGTAATAACACCCCGTCCCTAAGGTATGATCCCCAGGAAGAGAGGAAGGAAAGATCTGTTTTTCTAACTGCTCCTTCTCTTCTTCTACTTCTCCTCCTGACTTTGAGGAACATTCCCCTTTCCCTTCCCATCTGGAGGAAAATTTCCTGAGGCTATGTACCGTCTCTTCTATACTGTGGTTTACCGTGAATTCCCATTATCAGATTGCTTGGCTCAGTTCTTGCCATGTAAAATGATTTTTAAATTCAGGAGTCTTTTTTCCTCAAAGCTTCCAGAAATTCAAGAGAGTGGGCGTGGACTCTCAAGGCTGAGCAGTGACCCATCATCCCAGGTAGGGTCCCCTTCCACAGCAGGGAGGGAGTGGTTGAGCCCATGGCTGGGGATAGCACGGGATGTCTTACAAGGGAAGGGAGGCATGGTGGTTTAAGGTGTTTATTGGTATAGCCCAGGACACCTACAAAATGGAACATAGATTCTGGGGTCATTTCTATACAACTGGACGTACCATTTATATTAATGTGTGTGTACTTAGAATCAATGAGAAGGGCATAAAGTGAAAGTGCTTTTTTCTGAATGGTAAGAATAAATGTGACTTTCATCTTTTTCTTTTAGCTCACATGTATCTTCTGATTTTTCTACAATTAATATCTGTTACCATAAAATAGAAATTAAAGACAAAACTGATGTTTTCTTACATTTTATGTGAAATTTTTAATGAAAGATATAAATATATATTCATGTATAAGTATATATATGAAAATAATTCTATATTCCTTCATTTACATAGTTACATTATATAACATATATTGTAAAATGTAATATGTATAACATATACCATGCCTTAGAATATAGGTGATTTATTTATAGAAAAATAGTGGAAAGAAAATGTAACATAATATTACCAACAGTTTTCTAGTCGTATTTTTTCTGTATTTTCCAAGTGTTTTGCATTGACCATTTATTATTTTTGTAATTAGGAGAAAAAAACCTGTGTGTATGTATATGTGTGTGTATATATGTGTAGATGTGTGTGTGTGTGTGTATGTGTGTGTGTGTTTTATTCCATATCCTTCCTTTGGTGAAAACAAAAATTTTCAAGTTACTTATAACTAACTTATTACTTTTATTTGTTTTCCTGATGTGGATTAGATAGCTTGGCTTTCTCTCTCTCTCTCTCTCTCTCTCTCTCTCTCTCTCTCTCTCTCTCTCTCTCTTTTGGTACCGGGATTGAACCCAGGGTTACTTATTCACTGAACCACATCTCCAGCCCTTTTTATTAATTTTTTTAAAAATTTGGGACAGGGTCTTACTAAGTTGTCCAAGGCCTTACTAAGTTGCTGAGGTTGGCTTTGAACTTGTGATCCTCCTGCCTCAGCCTCCCAAACCACTAGGATTACAGACGTATGCCACTGCACCTGGCTAGCTATCTGCTTTTCTTAACATGAAAAAAGGTATAGTTTATTTCCTGCTTTGATAACTTCTAAAAGTTGGTCTTGGGCCCTCCAGTCAGTCACCACAAGATTCAAAGTGCATTTAAGTTTTGCCAAGTCTGGCTAGTGCATAGACCTGGTCACCATGGTTAAGTGAACTATGGCTAAGCATCTAGAATTGTTTACAAATGGTGCAAAAAACACCGACTAGAGAATGTTCTGGACTTAATTCTTTTGCATGAGAAACATGTTTTGTAGGTGCTGCCCGTCTTTGGGGGATGCATGGGAGATTAATCAGGAGTGCTGTTCACAGTACAGAGCAAGAGAGAGGTAATGGAATTGCGAAGCTGTATCCTGGCTGTCTAGGCCCTGGGGGAGATGAACGTGATGATCTCATGGTTATTTTCCATCTCTTATGATCTATGGGACTTCCCTGATGCTTGTGTAGCTGTTTGTAATTTGTTCTTTGGCTAGTATTTTCTAGATTGCTCCGAAGGAAAACACTGATTTTCCCCGGCCATATAAATATCAAAGCTTTAGGTTCCCACCCTCTGTTTATAGATTTGTCTCAGGCCCTATTATCCAATATGAAAATGGCCTTAAGAGAAAGAAAGTTCTAGATGAGTAGACATGAATTCTCTAGAACCTCTGAACAAAGATGGGTCCATCTCTCAGTGAGGACTCACTTTGTATTCCCAGTCCCATTGCCCTTGGATTCTCTGAGGGCAGAAAGACCTCTGTCTTTGCTTAGAATTTTCAAATTTTCTGATGGAAGTTTCAGTGTAATGGCAAATGTCATTCTGAGGTGTCAGAATGTTTTCCACTCATCACAAATCACCCTTCCACAAAGCAGCTTTTTAAATCCTTCCCTAGCGTGAATAAGGATTGAGAAACAATAGAGGATTCATGCTTTTGTCTAAATTGCATGGAAAGTTCCAGGGACTCCAGGAGGGAAGGATGGGGAGGAGAATAAAAACAGAACATCAGGGTCTCAGGATGTCCAGCTTAAAATATTAGCCTCTGGGACTCACTGCTTCAAACATGTCACTGAGTCTATAAATACCACTCTCATCACCTGGAGTTGTGAAGCTAACATTGCTTAGCTTCTCTGGTGTTGTCTTTTTGGACTTGTTTGATTGCAGGACACTTCACCCAACCACCACTTCCCTGACCTCTGTGGGATTCTAGGACTATCAGGAAAGGAAAACCTGTCACATACCACTGCCCCTGCCACCCCAAAAGGGATCATCTAGGCCTACACTCAGTTTCATCAACCATTTCTGTAGCTCTTCCTGACTATACTTGTTTTTGGTTATTTAAATTCCTTTTTGGATAACCAGTCAAATCTATAAGTATTGCCTAAGGCCCAATGATGTTCAGAGCACTGTAGAGGTGCCCGTGGGGCATACAAAAATTTCTAGAACCAGTTTGGAGGACACAGATCCGTTGGAGAGACAAAGGCTAATACATATGCCACAGAGAACCTGTGAAATGGTCTTCAATAAAGAAGTGAACTGGAGAGAGCAGAGAAAAAGCACAGAAAGGCCGGCGACACAGGCTCCAGGCTTCCCAGGTTGGTTGGAAAGTGCAGTGAATTTACAGGGAGGACCCTTCTGGAGCTGGACCTCTCAGAACAGAGACAGATATTGTGAGCAAAGGGAGTGGAATGAGCGAGGTTCTCTGGGAGATGGGGTGGGTTTGTAGGTCTGGCCAAGGGAAACTCACGTGGAAAGACATGGTAGAGCAGATTGGAAAGATAGGTAAGGGCTCCATGATGGAAGGTTTTAAAAGCTTCTTTTTCACTGTAAGATGCTATGTTATTTTCTAAATAAAGATGTGTTGTCAGCAATGGCTTGTCCAAAAATCTGACACTTGCCCTCTTGCACATTGTCCTGTCTCCTTCCTCACACTGGCCCACAGAGTGTAAGTCTTGCAGCATGGGCCAGCCCAGGACGGGTGGTTTGTCCAGTTATTGTGAATGACCCACGGACAGTCCAGGCTGGCTTTCCCAGGGCAGGGAGTTTCATTCTGCCAATGGAACTGGCCTGGGAAGAGGCTAGATCAAGTGTTTGGGCTGGGTCCCCACAGGCTATCATCTTGGGAGGGCCAGTGGCAGACGCCAGGAGCTGGCTGGCATCAGGGTACAATCTGGTAGCCACAGAAAAGACCCTAGTCCTTGGAGGGTCTGAGAGCCCACAGACACCTGCTTGGCTTGGCTCGCCTTGGCTGGTGGTGTTTCCAGAAGAGATGAGCGGGAGAGGGATGGGTGGTTGAGAGGCGGCAGTAGACGGGAGAAAGGGTCTTCCATATGGTAATGAGATATTTGTGAGCCCCTCTCTACTAATGTACATGTTCTGGCCTTTGACCATATTGCTAGTGAATGTCAATAAGTTTTTCCATGGCTGTCAGAAGTACTGCAAGGGAAGGTAAGGCTAGAAAGAATTCAACTGAGTTGCTGGCCATGTGAAACAAAGATTAAAAGGAGCAAACGACCAGAAGGGCAAAGATGGACTCTGTAAGGAGACAGAAGATGTGAGAGGTCAAGATATGAGCAAAAGATCCATTGCTGGGGGTTGCTGGGGACGGGGCTCCCAGGGATGGGAGCGGTGGTAGCAGACCTTGGGCCCTTTCCATGTCCGTACTCCTGGCCTACTGCCATGAACGTGGATTCATGAGACCAAGAAGCAAGCACGAGGGAAGAAGGGCTTTGTGGCAGAAATGTCACGTAAAGAAAGACTTATTCCCCCCAACTGAGCTACAGCAGGAGGCCCTTGCCTCTCCTCCTCGCCTCATAACCATGACTTTTTCACTCAAAGACTGTCCATCTGTCCAGCCATTACGCCAAGCCCCAGAGCCCCATGCTGATTTCCTTTGGAAGAGCCCCAGCTCCCAGGGTGACCTCAGCAACAGCAGGGCCCATGGACGACTCCAACCCCAAACTTCCCGTCACAAGGCAGGGTCGGCCTGGTCCATGCAAGTCACACTAACGCAGCGGCTGTTTATGAGTAAGAACCCTCAATAAAGTCATCGGATGGTTCTCTCCGCAGCGTGTCTAATCTTCTCTGGCTGCCTTTCTGGGCACTGGGCTCCCGATCTATTTTGGTCTCTCTCTTCTTTGACTCATTCTGGGACTTCTGTGCCATAAATCTGAGCCCCCCCAGTGCTTGGTCCCACCAGCAGGCAGACAATTCAGAATTAGCTGTGGTCATGGTTGTCTAAACTGACAGGCAGGGAAACTGAGGCACAGCAGGCCATAGGACCTTGTCCCGCCTCCCACAGAGATCCAGCAGCACAGCTGCCAGTAAGGCCCAGGGTTCTGGCTGGGACTTTAGCTCTGGAGCTCTTGTGGAAGGCCCAGGGCCATGTGAACTCTTTCAAAGCTTTCACTGGGCCCCACTTGGCTACACATCTCAGGGCTGTGTGGCAAATGGGATTGTGGTGAAAATGCAGTGGGGTGGGAAGCGTGTGTGTGTGTGTGTGTGTGTGTGTGTGTGTGTGTGTGTGGTGGGCTTGATACTAGTGTTTGAAATCCTTCCATGCCTGGAATTTGACAGGCACAGAATAGAGAAAGACCAGAAAACCCAAAATAATGGGGGTAAGAGAACAAAGAGCTTTCCCAAAGCCATAGTGCTAGCTGTGGGCAAAATGTCTTCCGGTTTCTCATGCGGAGCCCCTGCCCTCAGGCCCAGTGGGCTGACTGGCTGGGCTGGTTTGGTCAGTCCAAGGCCACCGTTGGACTCCTGATTGCAAACTCTCCTGGCTGCAGTCCTCCCTGGGTGCTCTGAAGAGGGGAGCAGGGAGGCAGGGGCAGTTAGGGCTTCAGACACTTTCTAGGTGTCTCGAGGGACTTACACGTTTCCTATGTAAAGTTCAGTCTGTTTGCAGTTAGACTTTTCTTCTTTGCTTATTTCCGGAAAGATTAAAAATAGCCAGATCAGCTTAATCTGGGACTCTGTGAGATCAACAAGGCCACTGTTTCCATCAGTATGAAAATACCAAGCCGTCCCACACACAGCCACGGGTCACGCCACGCGGCAGGCCCGGCAGGCTTTCTGTAATGAAGGAGCTTTAAGTTGTACACGTTCTCAACAGAGAGGACTCTGTTTCTGGACCCCAGCAGGGATATCTTCTTTTCCACTTTAACTAAAATGGAAGGAACCCAGCACTGTTCAGGGCCCGGAACCCTTTCTTTCCTTCCTTTCTAATGAGCTCAAGTCTTAGGCCCTGTCAGTCCACAAACTACTCTGCCCACCGCACTTGGAGAGTTTTCTCCTAGAATGTTCCTTAGGTTTCAGGGGCTGAGGCTAATGATGCCAGGTAGCAGCCTCTGATGAGGCCTGCTCACATGTAGATCTAGAGAATAGGTAGAAACAGAGAGATCCTGCTGGTTCTGTGTCTCTGTATCACCTGGGGGAAAGCAGACTACTTTAGAGAAAGTCATTCCTCTCATGTCTTATTAATAGACATTTTTGTTAATTCATAAGGAAAGGGAGTAACTTGCAGGCAAGTACAAGTTGTGATGGTTTAAATAGTGGCGTTTCACCACAGCCCCAATGCTTACTATTATAGTAAATCCACCCGGTGCGTTGTCACAAAGACTAAACTCAGCGGAAATGGGTCTTTTAGCAATTTGGGTTCTAAAAGATGGTGCTGGCTAGTTGAACTTCTTGTCTGGAGTTCTCCCTCTCCCTGTCTGGGGGCCTTCTGGTGCAGCTCCCTGACATTAAAGTAGGTGATAACCTCCCTCTGTACACCTGAGCTTGCAAAGTCCAGGGCAGGTGCTGGCCTGTCTTCTTCCCCTTAGTTCCATTTAAACTACACATGTACTTTTAAATAACTTCTGAAAATGAGGGCTTTTGGTCACCAAGGACAGAAAAAAAAAAAAAAAACAAACAAAAAAAAAAACGCTTTAGCAAAAGGCAAATCCAATGGTCCATGCAGTGGAAAGATCTCAAACGAGAGCTAGCATCAGACAAAACTGGATTCAAGGCTAAAATAATATCACCAGGGCTTGGTTACTCTCCATTTCTCTGCCCTGCTCTCGGGTTTCATGTGATAGAAAAAGGACCATGGCTACAGTCTCTAAACCTCTCAGTTATGAGGTTCAAAGATAAAGAAGGAGTCTCCTTTCCAGAAGTCCTAGGGAAAGCCTCAAGGTATCTCACTGTCTGTGATTTATCCATCGTCCGTTCCTAAACCAATCACTATGCTGGAGAGAATGCGATGCTCTTATTGGCTTAGACCTGATTACTTGCCTCACCCTGAGATGGGGGTGAAGTTGCTGAGCTGAGTTACGGAGACTGAGAGCAGGGAGGAGTGGGACCCCAATAAGAAGTGGGGGCATGGACCCGAAAGAGAGTGGGTGAGTGCTGAATAGTTACAATGACAAACAAGAAAGCCTAAGATGCATGATCAAGTCACTTATGGAAAAAGCACCTCTGGGAGCTTATGTGAAGCTGGCTCAGCCCCTCCGTGCATACTTGGTAATTGCCACTGCCCAGGTGATATATTTTTATTGTAAAGTGTTCTTCCCTTGAGTTCATCTCTCAGCACCCAGCTCTAATTACCAGTATCTTCCACCCAGATCCTGATTATAGACACAGATTGGGATGGGAGGAGGGAGTATGTTTCTGACAATGCTGATGTTTCCATTTCACACATGTGACTAGTAAGAAACTTGGCCAGGAATAACTATTTTTTACACAGCTTTGGAAAGCATGGCCTAGGCCATAAATCACTGAATGATGCTCTATCCACATCTTTGAACTTGCAATTCAATTTCTATCTGCCCAATGTCCTGCCAGAGGAGCAAAGCAACAGAAGAGCTGGGTATTGAGTAGCCAATTGTGTCATCCCATTGGGATAGCCCCAGGCCTTGGGGAGGTCACCTTCCCATGGCATTGCCCTCAGAAGCAATTTGGAGTCAGGCAGAAACTCTGAGCTTGGTCCCTCATCCCTTCTCTTTGCTGTTTTGCCAATGCAGCCTTAAAAGTCATGGAAATATCTCTGTTTTTCTAATTCGAGGGATTCTGGCAACAGAGGTCAGAGAGTGGAGGGTCATGTAGGAGAACGTGGAAGGGCAGATGTCTCCGGGCATGAAGACTGCTACTTGGTGTAGCAACGTGAGTACGGGAGAAAGGAGCCAAAAGGATAGACGGGCATGGCAAAGCTTGTGCTCTGAGAGAGAAACAGAAGTGGGGGCGCTGGCAGAAGAGGCTGGGAAAAGATGGAGAATCCATGATGCTTTGCTGTGAATTTCTATTAGCATAGATATCGGAAGACTTGCCAAGCTTCTAACACAAGAGATAGAGGATAATATGGCACGAGATGGCCCAGGGGAAGAGTCAACACACTGATCATTCGGTAGCACAAGGTCAGTAGTAAAAGTGGAGGTTAAACAGCAAATAAGTGGACCAACCCAATGTGTTCAACGGCAAGCAAGACAGAGCAGGTAGATTCACTGACAGCAAACAGCCATCCTGGGGCTATGAAGGAGGGAACTGTTTTCTCTTTTCCAACAGGGATAGCTATATTCCTCCATCTTGGCATGATTTCCAACTTTGACAGGACCCAGATCTTTAGGGAATCTGTTTCGCCTTACCCGAGCTAAAAATAGTTGGGTGAAATGTAACTGACCAGAGAATCTTTGACCTCTTTCAGATTTAGCTTTTGGAACAAATTAAGAGGCTCTCTTCTGAACCTTATTTTGGTAAGAACATCATGTGGGGGAAGGATCGGCGGGAGATGCTCTGTCAGGGCAGGCTGAAGGGTACCATGTTCCTTACTTTAAACAAGTAGGCATTGTGAGTAACTGTGAGGTTGAACAACTTTAAGATCACGCAGAAAAGCAAGAGGAAAGGGACACCAGGTAGAATGTAAGAACAGCCTCCTAACAGTATTTTTTGTTAAAAAATTTCTCCTGAAAATAAGTAATAGAATTGACTACTTCTCTAGTTAACATAATAATAATTGTTTTTTCTTTCTCCTGTAGTTGTAGGGCAGGTTACTTGAAGTACAAATTCCCTGCCACCCATAAAGTCAGACCTTGTAGATTATTGCTAGCATACTCTAGCACCAAAGCAACACCCTCAATGGTTAGATTTTTCTCTTAATAAAAATTGCTAACTTACATTTATTAAGTGTGTACAATGCACCTGATGCCAATCAGTGTTTTGCAAATATAATCTTATCAAATCCTGACAATGAACCTGTGAGGAGGAGTTACTGCACCAATTTTATGGAAGAAAAAGCAGAGGTTCAGAGAACTTAAATGGCCTCAGTTAGAGAGTGGTGGGGATTGCATTCAATCCTGCTCAGTGAGACCACAAATCCTGTGTACTTAAACTCTGCTCTGTTCTCACCAACACCTACACTCCCTCCCACACCTGAGCACGGTTGGGCTTGTCTTTAGGAAGCATGACTCAAAATATGAGTGCACTAGTCAGCATCCCAGCAGGAAAGAGATGCACACTCAAATGGGGTAATTGAGCGAAATTTAGAAATGGAACCACTTACAAGATATGGGCAAGATTAAAGGAATCTAAGGAGGCATTATAAGGTCCTCTAGGGCTAGCAGGGGTGAGGATCCTGAGGGTAAGGGAAGAGAGGCATGAGAGAAAGTACCTGCAGGAGACAGCCACCTGGTAGGGCCTATGACCTTAGATGGAGGGGCAATTGAAAAACAGTCAAGGAGGGGTCCAGTAGAGAAGAACCAAGGGTATACATTTCTTAACTTTGTTCTAACCCCCCCAACATCCCTGTGTCTTGGTGTTTCCCACTGGCTGAACCCAAATGAAACCAGAAGACAAAGATGCCCAGTAATGGAGTCTACAAGGTCAGTCCCTTGGGCACAATGCAGTGGGGGAGAAGAATGAAGAGGGACTCTGGAGGGAAATGGGCATGCAAGAGTAATGAATTAACAAGTCCAGTTGTCTGAGGGCTTCTGCTTTGGTTCAGGAGTGATCTCTTCCATCTACAGAAAAAGGAATGACTTCTGAAAACCTAGTGCTGATCATGAGGAATTAGCATGGATACCCCAAAAGATGGGACATACCAGGTGCACTTTCTTAAGGGAATGGATGGGATTCCTAAGTTGGGGGACGTGGTGTTGTAGCAGGCAACAGAGCAGGCACCTCATGGCACTCCTGAGGTCAACGAGGACTGGAAGACAGCATGAGTGGAGTGGCTGGGGATGTGCTAAGTGACTGTCCTTAAAGCTGCTGACAAACAGATGGGTGCCCACCTGGACAAGGGATCCCATCAATATTCCAGAGCTTTCCCATGGTCCTTCCCTTTCAGAACTTCAACCGGAGACTTGGAAGAACCATTAGAGGTCAGGCTTACCCACTGGCAGCTAAGCAGGAGTAGCTCACACCTTGGATATCAGAATTAAAATCCCAAACAATTCCAATGATTGGACTAATGGCGCAATGAAATATAATAGGATTAAATGTATGGACCTTGGAGCTACATGTTCAGGACAGAGGAGGTGTGACAGACTTGGGGGCATGTACTGATGATAAACTTGATGTGAGTCAGTATTTGTATGATTACCAAGAAAATTGGTGTGATCTTGGGTGACATTAATTGAAGAATCATTTTAGGTGACGTTAACTGAAGAAGAGCCTTGAGGATGAGGAAAGTATGTCTTCTTGCTGGACTCTTCACTGGCCTGTTCCACCTGGGACGCTACCACGTCACTTCTGAAGCAGCAGCAGAAACTGGACTCCATCTGGAGAGAAGCACGGGATGTTGACTGAGGGGTTCTGAGAGTGTAGCACAAGGGAGCATGTGAAGGAAGAGCAGAAGAGACAAACGAGAGAGAGGGCAAATGCTGGACTTTGAGCATGTGAAAAATGGTGTGTGGAAGAGCCGTGTCCATAGGGCAGAAAGACTGACCAGTGGGTGACAGCTAACGGGAGGCTGGGTGGAGATCACCCTGTGTGTGGTCAGAGTGGCATGTGGAGAGCTGAGCCTGATCTCTCTGGAGGCACCAAACCAAAACTGCAGTATTGAATGAGTAGAGGGCCACATGGCCTCAGAGGATCTCTGTCCATTCCAAATGGCAGGCCAAGTGAGTAACGTTTGCACACTGCCCCTCCTTCCCTCTGTCAGTTCATTAACTGTGACGAAGGGTGATGGAGCACACCCAGTCACCTGTCTTTAGCACTTGGGTCATCAGGCACCCAGGGCAGGGAATTCCTCTATAAGTGACCTTTGGGAATCCTGGCAGAGTGGAAGAGACTGGGCCTTGGGGCCAGGCAGATCTGGGTTTGCATCTCCACTTCTGGCTATGCAACCCCAGCTCAGCCACTGACATTCAGCAGCATCAGCTCTAGGTGCAAACCCTGTGCTGGCAGTGGGGAGTCCTCCTGTCCTCACGGAACTTACCATGCGGGTCTTTCCCCTGTGAAGTGGGAATGATTACTACCGCCATGTAGCATATTGTAAGAAATACATCGACTTTGTATGTAGGAAGCCTGAGGCTAACTCAGAGTTGCTTCCCTTTCCAGTCTTTTCCTTGTAAGCTCAATGTTTTGGGTATTTCTAGAAACTCTTGGGCACCAGAAATCCTCATGGGCCCTTATGTGAAATACAAGGCTGCTGAACATCAGGAACACTTTGTCACTCCTTCCTGAATGGCTGCCCTCCAACATGGTCTGCAACTCTGTTTGTGCCACCCTCACTAACTTTCCCTTGGAGATGCCTAAGTGACAGTCTCTTAGAGATCCTATATACAATTTGTGGGAGTGGACGTGAGCAAGTGAGGGAAGGCTGGTGGCAGGAATAGGGTGGCCACTCTTTCTTAGGAGAGTCCCCAGGTCCTGGTTTTGCAGAGTTCTCTGTGTCCTGAGGAGTCTCCCAGTTTCCCTGCAACAAGTAGCTCCTCCTATCCACTTTTCAGGGTTCAGCCCAAACACCACCTCCCATGGGAAGCTCTGCCTGGCTTCCCCTGCCCCTCAACATCCTGTGCCAATGTCAAGGCTGGGTCTCCGTTCTTTGTTCGGTCTCCTAACTTTGGTGTACATCCTCGAGGACTGGGACCAGATTCTGATTCTCTGAATCCATCTGAATGTTCAGCTCTGTAGTGGAGAGACAACTTGCCATTTCTTCCTTTTCCAGCCTTCTCACAAATCCCTTTGTGAGGGAAAGGTGAGGAAAACAGCATTCTAGAGACTTTGCAAATATTCTTCATTCATAAACTAAAATCTGCTCACAGTCACTCCTCGTGTGGCTGACATAGCTGATACCAGTTTAAAGACTGCTGGCACCAGTAGGAATCCCATGAAATGCGGAGCCGGGAGACATGTGCCTTCCTGGTTAGCATTGTGACCCACTGTGTGATCTGCTCTCCTGCCCCTCCAGCCCAGGATTCTTTCTCCTCCCTCTGTGACCAAATCCTAATTCCCACTGTGGGTACCACATATCCCACTGGTCTTGCTGGCAGATCTGCTGGCAGTAGGCTGAAGGTCCTGCAGACCTCTGCCCAGCCTTCGGGGTGTGCTAAGGTGGGCAGGTGTGCGCCCCATCTGGGTGCGGCTCCAGGTAAGAAGAGGACCCAGCAGTAGCTCTCCATGGGCTCGTTTCCGGCACGGGGAGCCTATTTGGGGTGACCACCCACTCAAGAGCTGGCCTGCTTCTCCAGAATCTCCTTTCAAAGACACCCCCAACTGCGGCCCTCTGCTTGGTCTGATGCAGTGACCTGAGGCTGCCCATGCTCTCAGGGCTGGAGGGACCCCGCTGAGGTCCCGTTTCCTGCCCTCTGCAGGCCCAGATTTCAAAGCTGTGGATTCTTCTCCTTCCCTCCTGCCCGCCTCCCATCCTCCTTTCCTCCCCGTCGTTCCTTGCTTCTTGTTTACATTGCAGAAAACATCTGCGAGAGTAAATGACCGAGATGAAAGATCTTGGCACAAGGCTATTTTTCTTTGCTTGGCTTAAAGGGGGACAGATGAAGACTTCAGCCCCACCCGTGCCTCCCCCAGCATGACTCCCTCCCCCAGCTCCAGGGAGGAGAGAAATGGATCTGAATGAATACAGACCAGAAGGTAGCCCAGCCGGCCCCAGGTCCCCAGGCAGGGGAGATTGTTTTTCCAGTAGAACAGGCTGGCCTGGAGGAGAAGTCTCCACGAGGGTGGAGTGGAGGGAAAGAAGAGCCGCTTGTGTCTGCAGCTGGTTCTCCGGGGGTTTTCCTGAAGCTCTGCGGCGCCTGTCTCCCACCGCGCTCCACTCTCTTCTCTTGCTCCAGGCAGCAGACTCCATGTTCTGGGCTCAGTGGCAGGTTATGGAGAAGAGGTCACCTCACCAGCCTTTCCCCTCTCTCGCCCCTCAGTCCTGAGCAGTGGTACGGGGCATGGAGTGATATCCCGGGCCTCATGTTTCTTTGTCCTGCTTCAAAGGAGCTGTGTGGTTTTAGAGAAGTTAGTGACTTCTCTGGTCCTCAGTTTCTCCACCTGTAAGATAGGGACAATGATACCTACTTCACAGAGCCATAGGAAGGGTGAGATGATGTGACAAGGCAGGCTCCACACACAAAACTTGGTACTTAATAAGTGGCAGTGGTGGTGGTGGGGGCGATAATGCTGACCCAGTTGGGGTGAAAGGGAGGGAACGAGTCCATGCAGAGCCACTAGGTAGCTTTCTGCAACTTGACCTTCCCCTCTGTGGATAGAGCAGGGCTCTTTCCTCCTCCTTGCAGGTTGGCAACATAATGCTGAGTGAGCACATGTGGGCCCTGGGGGACGCAGGGGGCTTGGGGAAACCAGGGTTCCCATGCTTTGCCCTGTGCCAACTCCCCTGCCTCCCAGTGTCCCTACAGGAGGAAGACCATTGGCCCTTGTCATCCAGATGAACCGTCGGTGCCATGCACCATGGGACAGACCCGTATGTGCTGGCTGGGGCGAGAGTCCTAGGCCCAGATCCTTGGTCCAGGAAGCCCCCACTTACCTGGCATGGTGGCACAGGGTTTGCAGGTGGCTGCCTCAGAGGATCCAGAGAGCAAGACAGGGGAGGCGACAGCCCTCAGAGCAGCCTGGGATGCTCTCCCCACCTCTCTCACCTGCTGCCCTAGCCCAGGATCTCCCTCCTTTACCCTGTTGCCCACCCTTCTTGGAAAGGCCAGAACCAGATTCTAGGAGGACGTCAGACCTGGGACCACGGAGGTGCAGTTGTCATTTGGGAAAATAATCGGCAGATTCTCACCAGGATGGGACATGGGACAGATAAGGTTTGGCTCAGGTATAGGAAGAAGAAAAGCCAGAGGGGCAGAAATTTAGGAGGAAGAGCTGGCAGCTGAAGACCAGGGTAGGGCACTTCCTTGTAGTACATCACTATCCAGCCTGGGACCAGGCTCACCTACTGAAACACTTGTTCATGGAAGATTCATCTGGGGCCACAGAGTAGAAGGCCCTGCCCAATGGCCTGACCCGAGGCTTCTGGACCTGTTCTGACAAGTCTTCCTTGCACTGGAGTAGAGGAGACATTTCCTGCACACAGGCCTCCCCCGCAAAGGCCAGGGAGGAAGTTTGGATCTGTACCCTCCTTTCAATCTCTGCAGCCTGAACCCTTGCACTGGCTGAGGCAGGAATGGGAGGATTGGCTGTAAGTGCATCTTGGAGCCTGTGAGCTGGATCCTGGGTCTCAGTGCTGGCTGTACAGTAGCCTGGTCCCTACCAGCTCACTTAGTATTATTACTCAACTGTGTGTTAAATAACGGGGAAACTGAGTCCTAAGAGGTTAAGCAGTCACACAGTGACAAGTATATATTGCAGAATCACAAGTTGAACCTGGGTCTGTGTGGCCTCAAAGCTACAGCATTCCCTCTCCACTAGACCTGTACTATCCAATAAAATGTCACCACTAGCCACACGTGGCTCTTAAACCAATTAAATTAAGTAATTAAAAGTTTCATTCTTTAGTGACACTAGCTACATTGCAGTGCTTAATAGCCACCTGTGGCTAGTGACTGTCCAGTTGGGTAAGGCAGCCTGTGGAACATTGCATCTTTACAAAAAAGAACTGTTAAACCGGGTGCAGTGGTACGTGCCTGCCATCCCAGAGGCTCGGGAGGCTGAGGCAGGAGGATTGCAAGTTTTAAGCCAGAATTTAGCAAGATCTGTCTCAAAAAATAAAAAGAGCTGGGGATGTGCTTGGTGGTAAGTGCTCCTGGGTTCAATCCCTGGCACCAAAACCAAGAAGCAAACCAAAAACGGTTAACAAGGCAACTGGACTGTACCAAGGCTCTCTCCTGTTTTAACCACGCTGCTTAAACTCTTTTATTCAGTTGCAAACTCACCTTCAGCCTCTCCCCTCCTCTAGCTCCCCCAAAAAGAGAGGGGTGATTATTTTCTTGGTTTTGTGAATGGGCATATTGAAGAGAAGGGGTGAGTGACCCATGAGGGCTGAGAGCCAGGACCTCGGCCCTGTCCTCCCTGCCATGTGGCACCTTCCTAGCTGGATCTGTGAAGAATCAGGGCCTGGCTGGTCCCCTCGGGGTTGGGGGCCCTTGGGGCTCAGCTCACTCACCCACCAAGGCAGGCCCAAAGGTCACGCTGCCGACCTGCAGCCGCCTCTTCAATCAGTCAACCTTGAATAGGAGCCTGTGAGCGAGCTCTGTGCGAGGGCACAGGAGAAAGGCGCTTTGGGTGGGAGCCGGGAGCTGCTCCGAGCCCCACACAGAGGCCAGCTCTGTGCAGCGCTGCCCCTGGCAGGCTGGGCCGGAAGGGGCAGCCAGCTCCAGCAGCACATCGGCCTCCCTGTTCTGACCCTGGCTGCTATGGGACAGTCCTCAATCCTCAGTCACCACATCCAGAAAAGGAGGAGAAGAGGAATCTGAGAATCAGACACAGGCTTTCTAATTTGCCATGGGGTGGTGCACACAGAGTTTAACTTGAATCTTGTAGCCGTCCTGGCAGGAGGTGACATCCACAGTCATCCCCATTGGTAGGCTGTGGCACACAGAGAAACCTGCTCCAGGTTGCCCAGGTAGATCCTGGCAGAGGAGGAGGCTGCCCATAGCCAGGCGTCCCTGCCACAGGTCCCTCGAAGCCACTGAGAGTGCTCAGATCTGGTTTTGTCCTGCAAAAACTCCCTTCACATGGGCTGTAAAGGCTTAGCCATTCCTTTGGATTCTCCATCAAAGTGGGGATGGTGGTGTCTCAGAGTTCAGGGACCATATTCTATTCTAGCGAAAACAAGTACCTGGCTTCTGCATGGTGAATAGACATCAGATGGATGGATCAATGACTGTGGTTGAATATGGGCAGAATGCGAGGAACAGCAGCGTCACCTGCCCTGTCTGTTGTGAGGCAATTACTTGCCTCAGAGGGAAAGAAGAGATGACCGAGGCTGGGAAAGTTCCATGTCTATACCCTCCTTTAAAACCCACCAGGAACAAAGAGGAAGGACACCACTGCCTGGTAGGATGGGACCTGCGTGATCCCCAGCTCCCCAGATCTTAGGGACAGTATGCAGTTCCTCCCTTGCCCCCTTGGTCATTGCTATTGGAAACTCACTCCAGGGGTCGACTTCCGGTGTACACTGGAGCATCCCTGGCTGACTGGGGGGCTGAGCAGAGGCTGTAACTGGAGCAAGAGCTGTGAGTCAGAGGGGACCAGGCGACACAAGAAGACCTCAGCCAGGATGAACTAAATCTGCCCATCTCCCCCCACCCGCCTGCCCTCTCCCCCGACCTGCACAGGTTTGCAATTCATCCGCCGTCCTCACATGCTGTTCCTGCTATCAGATGATGAAAATGGAGATTCGTCTTGAAGAAAGAAAGAAGGAGCTCGCTTCCCCCTTCCTGGTCTATTTGAGCCCCCTCCTTCCCCCATCACCATGTGTTCCTGAAACCTGGGGCCGGTCCAAGTCCTAAATGTGCTGGAAAGTATATCCCTGAGCAGCTGCGAACCTGCTCAGGCTGCAGTGGCCCAGGGTGAATCAGAAACCAAGAGATAGGCAAGCTAACAATGTAGCCCCTTGTTCCTGCACTGAGAGAGATCACCATCAGCGCCAGGCTCCTGGGAGAGAGGAGCAGTGAACTCACACTCACACACACACACACACACACACACACACACACGCACCCACCATTTGAAAGGAGCTACCTAGCAGGCCCAAGCTCATTGTGGCTGAGCAGCTGGGCCAGCCTCTCCGCAGAGCCTCCAACCCAGCCTCCTCTCCTATTCTTTCCTTTTTCTTTAACTTAGCTGGGAAGGCCGGGAGCAAAGGAAGGGGAATATTTACATGCAGCCAAATGAAGTGAAATCATCTCCAGGTTTCCCACTGAGCCGGGAGACCATGAAGGACGGGGATGCATAGCCAAAGGGGCTTCTTGGAGTCTGAGAAGATTTTAGAAAGCCTGTTTGTAGGAACCAGACACCCTGAAAGAAATAACTTGCAGGCAAGTTCTGAAGAGGCCTGGTCACAGGGCTGGCAGCCGCTCAAGGCCGCGGTGGAGTCCGGGGCCTTCCCATCAGGCCTGATTACAACCACTCCTGGTCCCTGCCAACTGCGGGCACTGCATGCCAAGTACCCACGGGGGTCTGAACCACCCACAGACAGCCCCATTCACACTCACCACATCCTGGTAGTTTGGGGGTGGGAGCTCCTCATCAATCACAGATGGATAAACTGAGGCTCAGGCACTTGAATGCCAGAGGCTGTTGGTGGAAGAACTAGAAATTCAGTTCCTTAACCCAGTTCCTGATGGTTGGGTTCTGCCCACCACATGCCTCCCATGAACCTGACCTAAAAGCAAACAAGGAGGAAAGATTAGCACAAACCCTCCCCAGTGTAAACATCCCAGAGCCTCATCTTCCCAGAGGAGGTGGACACAGCCCAAACTCCAGGACGTTTCCAGGATGGAAAAAAGTCCCAATGCCAAAACTGACCCAGCAGGATTTCATCAACCCTGAGGGCCTGGGGTCACCTTCAACTCTGTTCTCTGTCTCCTTCCCCACATCTAGAGTCCTGCATGTTCTGTCTCAGAAAGAGTTCTCAAATCTTGTCCCCTTTGTTCCCTTTCCAAGCACCATTGCCTTAAGTTAAGTGCACACCATCATCTTGAGTTATCCTCATACCTTTTCCTCCTCTCCACGCCTTCAGGCCAAAAATGCATCTGCTCATCGTCTTCCCCAGCTTAAAAAACTCCCTGTTTCCTGGTCACACAAGGCCCTTTATGAACTGGGGCCAGACCCAGTTCATCCTCATCTCTTATTCCTTCCCAAATACCTGCCGTGCCAGGCAACCGAGCTGTTTGTTCTGTGACACCCCAGGGCCCTTGCACATGCTACTCCTCTGCCTGCAAAGTCCTCCTTCTAACACTGTTGCTCTGTGGAAAACTTGTAACCATCCTCCAGAACAACTCAAATGCCCTCTGACTCATACATGGTCCAGTATTCATGTCCCTATTGAGAACTTCTTTGAATGGTAACAATTGTTTGCTCGTCTACCTATCTCACCGGGCTAGTGGTTTTCAACCTGGAGTGATTTTACCTTTAGGGATATTGGACCATGTCTGGAGATATGTTTCACTTGTCATAACTTGTGTGCATGCTACTGGCACCTAGTGAGTAGAGGCCAGGGATGCTGCTAGACATCCTAAATGCTGAGGAGAGTCTTTCCAATAATTATGTGACCCCAAATATTCATCAGGTTGTAGTTAAGAAGTCCCAAACTAGGTTGCATGTCTCCTGAGGTGAATTCTTGCTTGTATCTTTGTATCTCCAGTGCTTGGCCTACAGAGGAGTCCAAAAACTACTTTTCTTAATTTTGGGGGGTACCAGGGATTGAACTCAGGGGCACTCAGCCACTGAGCCCCACCCCCAGTCCTATTTTGTAATTTATTTAGAGACAGGGTCTCACTGAGTTGCTTAGCACCTTGCCATTGCTGAGGTTGGTTTTGAACTCGTGATCCTCCTATCTCAGCTGGGATTATAGACGTGCGCCACCATGCCTAGCTCCAATAACTAATTTTTAAAATCTACACATGAACAGAACTACTTGATGGTTATATATTCCCACCTATAGGACTTGGTTCATCAAATTAGCACTTAAGTTGATTAATAGTGAGCATATATAGCAAAGAGGATAAAGTAAAATATGTACCAGAACCAAATGCTTTACTTTCAATGCAGAAAACATATATGTTATATTTATCATTAGAGTAGACCTCAGGGTGGGAACGAATGCACGTCACCACTATATCACTTCTTCTCAAATCAGGGATCTGTGATGAAGAAGCGTCAGGAAAAGTCCTCCAGCACACTCATGCAGCAGGAATCAAACCCTTATTAGTGCAGAGGATGCAAGACTCAGCTCCCCATCCTGTAAGGGACACGGCCAACTTGGATCCCGTACAGAGAGAATCCATGAAGACGATTAAACTCTGGACAAGTAGGTCTGGTGAAGAAAGGCAAAAGGAATTGATAGTATTTAACCTCAGGAAAGTGATGGCTTGAAATATGTCACAGTAGATATTTTCCAGTAACCCAGGAAGTTGTCAAAAGAGGGGAATGTCTAGCCATTCTTTGGCACCCAGGACCCAATAGGAGGAAAGAAAAGAGGAGGGAGGAGGTAAACGACTTCTGGATCAGCAAGTCAGCTCGAGCAGCGTTGGGCATCAACCATGGAAGCTCATTGCCACGCATCCTGGAGGCCTCGATGTTCCTTGCCCCTTCTCTAGGTTATATCCCTATTCCGGCTCTAGCTAGCTGCTGGGCAGCTGGGGAGGGAGCTTTCTGGCTTCTGGCCTTGCTCTAGAACTTTCCTTTGAATTGGAAGGGCAGGAAAGATGAGGGGAGCCTGGGAGGCAGGGGAAGGCATATGGGGAGAACAAAAAAATAAAATATAAAAGGTGAGACAGGAGGAGAAAGGAAAGCAAGAGCAAAGAGGCAGCTGGAAGGACATCAGGAAAATGTTGAGGCGGGCTGGCGAGGCCCCGGCATCTGGAAAACAGACTGGGGGCTATATTTAGACTGCCATGACTTGCAATAATTTGTGTGAGGGGGAAAAGAGGAAAATGTGAAGTTGGCGTCGTTTTCAGGAGGGAATGAGTTATAAGAAAGGAACGGCTTGAGGGGGCAAGCTGCGCGTGAGGCCGCAGCCCCGACCATTAGGAAGGGGTATCTGAACAGCACGGCTGTCAGGAGTGAGTGATGGTGTTGACTGAGCCTGATCCAGCAACTGCCCCAGCCCCATATGAGCCACGTGCTCCCCCCGAGAGTGTAGGGGGCACCCCTGGACATGTCAGGCAGCCTGTTGACTGCAGCACCTAGACGTTTCCGGGATGATTCAGGGTGCTCTCCGGAGACATGAGGGCTAAGGCAGGGGCTCTGGATGGGGGCGCAGGGCTTACGTGAGGAGCACTCTGTAAATTCTAGGAATGTGTATACATTGCCGCGGCCTTTCTCCAGCTGGATTATAAATAGAGGATTAGTTCAAAGGCAGGCAGCTGCCAAGTGAAGCCTGCAAACCAAATACAGTAAAACCTCCTTAAAACCCTTGTTGGTTTATTCCAAATAGCATATAAGTCAAAGCCACAGCACTTCCCTGGATGACTAGGTGCTTGATTGTCCTTTAGGAAGTAGTCAGAGGGTTTACACTGAGCTTGGGTGAAATCTCGGTCATTCAGCACAATACAAGTCACTCTGGATAGTGGAGTTTTCTAGCTAGTTCAAGGTTCACCCTTTTAAACAACACATTTAAACCAGATTACAGGTACACACCTGTAATCCCAGCTACTCAAGAGGCTGAGGCAGGAGGATCTCAAGTTCATTCAGTCAGCCTGGGCAACTTAGGAGACCTTGTCTCAAAAAATAAAAAGTGTTGGGGATATAACTCAGAGCATCTTGTGGTTCAATCCCTAGTGCAATATAAATAAATAATAACACATTTTGAAAAATTTAATCATTTCAGATGGAAGTGTTTCTTCAAAAAATGTCACATATTACCAGGTTTTAAAATAAAACATACTGATCTTAATTTAACATCTTTGTTCTGTGTAGGGTCATTATAAACCAGTGATTGTACTGATAGTCCAGTTCCAAAACCTTTGAGAGACGTTGTATTGCTGTCCTCGTGGGCTTTATGAGTCTCCTTTTTATCATTTCATCTCTTCTCTTACGGCCAATAGTCACTTTTCCCGGTTGTCAGGAAGAACGCTGTTTAACCTGTAGCAACCTCACGACCTATCTTCTTTTAGTATAATTTGATTCTTTTAGTCTAATCTGGGTTGAGAACCAGGTATGCAAACTTGTTGAAATTCTGTGTAAACAAAAAGTAAACAGATTACAAGCAAGAAACCTAGCCTTTCCTGTTCCCGTAGGACTCATCCAGTCTCTCTTAAGGGGTCACAGGCCATCCAGCCCTCTGGGGAACACAGTTGCTTTGAATTATATGCTACTTTAAATATACCAATATGGGTCTATGTAGATAATTTTGGCTGCTTAGACATCTCTTGGCTCATGCCCAGGTTCTGGTCTGATTTTAGATAGTGAGGTGTTTGAGTAATCGTGTTTTGGGTAGAGGAAACCTAACTCTAATTTGAAGTCTGTGTTCTCAAGGCCCTTGCATTTGAGGTCATTGGATTTTTTGCCTGCCTGTATTTGAGGCTGGTAGTATGATCAACCTAGTGCAGGAAAAAAACAAACAAAACCCCACAAACAATTACCTTGCCCACTTGTTCCCTAATGTCTCATTTTCTTTGTCCTGGAAGGTGATGGGAATTCTGGGCAGGATGCTGAGAAGAGTCATATGTGGCATCAAAGAATAGGAGGATGGTCACTCAAAGGTACTGGACAGCAAGAGGGGGAAACTGGATATTTGAAACAGATAAAAATAGGTCAAGCCAGCCCACGATGATCCAGAGGTCCTTGGGTGGTGTTTGGTATCTTCTGGTAAGTGGTGAAACTTTTTCCATGGTATTTAAATTGGTGCTTTACAAAGCTTTCAACCAGCTGATCTCCTCTTGACAAAGATTAGATATTGCTGAATGGAGAAATTAAGCTTGAAAAAGAAGAGCGTTCAAAAGCTCCCATATAAAAGTGCAGGATCAGACTTATTTTATTCTCAGGTAGTATCAGGTTAAAAGACATCGACCTCTTTGCTGAGGTGTTTAGCAGGCCAGTCTCCCCACACGCTGATCTGACCTACTGTCATGTCCCACACAGCCATGTCCTCAAGCACCTGCCCCACGTTCCATCTTCATCTATGACCTGACCAGGATGGCCTTGACCTGAGGGTGACCCATCTGTTGGCCAGCCTGCTTGCTACAAAAAGATAAGCTAGAGTTAATGAATCCTCTTGGGGGAATCTAGAATTGAAAATGGAAAGACTGGGCCAGTTGGCCACGGACACTGCGCTAAGAAATTGTGTGGGGTATGGAGTGGGGGCCGTGGTGTCCATCTAGAAGCCAACCTTATGGGGAAGTAGAAACCAGAAACAAGAAGTGCCAGAGTGGAGAACGATTTGGCATTGTGTGTGTGTGTGTGTGTGTACGTGGAGAGAGAGAAACACTTAGTACACAAAGCCCCTGAGAGACATGTCTGAGTTCCCTACAGTTTGTTCCCTCGAGTTCCGCTTCCGCTTGTTTCCTAGCTGTGGGTTTCTGAGCACTAGCATGCGTAGGTCACTGTTCCTTGCAATAGAGAGTTTTGCCTGAGACTGCCGTCATCTCTACAAAACAGTTGCTCGAGCGCTAGGAGCTCAAAGCTGGATCCATCTTAATGTGACCTTCTCTAGCTTAAGGAATTCCATTTCTTTAGCTTTTCTCAGAAGACCCATTTGCCAGCACTTTACTCCTATGCTGTCTTCCTCTGATCGCTCCTAAAGACTTCCACAGCCCTGGTGTTCCATTGCTGTGACTGGCGCCAGGGCTGCCCCTGGAGAAGCCAGGATTTATGGTAGTGCACCCTGTCCTCCTGGTCATCCATGCTAGGACTGCTCTCGGCTTGGTTTTCTGATAACAGCGCTGCCCTGCTGAGCGACACAGATCTGCTTCTCCCGTAACCTGACACTCCCCGCAGGGCCAGCCCTGTCACTGAATGTCAGGGCAGACAGAGGCTTGATGATCATCTAGCCCAACCCTGTCATCTTAGTAATGAGGAAACTGAGTCCCAAAGAGACTACATAACTCACCCAAGGTCAGGCGGAGCTGAATAACTTGTTTTCCCCTGTGTGTGTGTGTGTGTGTGTGTGTGTGAGTGTGTGTGTGTGTGTGTGTGTGTGTGTACATGTGTGCTTTTGCCATTATTGAATTTTATCCCACTGGTTTAAAAATTCTTCAGGTTTTAGAGGGCATTTTGAATTGTGTATATTCAAATTCAAACACATTACTTGGGATCCTTTGTGACTGATGGAAATGAGTGCATATTTCTGGGGGCTGAGGTGGGAGGATAACTGGAACCCAGAAATTTGGGGTCAGCCTGAGCAACATAGTGAGACCCAAAAGAAAACAAGACAGAACTTTGAATATGTCCAAGGTAGAATGAACCCCAAAATGTAAAATATTGTATTATAATAAAGCAAATTTAAATTTGTTATGTTTTAGAATATATTAAAGTATACATGCTTTCTATATGCATATATTATAAACATATATGATATGTCTGTAACATAGACATGTACATTTAATACACTATGTAATGTGGTGAGAATTGTGTGTGTTCACACTAATTCTCTTTAATCCCACTGAGTTGGTAGTACTTATTCTTCCAAATGAAACACTCATAAAGAAAAAAATGATAAAATAATCTTAATAAAGTCTTAAAAATACATTTAATAAAATTAATCAAGCATTCTTGACTTTATTTTTTTAAAGACCTCACAAAAAATAAGAAAGAGATGATTACTTTGTTAACAAAAAAATACTTTATTCCTTAAATCAAAAGTCAAAGTTAGTTTTTTTTAAATACATATTTTTTTAGTTGTCGGTGGACACAATACCTTTATTTTATTTTTATGTGGTGCTGAGGATTGAACCCAGGGCCTCACATGAGCTAGGCAAGCACATTACCACTGAGCCACAACCCCAGCCCAAAAGTCAAAGTTATTTTTAATGGCATGACATGAGAGGCATTTTCTTTAGAAGTTGAGATACGATAAGAATATCAGTTATTATTTTTACTGTATAGTTTTACTATATAGCAATCATTATGAAAAATGTCCCAATGCTATAAGTATGATACAGAAACAGGAGGTAAAACTCCTGGGAAAGATATGAATAAAACTTCAATAGGATAGATTAATGTAAGTCATATAAATAAAAACCAATAGAGGAAGCAAATTATGTCAATTTCCTCCATTGATTTGAGAATAAACAAATACAGTTCCTTTATATTCAGAATTTTCATGCTGGAAGGAATCTTACATATGTACTTGATCCCGAGGAGATGCTCAATAAATTTCAGTTGAATGTGTGAATTAATTACAACATAGTCTCATTTTATATTTAAAATAACAGGACCTAGAAAGACTAAATGACATAAAGAAGGTCACTTTTAAGGAAAATGGCTTTTCTTTATGTATAAGACTAAATGGTGCACACCTGTAATCCCAGTGGCTTGGGAAGCTGAGGTGGGAGAATCACAAGTTCAAAGCCAACCTCAGCAATTTAGTGAGGCCCTAAGCAAAGCAACTTAGCAAGACCCTGTCTCAAAATAAAATAGAAAAATTAAAAGGGCCGGGGATGTGGCTCAGAGGTTAAGAGCCCTTGGGTTCAATTCCCGCCCCCCTCAAAGAAACAAGACTAAAGAGGCATCACAAAATCACAAATCACTGAGGCTAAAAGGGTTTCATTCAGCAAATAGAGCTGAGACAAATTAGGGATTTGAGGGAAAAAATGAATTTGGAAACTCATCATACACTATTTCCAAAGAAACTCTACATGGTTTAGATAGTTAAATGCAAAAACAAAACCACTGAAAAGAACTTATACAGATTTCTAGAAGAAAATATAGGTGAATAAATATATTGATCCCTAAATGAGAAGGGACTGTGGACTAAAAGTAATGGAAGAATCATGAAGGACCTAGGACTGACTAAATGTTTAAACACCTCTACTTTGGAAAACAATATAAGTCAAATTAAAAGGCAAACAGAAAGTCGGGAGAAATAGAGACATGAGGTTAAAATTCTTTAGGAGTTCATGTGGTTTGACAAGAAAAAGATAAAAGAGCAAAGGACAGGACACACAGTGTCCAGGAAGGGAAGTGCAGAAGACTTTGAAATATTTCAAAGCTGTCATTTTTGTGGGAAAACAAGCATTCTCATTCACCATTAAGGAAGAGCAAAGTGGCACAAAGTTACTGAACGAACCATTGACCATCGGTACCCAGAATCTTAGAACTGTTCCTTGGTTTGACACACTCCTGGGAATTGCACCTATGGTGAGGTTGCTAGATTTAGCAAAGAAAAAGATAAGATGCCAGTTGAATTTGAATAGCATGAATACAATGTATACTTTTGGGGCACCAGGGATTGAACTCAGGGACATCAACCACTGAGCCATATCCACAGCCCTATTTTGTATTTTATTTACAGACAGGGTCTCACTGAGTTGCTTAGGGCCTCACCATTGCTGAGGCTGACTTTGAACTCATGATCCTCCTGTCTCGGCCTCCAGAGTTACTGGGATTACAGGCATGAGCCACCACACCTGACTCAATGTATACTTCTTTAAAGAATAAATCTGTACCAGGTAATATTTTTGGTATATTTATACTGAAAATATTATTCATTGTTTATCTGAAATTCAAATTTAGCACAGCCTCCTGTATTTTATTTGGCAATTCTTGTCTACAGAAATAACCTAAAATGCAGCAAAGGCTTATGCACAAATCTTTGTTGCAATTTCATTTTTAATAGCAAAAATATTGAAAGAAAAAAGAACATAAATTATACAGTGTCTGCTCTCAGACCACAATGGAATTAAATAAAAATCCAAAACAGAAAGATAACTGGAAAATCCCCAAATACTTGGAGATTAACAACATACTCAAAAACAAGGCCTGGGTCAAAGAAGAAATTTCAAAAGAAAGTTCAAAATACTTTAAATGAAAATGGAAACATAACATCAAAATTTGGGGACTCAAATGGACCGATTTCTTAAAAATCACAATCAGGTGAAATAGACAAATGGAATAGGTCTATATCTATTCAAGAAATTCAATCAATAATGAATAGTTGCCCAAAACAGAAGACACTAAGTCCATAAGTAAGGATTCACTAGTGAATTCTACCAAATATTTAAGGAAGAATTATACCCATTCTCTACAATCTTTTTCAGAAGACAGAAAAAGAGGGAAAACCCCCTAATTCATTCTATGAGGCCAGCATCACCCTAATACCAAAACTGGACAAAGATATTACAAGAAAAGGAAACCACAGACCAATTATTTCTCATGAACATGGATGCAAAAATCTTCAATGAAATATCAAACTGAACCCAACAATATACAAAAAGAATTACACACCATAATTAAATGGAATTTACCCCAGTTATGTAAGGCTGGTTCAACATTTGAAATCAATTAAGGCAATTCATCATATCAACAGACTAAAGAAAAATAAAATCACATGATCATGTCAATAGGAGCAGTAAAACATTTGACAAAATCCAACACCCATTAATGATACAAATTCTCAGTAAACTAGGAATAGAGAACTTCTTCAACATGATAAAAACATCTACAAAAGAATGTAAAGCTAATATCTTAGTGGTGAGAAACTCAGGCTTTCCCACTAAGATCCTATTACCACTGCCTTCCAACATCATACTAGATAATGCAATAAGACAAGAAAAGAAAAGGTATAGAGATTGGAAAGGAAGAAATAAAACTCTGCTGCAGATGACATGATTGTCTACATAGAAAGTCCAAAAGAACTGATGAAAATTCCTGGAACTCATAAGCAGTTATAGCAGGGTTGCAAGATACTAGGCTAATACAAAATTCTCAATTGCTTTCCTTTATACCAGCAATGAGCAAAGTGGAATTTGATATTAAATCCCTTAGCACAGGGCTGGCATGTGGTACACACATGATATGTGGCAGGTATGATTATGGATGGTCATTATTATTACCATAGTTCTCTGCAGACCTTCATTATTTTGTATCTGAATTGTGTCTTGAGTTCCCTTGCCTCTATTCTCTCTTCAAATCTCCTCTCTGAATAGCAACCAGGTTGAGCTCATTAGAATGCAAATATGACCATAATCAGTCTCCTAATTAAAACTCTTCATGGATGAATCTGGAGAATATCATGCTAAGTGAGATAAGCCAATCTCAAAAAACCAAAGGAAGAATGATCTCGCTGATAAGTGGATGATGACACATAATGGGGGGGGCAAGAATGGAGGAAGGAGGGACTGTATAGAGGGAAAAGAGGGGTGGGAGGGGTGGGAGGGTAGGGGAAAAAAATAACAGAATGAATCAAACAACATTATCCTATGTAAATGTATGATTACACAAATGGTATGCCTTTACTCCAAGTAGGAACAGAGAATCAACATGTATCCCATTTGTTTACAATAAAAAAAAACCAAAAAACAAAAAAACTCTTCAAGGGTCATCCACTGCCTACAGGGTAATGCCCATCAACATGATGGATAAGGTCCTAAAGTTCAGAATCCTGCCCACATTTCCCATTATATATTCCCCCACTTCTTCAATTTTATTGTCAGAGACAAGAACTTTTGTGAGTTCCACCCCTCATGTCCCAATATTTGCCTACATTACTTACGTGCCACGTTGCAGTCCTTTGCCCCTGTAGTTCCTTAGTTGTAGAATATTCCAGACCATCCTTCTCCATTAAAAACCAGCTGGTCACTTCTCCCACCAGCCAGGGCTGGGTCTCCATCATGGAAGAGTGCCACCATCATTGCATTTACCACATTGTATTTTAAGAATCTGCTCCTGTGTCTGCCAGCCCCACCAGAGTAGAAGCTTCTTGAGACCCAGAATTTTGGTTCTTTTGAAACCCTAACACCTAGTAAGGTGCCCGGCCCTCAATAGGAGCACAATAAATGTTTGTTGCATGAATGGCAATGTACTGGCATTGAGCTAAGCACTTTACAAAATAGATGCTGGATGCCCACTTAACAGATGCAGTATACCCATTTAATAAATAAGGAAACTGAGAGTCTTTGAAGGTCAAGGTGGCAACTCCTGAATTCCAGAGTCCATATTCCTGTTGCTGCAGTATGGACAGTCCCTGGAAAGGGGTCTCTTCTGGGGCCTGTTGGGTGTTTAGAAGTTAGTGTCCTGCCAGGGGGTTGTGCATGCCTAATTTACGAATGTGCTTGTGGGGTGGATGTGCGTCCCCATTTTTGTGACTAACATCCTCCTTCAGATCCCAGTCCCTCTCCCTGTCCTGTGGCAGAGAGGACCACTGTGTTAGTCAACTGTCTACCACTGTGACAAAATACTTGAATTAGTCAACTTCTTTGGAGAAAGGGGTTATTTTGGCTCATGGTTTCAGTGTATAGTCTTTTGACCCCACTGCCTTTGGACTGGTGGCAAGGCAAGACATCATGGCAGGAGCGTGTGGTAGAGTAGAGCTACTCACCTCTTGGTGGTCTGGAAGGAGAGGAGGAAGGGCCTGGGGTCCCGACAGCCCCTTCAAGGGCACGCCCCAGTGAACTACTTCTTCCGACTAGGCCCCGCCTCTTAAAGGCCCTGCCACATCCCAATAGCTTCTTGTGCTGGGAACCAATCCTTTAACACATGGGACTTTGGAGAACATTCAAGATCCAAACTATAACAACCACCATCCCACCCCTGTTGTGTGTGGGTGGGACCACGTGGCTGAGTCCCGGCCAACGACATGCCTGTCTTATTAAAACCTCCTGTGAGATTCAGGACATTCGCCTATGACAGAAGGATGTCAGTTCCAGAATGACCCAAGGTCACATGTTGCAGACAGAAGAGTTCCACTCACTCCGGACCCTTGAACCACTCCAGGAGCAGAGCCCTGTTCTCAGCCCCGGGCCAAGTTAACTTCAGGCAAACAAGAAATTAACCTCTGCTGAGTTTCCTGTCTGCGATTTGCTTCAACCTATGGGTTGTGTAGATGCGGTCCCCCCTGCTCTTCCATAGCTCCCTTTTACCTACAGACTCAAAGACATGGTCTGGGGAGGGGTGTGGAGACCTTGGGCTCTACGCTCCGATTTCCCACGCACTTACTCTGACATTGTTGTGCTCCGCTCCCTTCTTCTTTCTGTCCCCCGTTTGCATCCTGCCCACTCCTGCCTCTGCTCTTGTTTGCTCTTTATTTCTGTCCTTGCCCCAATCCTTGCTTCTCTGGGATGCAGTTTTTAGGTCCTCCAGCCACAGGGACTGGCTTCCTGGGACTGAATGCTCACAGCCTTCTGCCTGGATGTCAGGGGCTTCCACCTGAAAGATGCATGCTTGCTCCGCCCCCTTCCCCACTGGACTGTTGGTTCCCTGAGCAGGAGTTTGGGTCTTAATTGTCCCCTGTTAGGCCAGTTGTATACCAGGTTCTAAGTGGGTGCTGGCTCCCCTCCCCCATCATACAGCAGCCCTCAATCTTTCTCCCTTGAGTTTGAGGCCAGGGGACTGCAGAGTGTCCACACCAGCCCATCCATCTCCCTCCCTCCCAGCATACCCAGAGGGCTAACTGTGTGACCTTTTCCATCTGTGGATTCCTCTCTCTCTCTGCCTCTCTCTCTCTCTCTCTCTCTCTCTCTCTCTCTCTCTCTCTCTCTCCCTTTCTCTCTCTCTTTCTCTCTTTAAACACAGGTTTTGGAGCTTGCTCAGAGGTCTGGCCTGGCTGGGAAGAAGTTGGCTGCTCGGTTATATTTAGGCTAGCAGAGACATCAATCTAAGGCTTTTTAAAAATAAAGTCCTGTTTCAGCTGGATCCCCAAGCATGTCCCCACCCACTTCCAACAAGAAGCTCATTTGCCTCTTGCAGGGCCCTAGTCTCCATCGCAGACCCTTCACGTGGCCCACACATGTGTGAGCGTGTGAGTTAGGGTGTCAGCTAAGGGTCGCCCTCCCTGCTCAGTTCGAAGAAAGCTTTCTCTGCTCCTCCAGGGCCTCCTCCGTGGGCCTTTTCTCTCCTTTCTGTCCTAGAGGACTCGAGACTTCTCGGAGGCTCTTTCCTCCCCAAAAGTAGCCAGAATCCAACCTATTCCTGGAGAAGACGTGGCCTCCTCTCAAGTTTCCGGGCCTTGCGCTTCTCATTTCCCACAAGGTGAGGTTCAGTTCATGGAGAAGCTAAGAAGCAAACGGAGACACAGACCAAGGCTGGAAATGTAAAGTGGGGTTCGCAACTGCGCCAGTGTGTGGCAGAAGCTTTGAATGAAGGCCCCCAGCAGGCAGAGTGGGTGTGCGAGTGTGCACGTGTGTGGATGTGGGTGTGTAACACACCGAGGGGGTGTGAGAAGAGGCTGCGGGGCCCACCCTCCCACTCCCTGGCCTGGCTCCCCCAGCGCTGGTTCTTTTCCACCCTCACTGATGAAACGCTTCTTTATGTCTTACTCACATCCGGTCTTGACTACCACAATTGTCTCTCTGCCGGGCCCACATGTCTCTCATCCCCGATGGGATCCAAATGTCGCTGACAAAATCATCTGGCTGGCTTTGTGCTGCAGTGACATTCCTGCACTTTCACAGATTCTTCCCTGTCTCCCACACGCCCTGGCCGCCATCTCTCGCTGCGTCTCCACAGCACCCCCACTTTCTCACCGGCTGGTTGGCATCCTCTCCTGCCCCCCAAATCCCCGCGCTCAGTAGGCCTGGCCCCACCTCCCAGGGCCACTTCTTCAGCCGGCAAATTCGTACAAAGTGACAGGCCTCCTCCAGGCACTGGGGAGACGGTGAGGAACAAAACTGAAGGCCGCACAGGCAAACATGACAGAAGGGCGAGATCACAAGAAAAGGAACACAGAGCGGGTCGGCAAGCAGCGCTTCCGAGGTGGCCCGGTGGCCTCTCTGAGGAGGCCTGGGATCTGCTCCTACCTTGGGGACAGATCTGCTTCACTTAGGGCTCAGAGCTGGCACCTCTGACATCCTCCCGCTTTGCCTGGAGGTCCCTGACCCCCTCCCTCCCGTATCTGCACTGTGTTCACCCGGATCTCAAGGTCACTGAGGCGCTGGGCTCACCTCTGCTTCAGCAGGAGACCTGTTACATCGTGGACTCCCTGAAGATTCATGAGGCGGAAATCCAAAGGGGCATGCAGGTCCCCAGACACAAGCTCAGCTCGCTTCCATCGCCCTATCCAGAACATGACTGATCATTTAATATGGACTCTGGTTGACTAGCGGACGCCGCCTGGGTGTCCTGTCAATGTCTGAACCATGTCTCCGCTTCTCTGGAATCAGGAAGCATCTACCGGCAGTGGTGACCCAGAGCTGACTACACCTCCTCGCACAGGGCCCCCCTTCCCTAAAAGGGCAGTGAGCCACGGCATGGGTGCTGGTGACAGTGGGCATCACCTTCACTTTTAGAGGTGGATAAGAAAAAGCACTCAGTGACGCAGGCGTCGATTGTAACTTTATTAGCAGGTGAAATAACATTTAATTAGTAGCAATAAAAATTGCTAACACTAAAAAAAAAAAAAAAAAAAGTTGTATGTGTTTTTCTTCCTGAGAGAAGGACAAGGACAGGCAGCGAGAGGAAATCCAGGTCTCCGTTCACCCTGGGAACACAGTTGTGAGTCGCTCATTTTCTCACAGGCGCTCTCTTTGGCAGCCAGCTCAAGGGTGATGGCCACCCTGCCCACACACTGTCCTTGTCCCAGGTTGCTTGGTCCAGTCTACTTCAGATCCTCCCTGCCCAATGCAACAGCCTCTACAGGGAGCTAATGAGCACTTCAAATGTGGGGAGGAGTCTGAATCCACACCTGCTGTAAGCGTTTCGCACGCTCTTTCTCTGAAGCTAAGTACAAAAAAGGGAATGTGAAATATCTCACAATTTTTATAGTGGTTACATATAGAAATGATATTTTGGGGTTAAATATACTGCTTATAGTAAATAAATACAAATAATAATGAATTATAAGTAAAATGTATTCTTTTTAAAAAAGATATTATTTTGGTTGTTGCTGGACCTTCATTTTTATTGATTTATATGTGGTGCTGAGAATTGAACCTACTGCCTCCACCACTGAGCCACAACCCCAGCCCTAGTTAAATGTATTCTTAAAATTAAGTTCACCTGTTTATTTTGACCTTTTTGGTGTGGCTATGAGACTATTTCAAGTCACATGTGTAACTTGCATTTGTAGTTTGCGTTACATTTCTGGTGAAAATCGCTGGCCTCCTATCAGATCTCTGGTTTCAAAAATGTTGTTCGAAGGAGTTCCATTTTGTTTGATGCAAATCTTACGCTATATGAAGCAGGTAGAAGTGGAGCTTCCCTGGAGGGGATGGAGGTTGGGGTGACTGGGGGCGCTGGGATTGGGGGAGGAGCTCGCTCCATTAGCAAGGGCTTGTCTGGCTCATCTGCGATTGGATCAGATCGCCATTCATCTGAAATTGCGGGGAGGCCCCCATTCAATCACCCTAAGTGGAATCTGATCCTTATCTTGGGATAAACATTCCAAATGGAAGGTGAGTGCTGGGAGATAAGGGAGATAAGGAAACCATATGGCCCTGTCACCAGGAGGCTCCCGGGGTCTTATTCCTGACAGGATTAATGAGTCTAGAAGGATCGGCTTAGTCGGTTCTTGAGGAGGCAGAAATCCCTGGGGATGGGAACTGTCTGCAGGCCTGGAAGCCCAGTACTTCCCTCCTCTCCGACCTCCCGGGCTCTCTTCTCCATAGCCCCTGCCACTCCAAAGCCCTTCGGACCCCCATCTCTCAATGGCACTCGGCAGCCCAGACCTGTCTGGGCCTGGACCCCTCCCCTATGATCTGGTCAGTTCCAGGCACCCCACCTCGGCCCACCCACACCCCTTTCATGGCTGACCAAGGTGGGTACACAGGGGAAACACGGTTACTAGGCAGGGGAAGGGGTTTCGTTTGGCCTGGTGGGACCGGGAGCCAGAAGGCAGGCTGAGAATCCCAGGTGTGAGGAGGGCAGGTAACCTGAGCCCTGGAGAAAGGGATCTGGGGCTTTGTGGGGAGGGAGTGGAGAAGATGGGCTGTGGAGCATGTTCTCTCCTCCTCTGTGTCCCGAGGCACTTCATCCTTCATCCCTCTGACTGCCACTCCTGCGCAGCTGTTCTGACCCACAACTGGAGATGGTGGAAGGCATTTGGCTCAGGTGCACAAGTGGATGCTCAAAGCAGGGGGTGGCTTCAGGATGGTGGAATAGTAAACACTGATAATAATAACACAAAGAGTAGCCAAAAGAGATTGAGGGCTCACTTTATGCCAGTGCTCTACCTTATCTTGTTGAATCCACAATAGCTCCATGAGATAGATGCCATTTTATCAGGCAGAATATTGAGGCTCAGAGAGGCTAAGTAACTTGCCAAAGGTTGCACAGCAAGTAAGGAGTAAGAGCCAGGAGTCAAACTCTAGGGGTTAAATCTTGGAGGCGACTTTTGATGTAGATAGGTGCCTGGCGCTCAATTATTCCCATCAGCCTTCAACAGCATTGGTCAGTGACAAACAATCAGAAGAGAGTTGCCCAGGCAATCCCCGCCCACATTTTAGACAGCCCAAGGTAACGTGGGCAGTTGCACTGGCTGCCAACCAAGCGAGCTGAGCTGTGCCCTCACACTTCCCTTGCTGGAACAACCCAAGCCCACGGCTGTCCAAACAGCCCTGACCAAGAAGAGGCCACCCCTCACCCCAGCACAGTCACATTTTAGGGCAAGGTGGGAAAAATCGAGGTGGGGGTGGCGAGCCACAGAGCTCCAGCCGCAGGCTTCCCTGCTTCGGGCTCGCCCTGGCTGACGGCCTTGGTTTCAGGCTTCTCTGGGCTCTGAGCACATCTAAACATTTGGAGAAAAACAAGAAAGCGAACAATAGCCGCTTGTGGGCTAGAGAGCAGGGCTGGCTTCCCCCTGGGACTCGGCACTGTTCATAGACTGCCCCAGCTGCACTCTCAGGTCGGGATGTCACTGGAGCCTCGCTGAATCGCAGCCTTGTCCTCGCTGGGGGCTGGCCACTGGCTTCTTTTATATATCTTTGGGGGAAGGCAAATGTCGGAGGGAGAGCTGGGGCTGTTCAGGAGGGAGGCATGTTTTCCTGCCTGAATTTTGGAAAACCACACAAAAAGATGCATCTGAGCCTGGGCATTGTAACTCTGCCAAGTCACCCTCTGACGGACATGTCCTGATCAGAGCTGTTTGCCCCACAGGAAAAGAATCCGCTTTCTATCAAGTGGACTCTGGGCACAGCCCCAGAGACTGGAAGGGTCCAGAGGTGGCCGTCCGTGGAGCTACCCTAGTGCCTAGAGCAGGTCAGCCGAAGCAACAGCACGGGGTCCTCAGGGGCTGCTGGTCATCAATCCGGGTGAGGTGGGCAGTCGGCCAATGGCGGGCTTCTCTGAGCAGACTCCTTTCAGGCTTTTTCAGAAGTTGCTTCCCTTGTCACAGCACAGGACAGCAGGGGCGGTGTGTTAAGTCAAGGACATGCTGGTGACTGGAGGGTACAAAACGGAGCTCAGACCCCTTCTCAGTCACAGCTGACCCAGTGATGCCAACCGATGCCCAGTCAGGCTAATCCCCGATCAGGGGCTCCTCGCCTCCATCCCGAGGACACGAAGCAACTGTGAGGGGTGACCCTGTGGGAAAGGACCAGTGTTTCTGAAGGGGCTGGGCAGTCATCATCTCATGGTCCCAGATGCCCAGTGGCCTCGTGCTCACTTGGCCATCCTCCCCGAGAAACGCTTTGGACCAGAGAGCACTTCCCCGTTGTCTCTGCCTGCGAGAGTGGGCAAACGCAGCAAAGAGCCACTGCTGAAGTCAAAGCTAGTGGATTAACTTGCTGGGAGTGTCAGCAGAGAACCATCCAGGGCACGGGAGGGCAGAGTGGCAGCAGCTGGGACTAAAGACGAGAAGGCCCTCCAAGAGGAGCCACGTGGACAGAGAGGGGGATTCAGAAACAGACAGCCTGGCTTCTGGAAAGTGAAGACAGGATTTTTAGTGTCTCAAGAAAGTCAAAATGATTGCACTAGGTCACATCCAAAGCAAAAATCCAGAGTGTGTGCCGAAGGGTCTTCCTGAGAGCCTACCGTCCTTTCCTGCTCTCTGTCACTTAAAAATACGTGCACCAAGGGCTACCAGGTGTGGACACTGAGGATCCAAAGATGAGTAAGAAATCTCACCTCAGTGTTCTCAGGGACAAGCCAGTGACAGTTACCCAGTGTGGGAAGAGCAAGGACAGTGGGCAGAGATGGCACTGCGCATGTGTAAGCCAGAGCAGGGGAGGTGTAAACCTGAGCTGAGCTTCAAGGATGAGCCCCGGTTAGCCAAGAGGAGCAGATAATCCAGGCAGAGGGAACAGATCATGCAAAGACTGTGAGGGTAGGCCCTGGGCCCAGGCAGCTCAAACTGTAGCTATGCAGGAGCTGGAGCCCAAAGAATGGAAGCTGCCCCCAATATTCTTTGCTTTTGATTCATGGTTTTCTTATGAGCTGTGAGAACCTCATGGCATGAGGATCTCTCTTAAGTCAAGTTCCATCCCTTCCAGCACATTAATGAAAGGGCTTGTCCCTGGTTTTGGTGCTTCACAGAGTCCCACAGAGATGTCTCTGGGCCACCCTCTCCTTTCATACCTAGTGTTTTCCTGAATATTTGCTGGTCTAACATGCAAGGACCAAGTAGCACACCCTCATGTTAGAAGCAAAGGTTCTGTTCCCAGGAAGCTAAACAATATTGCCACTGTATTTCACTGACTTCCAGTATCTCTCCAACCAAGCCCTGAAAAACGTATTAAATCAATGCAGTTTTAGAATTGAGGAAATATGGTAACTGCCTAATTATACCCCCTTTTAGTCACAATCTTTGTACATGTTCCGAGTTTCATACATGTTTCTAAGCATATTCTTTTCCTTCACAATGGAACGCACAGTTGTCTGGCTTAAATCCAGTAAGCATTTGATCGAGACTAAATATTCCCCACTTTTGGCCCACCTAATGATTTCCACCTTTGTCTCAATTATATTAGGTTTATAATCTTATCACTAGCATCAGCACTTCATTTTTCTATTTCCACTCATTCTTATAAAATAATAAGGTCAAATGCAAGAAAATATTCAAATACTTGCACTAATGCTGCTGAACTGTCAAAAGGTGATATTGCTGATGTGGAACTGTTGGCTGGCAGGCTGTGTTGCCATGAGACTGCTTGAAATGCTAGTTTATCCAGCAGCCTGGGACAGCTTGAAATGGGGGTCGGCTCAAGGGGTTGGGGTGGTGGTGGTGGTGGTGTAGGTCAAGGTAAAATGCATAAAAAAGAAGGGTGTGCCGAAGTCAAAGGCACAAGCTGATGGTCGTCTAGATGACTACCCTCTGAAGCTCAGTGGGGTAGAAATCCTGGCGCCTCCTGCCGCGAGGCTGTTGGTGAAGGCTGTTCTCCAAGCAGTTTGAGGTGGAGGGCTGGTGGGACCTGCCATCCTGTCATGCAACTGGGGAGATTCTAAGCACTCATCAGGGAGGTGGGTCAAGTTCTAGGAGGTGTCTTCCCTTAGATCTGTGGCTCTAGGCTGATCTGCCTGCGGGCTGAGAGGTGTGGTGGCAGCGGTGGCAGCGGGGAGGGGAGCAGGCCTTTATCATCCCCAGAGATAGGGGGCTTTAGGGCCATCAGAGTGGTGAAAGGACACTTAGTATACTTGAAGACATTCCTTAGGAGGCCAAAGAGTGCCTGGAAACAGACACCCGGAGCTCTCTGCCACTTAGCAACCTGGGCTGCAGAACGTGACTTAAGTCTTGAAGCCTGTGGGGGTGTGGCTTTGTAAATTCAGCAGTTCTAGGGAATGCACTGAGGAGAGACCCCTCTCCTAATGTTGCCTGAATGCCGAGGCGCTTTCCTCAAACATTCTTACTCTTGAGAATGAGAAAGATTTTGTGGGAAAGATTTCGTGAGGCAGTGATTAGGTGGAAACCTGGTGTTTCAGTCCATGACTAACTAGAATGTTAGAGGGGGCAGAACCAAATCATGAGGTTAGGAGCCTGGGCCTCCAGGCTCCCTTGGCCCTGTTTTCCTAAGTGGCTCTGGGCAAGCTGCCTCATTTGCAAAATAAGAGGGTTGATCTCTGATCAGCTCTAATACTCAGGTATTAGAGTGTTGGGGAAATGTGATAATATGTGAAATGTGAAAAATATCAAGCATGATTTAAAAAAATATCTTAGAAGGTATTTATTCTTTTCATAGCTGGGAAATGTAAGTTTGACCTTGAGATTTATAATGAACCTTGAGACTCTGGGTCTCCCATTCGGGTCTAGAAAAGTAGAATAAGCACAACGAAACTACAAAGCCATTTGCTTCTGGATCAAATCCTCTAAGCAGATTCCTCCTCCCTCACCTGCCTAAGTGGAACAGTGGCAAGTTCCCTTCAAGACGCTGAGGGTATGTGGGCTTTGTTCACAAGGCAGGATATGAAAACCTCCTTTTAATTAAATTTAAGATCAAGCACATTTTTCAGAGTTGCTATGGCCCACACTTTTGTGTTTTTGCTTTGAGTTTCCAAGACCTAGTCTGAAAGGCAAATTTTCTTCTCTATATTTAAAAAAAGACAAAAGCGAAGAAACCCGGGTCTTGTGAATTTTATTTTGCAAGCCTCGCTGGAGACAATGCAAACTCCTCTGCAGCCGTAGGAAACCAAACACCTGAGCGGGGAAGGACAGCTACCTGTAGCCCACGCTGGAGGACAGCAAGACAAGGCAAGGGAAGAGGCGGGGCAGCTCCCCTGCCAACTGAAAGCCTACTTTTGTTTGAACCACATTCTAATCACCCCCTCTCTCCTTTTGGGAGGGAGGGACCCTAACATGGAAGGTGTGATTTTCCCGTAAGGCCATTCCTAAATCCAAGTTGACCCTCGCACGGGCCTGGAAGCGGCGGCTGCAGGCAACCGGGGTGATACCTTTTCCGCGCACCTCCTGGACCCCGAACGTGGAGGAAGGAGGGCCTCTCCCCTCCATCCCGTTCGGGTTGGTTTGCGCTGGAATGCCACGCTTTTCAAAGTGTCTGCGTGACAGGCACTTTCTAAATATGGACAGCGATGGCCCGATAAGAAACCTGGAGTCTGGCTCCGCGGGTTCCTGCGCCCACACGGCCCGCACTGCCCGCTCGCGGCCGCGGCCGGCGCCCCCCGTGCTGGGCCCGAACCTCCTTAACAGCCCCGATGTGGAAACGGTTCCGTTCGCTGCCAGGGGCCCCATTTTCCAATTTTACTTCTGGGATTAGAACAAGAAGACGAGAAGCCCCAGCACCCACCCCCACCACTCAGCCCAGGCGACCCAAATGGCTGAGTCAACTTGGTGCAACCGGAGCGTCCCCATCGGGCCGGCCGCCCCTAGCCCCCTTCGCCCCTCGCTCGGCCCCACAATGCGCCCTTGTGCCGGGCCTGCAGCCAGGCCGGGGGATTTGGCGCAGGGATGGGGGCAATATTCGTCAGATATTTAAAACAGAGCCGAGAGAACAAAGCAGGCCTTTGTGCAGCCGGACGGCCGGGAACCGGGAGCCGCCGGCGGCCCGCGCGCACAGCTCAGCAGGGCGCATGCGCGGCGCCGGTCCGCGCTGGGTTCGGAACCGTTTTCCCCCCAGGTTCGCGCGCGCTGAGTTAACCCCTTCCCCGCCCGCTCCCGGCGGCGGGCTGCAAGAGGAGCTGGCGTTAATCAGCTGATCACGACGTGTTTAACTGAAAAAAGAAGTAGTTTCCATGTTTCCGTAGGAAGTTCAGATCATTAAAATAAAAGGACATACCAATTGGGAATCCAGGTTTTAAATGACCGGGAATAATGGGACGCTTGGGCCATGTAAAAATCAAGGCATTTGGAAAAGACGCCTTTGGACGCACGAAGTGAAATGTTTATAAAGCAATGGGCCTCTTCTGTCTTGCTTATGTTTGGTGACTGGTTCTTTCATTTCCCTGTTTATTGTTCTTTGGGATTTGGAAGATATGTTGGTTATTGTCAAAGCCCTGGCTTTTGTTTTGGGTTGTGGGCTGGACCGTGTTTGTTTATTTAAAAAAAAAAAAAAAAAAAAAAAAACCAAAAAACTAAATAACTAAATACAAGTGCATGGCACAAAGATGAGAGTGTCACCAACCAAGGGATAAAATTAATCCTATTTTATGATTGTGTGCACACATTGGGGAGGGAAATAGAGAATGAGTGAGAATAGTTATTAAATACATTCTGTTGCTAATGGTGAAGGAGACTGAAGAGGTCTCTCAAGCAGGATATACTAGAGGAGGACTTGGTGGGGAATGAGATGCAAGGTCCCTTTGTTCTGGCAAAGCCCCACCCACCCACCTAAACGTGAAATGTATGTAAGGGGAGAGTGGCAGGCAGAGGCAAGTTATTGTACTTGGAGTATCCGGATGAATGGGAAAGGCAGCTTCGACCAAAGACTCCACAGCCTTCCAAATGAGGCTCTAGGCTCAAGTCCCCATCAAGCAAGTCAGTGGGTGGAAAGAATCAAAGGACTGTCTCATGACTTGGAAGCTAGGTGCATTAGCCACCCTCCTCTGCTGTGTAGACACATCTGAGGAATTTATGGCTCTTTTTCTTCCCTCCATAGTTCATTTACTAAGTAGTCAAGAAAATGAAGGTTGTTTTTTTTTCCCCAGTGCTGGGGATTGAACACAGGGCCTTGTGCTTGCTAAGTATGTGTTTTTGCCACTGAATTACAGCCCCAGCAAATGGACTTTTAAGTGAAATCATCTTGGCAAGAAGCTCCCTTACCATCCTTGACCTCCAGGTCTCCAGGGCAACTGCTGCTGGGATGTCACTGACACCAGATCATGTCCCTTAAAGGCCATGCTGCAGCAAGGGAAGATAAACAATTTCGCAGCAACAGTCACGTAGCAAACTCATTCTTAAATGTGGGCTGGTTAGTAGGATGATGTAAGTGGTTTTTTCCACTCTCTTCTATATTCTGGTTCCAGAATTCTGGACCTAAGACGTAGGCTAAAAATGTACCTTGGGATGTGAAGTAAGGGAACAACAAGGATGGGACTTAGAGAAGTTCCTTCTTCTAGGGAGGGGGATAAAATCTCTTTCCTCTCAACTTCACCAGCCCATAGCTCAGTTTTCTCCTCCTCAGCTCCATGAAAGCATCTTATATTTATATCAAAGAAATTGTGGTAGATTCCAAAATGGCAGCCTACCTTGTCTCTCTCCTCATATGTTTGTGCTGCTTCTCATGTCTTGAATTGGGGCTAGTCGCAGCCACTGGCTTGAACGAGAGACTGGTGGGAGTGACATTCTAGAACTCCCTATGCTTGGTTCTAAGAGCCCTTATAATATCTGCTTGAGATTCTTAGAAACCTGGTTCCTGGGACACTCACTCTAGTTCTAGTCAAGAACCCCAGCTGAGCTGTCAATCTAGTGGAATGAGTGATGTCTGCTTCAGGCATCACTCATAGAATCCTCAGATCACACCAGACCTAGCCACCGTTCAACTGCAATGGCAAGAAATTCTGAATGAGAACTGGCTAGCTGAGTCCAGTCATCAAAGGTGTGAACAATAGGAATGATAACAATTGTGTTACGCCAGTGAGTTTTAGGGTAGTCTGCTATGTGGCAATAGGTAACTGAACAGAAGCGAAATGCTGGTGGGGCAACAGAAAGAGAGGAGAGGGTCTTCTGATGTCCCAGCCACTTTGAGGAGCTCCATTTCTCCACCACACCTTTCGGAACTGTGACTGGCACACGGCCCCTTGCAAACCTTGGATGCTCACTAATTGCTTTGTATGTATTAATTTTTTCAACACCAAGTCAAGGCCTGCAGATCAGGGCCCTGTCTTATTTGATTCCTTCCTTCTTAGCACTGACAGATTGGTCAAGCTGTTCTGGTGGATCAACATGGGAGACAAAGGCTGGAATGGTATCTCAGGGTAGTTAAGTGGCTTGGTTTCTGATTTGCCATGTTTGACACTTGCTCTTATATGACTGCTGCTTGGGCCCACCCAGGAGCCAGTCACACCTGGAGGAGTCTGAATGTCAGTCACACCATAGCCACTCAGGGAAGGAGATCAAGGGGATGTTACTCTCCTATGTAGACTTGTCCCTCTCGGTACAGTCCCAGGAAACTAAAGGGGGCATATGTTTCTGAGAGGATCATCCAGGGGTCATCGGACACCCGTCTGGTCTTCTTGAACAGGTAGCGTATGTGTCTGGTCACCGAGGACTGTCTGCATGCTAGGAGTTTTGCACAGCCTGGGAGCCTTGGTTACCCTTCCTAAATGTGGGGTGAACTTGGGTTTCCCTCTGGCAAGACCAGGGCCTGCTCATGGGTAATTGCCTGATCCTGGAGCCAGAGAGAACTTGAGATTAGGAAAATAGGGAACTGAGATTAAGGGTCCCCAGAGCCCCAGGAAGCATTTCAGTCCTGTCCCTTGGCCCCACTCGAACTGATCTGTGGAACCACCAATAGCACCTGGAGAGCTCTGATTTTTAGGCCCTGCTTCCATCCTCCCTCTTGGTTTCTCCAGAGCTCCTTTTCGACTTTGAGGAAGACTGGGCAGAGAGAGAGAACAATGTACCTTGTGCTGGAGAAGGAACAGCTGCCCCTGACCGTGGGTCTGAGGCAAATATCCCCCTGAGGTAAAGTGTTGGTAAGGGGGAATACATGGCTTTCCTCTGCACGCCACAGTTCCTCTTCCAAGCCACGTGTCCTTGTTAGGCCACCATTCAGACAGCTCTGAGAGCTACTCGTTCTGGAAATGGAATGTGCTCTCTGCTGGGATGTCTGGATCTCAAAGGAGAAATTCATGTTCTTGAGAAAATGTCCATTTTACCTCATCGTTCGGGGCCCACTTCCTGACCAACAGGCTCAAGGTAAGCAGAACTCCAGCACCAGATTCTAAATTCCTGGGCCAGATTCCAAACTCCTGGTATTTCTAACACAGAAGGGCCATACTTAGGTAAACCTTTTCCTCTCCTTAAAGTAGTTTAACAGAAAGAAGATATTGGATCCTTTCTTAGTGCATCTTGATAGTTCAATTTTCACTGTCATCTAAACTTGGGACGCAGAAAAATAAAACACAAAGCCCTACTGGTCGGACTGGTTTATCCATCCTGTTCTGTTACCTTCTAAGAAGTCTCCTTATTAGCATATCTGATCACTTGAGGAACACCTGACTGGAAGGGCTTAGGTGCTAGAAAGGAAATGATTGGCTTATTTTCCTCCTCAGATGTAATTCATTGGGCTCTCCACCCAGGGTCACTACTAGTCCATACGGGCATTTCTAAAGGGCACCCCTTCCCCCGTGGTTACAGCCATGCCAAGGCACAGATTGGCTAGCAGATTACAGGCTGAATTTCAGCCCCCATCTGCCCTCTAGGCTAGTTGACCTTGGGTAGTGAGCAGCCTGCACATCCCTACCTGGTGCACCTCCACCCATCACCAGCATCTGCTTCTCTTCTTGGAAGGTGCTTACTGGAGAGGGAGGAGGAAACGGATCTTTGTTGCTGTACATTTGAGACAGCTTCCTGGCGGCTCCAGAACAACGCCTTCATGTGGGCATGTTTTGTGGCCTGGGAGAATTTGGGGGCCATTTTACAACAAAGCCCACTTTTCCTGGGACAAAAAAACATGGTTTTGTGAAGTTAAGGTGTCCCCGAGGAATGGAACAGCTGGTCAGTCTGCCCATAATCCTGCCAGAAACCTGACAGCCAACCGCTCTGGATTTGCTCATTTGGTTGCTCTAAGGGAATTTGCAAGAACCAATAAACCTCTCTGAGAAAATAAGGGTAGATCCAGGGTGCTGTTCTCCCCTCGCCTGCTCTGGAGCTTTGCCTGTGGTTAGGACATCTGGGTGCAGGGAGTCTAACCCATCTCTGCTTTCAGATCTAAATCCAATCACCTGTCAAAGGGCTTGGCTTCCCTGCTTTGATGAATCCACTTACAGAGCTCTTCATGGTGTGGTCTGAGGGGTGAGGGGTGGCGAGTCGGGAAGACTCCCTGCAGGATCTCAGGAGTATCATCTTCCCGGCTGTGACCCAGCATGAGCACCTCTCACACCAAAGGAGCAGCACACAGCACGTCCACAACATCTTCAGTCCTCAGGAGGAATCGTGGCTTCAGGTTTAGTCAGGAATTTCATAAATGGATACATTAACAGACCAGCATTAAATCCTGTAAGTAATCAAGGGCTAGCAGCATTCATTCATTTCTCCATTCAGTCATTCAACAAACATTAATTGAGTATCTACTAAGTGCAGACCTATACTATGCTCTGGGTAGGCAAGTGAGAAAAAGAGCCCCTTACTTCAGATAAAATGCCATTTCCTCAGAAAGGCCTTCCCAGCCACCCGCTCTCCAGCCTTGGGCTCCTGTGTGTCTTCTCTTTCAGGTCGAGGCTTGGCTTCAGAAGGCGCAGCTATCCTGGCCCATTACGGTCCCAAATGATCGGTGGTGGCCGACTCTTACCCATTCTGAAAGTCAGAGCGGCTCCCCTTCTGGCGATGGCCCTGTGTTTAGGAAATCTGACCCTGTGCAAGGTCTAGGGCTGAGTGAGGACTTTTCTGCTTTGGAGAGGGTCAGGAACAGATGATTGCCGAGGTCCCCATAGCCTAAAGCCAGTGGTTCTGGGACGGTCGGGGCCCAGGAGGCTGGTGCAGTAAAGGGAAAAGCAAAGCATTGGGTGACCAGGGCAGGGCGTGCATTCCAGCCACTTCAGGCTTCATCCTTCTTCAGGAAAGAAAGAAAGTTGTGACAAGGAGCTCTCTGTGGGCTGATGATCTGTCCTCCACCCCGATCCATGTGACTACAAACAGGTCTGCCAGCGGCAGGAGGTGACCTGGGAAAGGGGAGAGGTGTGGCACCTAGCCTGCCCCTGCACCCAGAGCTCTGGGTCTGGTTACACTCATTGTCACTGTGCACACAACCTACATCACCACTGAGAAGAAGAGGAGGTTGGGCCTGAGGAGGTTTTATTCTTGCTGGGCTGTCAGGGACCAAGAAGTTCTCATTCTGAGAACATTCTGACCTTTACAATAAGCAGCAGCGCCCCTCCCCCCCCCCTCCTGGCTGATAATTCTGACAGTATGGCGCCTATGGCGCCCACGGCTTCTCTTCCGAGACTACACTTTCCCGCCGGCGCGAACTTCACCTTCCCGTCAGCGCGAATTTGCACCCTATCAGGAACCCAGCAGAAGAACACAACCAACCAGGCTGCACCTCGTCATACCCCTCATTCCCTGAGCATATAAATACCCCTGTGTGAACAATAAAAATTTGCAGCTTGATCAGAATTCCTGTCTTGCTGCCTCTCCCTGCGTCTCTTGTCCCTTCATTCCTTCTCTCTTAGGTTTGCCGTCCGCGTTGATGTCCCGCGGGTCGGGACACTGGGCCACTGACTCCTGGCTCTATTTTTCTGTTTCCAGTGGCTAAAGGAAGACAATTGGTTTTGTTCTGCTTTGGGAGCTTATGTGTTTCTACCGTGGGGTGAACTGTAACCGGCTTCGGGCCCCAGCCTGGAGGCCTGGTGTCCTGTAGTCCAAGTGAGTCCTAACCCAGATCCTGGTAGCCAGAAGCCAGTTTAGCTCTGCCCATGAGGTGATGTGGGCTCTATAACCGAGGAGCTATCAGCTCTTCTGGGATTGGGCTCAGCTCTCTTTAGGTTTGAATGGCTGTAAAATACTCATGGCAGCTGCTTTGGGTAGGCCAGTACAGAGAGTAGAGAAGAAAAAAGGTGCAAAAAAATAAATGAATAAATAAAAAGGAGCCTAAGAGTTAAAGAGAAAGGGATGGGAGAGAATGGCAAGAGGAGAAAGGTGATGGTACGGAAAGACAGTGACACCAGTGGTAGCCTTGGGCATCACTTTGGGATATGAAGCCAACGTGGGATGACCCAGCAGGCCAAGATGAAAAAAATTAAAAAATACACATTTTCCCTACTTGCACTGGGACTCAGTGACAAAGCCTGCAGGGTCGCTTGCTTTTTCTGGGTTAGCCTCTCTCTCTCCCCCTCTCCCTCCAGGTCTCCCTCCAAGGTTTTGGGTAAGGTTAATACTTCTCTAGGAAGTGGGCCTGGGCATCCAATAGAGTTGGAAGTACCGTAATGGATGGATGGGTGGATGGAAGGGTGCGTGGATGGGTGACTGAATAGATGAATGGATGGGTGGATGGATGAAGGCAAAGAATAATGGAATGGAATTTTCCAGGGATTGGATGAGTGAAAAAGAGAAGAGAAAGAGTAAGTGAAAAGTGGAAAAGAAAGAAAAGTGAGAGAATCCAATGAGAGGGCTTAATCAGGTAGGCTAGGATTGCCAACTACAAAGATGTTGCCAAGGGGTGCCTTGCTCCTCACCCCACTCCCATCATCCTCATAAACATGCACTCTAAGGGGGAAAAGGGATGTTTATACAGTAAACAACTTGAAGGAAAATCCCTGAGCCCCTGTATCCCCCAGCTCTCCATTTCTAGGTTCTCCTTTAAGAAGCTCAGAGCTGCCACTGTTCACCTAGAAGGCAGTGTCTTCTTTCCCCACCAGACCAAGTGTTCCAGGCTCTGAACAGACAGGCGAGGGCCTGAAACATGACTAGAAGAGATGGGGGGAAAGTTGTAGTTTCATTTGAGAATGGGAAGAGTTAAAAGATCTTAACACTTTAGGCACTCCTACTAAGGGATTTGGGGTGTTAATTACTCTAAGGATTGAAGATTGTTGAGGGGGTTGTCTCTTTCAGCCCTTCAGTAAAAAATGTTAAATACAGGTTTTTCTCCAGGGAAATCCCAGAGGGAATAGTTCAGTGGAGTCAGGGTTAATGGTTCGGGACCGAAGGACTGTACCCTGCAAGCCTTGAACCAATAAGGTAAGCAGTTAGCTCAGGGGTGAGCAAGACTCTTCTTTCATGGAGGGTCCTGGTCAGAAACCAGAGCTACCCATGTGAGTCAGATTTCAATAGCTACCTACGGACACAGGCTAGAAGGGGTCGAGTAGAGGGTGGAGAGAAGGGGTCCCATTCTTAGGTCCCCACTACCTCAGGGCCTTCTGACTCACTGTGGAATCCCTGGACTTGAGTGGATCCAGTCCAATAACCTGCGTGGGTGTGTTCTCAGGTAAGTCTGGGTCAATAAATAACAGGAAAACACTGGCCTTTTCGATAAAAAAAGATGCAGCGTCATGTAACAGCAAAGGTAAGGAGGTCTGATTCCCAGAGAAGTGTTAACCTTACCCAAAATCTTGGAAGGAGTCCTGGAAGGAGAGGGAGAGAGAGATACTGACTCAGGAATAGTGGGCAGCCCTGGAGGCTTCCTTGCTGAGTCCCAACGTGGGTAGGTGTGGGGGTCCCTCAGCCATGTCCTGCATGGATGAGAAACGGGTTAACTGCCGGAGAACAATATTGGCTATAAATCAATCAATTACCCATAAACTTATCTAATCAATAAACACACAAGAGCCAATACTCCTTTGAAATGAGAGGCGGCGTGTCGGATCTGGCCATACCAGCTCTGGCCTCTAACAACCTGGAGTAGCCCAACTCTCCTTTATTTATAGACACACAGGGAAAGGGGCCGGAAATGGGAGGAGCTTCTTCTGTGATGGACAGGATGGGGTGGAGTTAGGGGAGCCATTCTCTCAGGGGGACTACGGCAGAACCAGACAGGGAACCCCTGCCACGGTGCCACATACCCCCTGGCAATCTGGGACAGACCTCCATATCTGCCAGTTCTGGGAGGTCAGACCTCTGCGTCATGAAGCTCCACCTCCTCTGATTCTGCTAGATAAGGATGGCTTCCCACAGGTAGGGAAAAGGTGTATTGTATTTGGGGCAAGTGTCATGAGAAACTCCAGGAAAAGTCATCAGACTTGGAAGGTGAATAGCTTGTCACATTAGAAACCTCCAACGGGTCATAAGTGCTCCTTTAATAGAGAAGAAGATACAAAAGGTATGCCATGAAGAAATAATCTCCCCAGCGAGAGGGGGAGTTTAAAGGGTCTTCACTGAAGGGTGGGAGACCATTTCCTTTTCTTTCTTAGGACGGGGATGCCGGCATGCTTGCCCACGCGGTGTGTGTTCACGTTCATGATCTTGACCTATGACCAGATGTCTTTCGGGGTAGACTGCCACTGTTTGGTTCCTTCATTGCTGAATTCTTTCCACCCAGCATTCCTTTGGCTTCTGTTATGGTTTGGATATGAGGGGTTCCCCCAAAGCTCCTGTTAACATTTGGAGATGCGAAGGTTGGATTGTGAGAGTGGAACCTAGTCAGTCCATCCTAGTTTGAATGGACTGGGTGGAAACTGTAGGCAGGTGGGGCATGGCTGGAGGAGGTGGGTCCCTGGGCCATGTCCGGGAAGGGTGCATCTTCCCTATGGCTCCTTCCCCGCTTCCCTCTCTCCCTGCTTCCTGACCCTCCGGTGAGCTGAGCAGCTTTCCTTTGCTGGCCCCTTCCCCTGCGACGTGCTGTCTCACCTTGGGCCCAGAGTGATGGAATTTACCTCGAAACAACGAACCCCAAATAAACTTTCCCTCCTTTAAGTTGTTCTTGTCAGGTATTTTGGTCACAGTGACGCAAAGGTGAACTGAAATAGCATCCATGTCTAAATCTGCTTCAGTCTGGGGGAGGATGCAGTGCCTACTCTAACCTACCTTCTTGACCTCAAGACTAACCTTTAAATAAGACTAACTTAAAAACTCATGACCTTACCCCCTTTATTATTTAAAGTTCTTACTTTGCTCATGTTAATTGATCTGTTTCTAATTTAAAAATGAAAATAATAGCCAAGTGCAGGGGGGCATACACCTGTCATCCCAGCTGCATGGGGGGCTGAGGCAGAAGGATCATTTGAGCCAGGAGTTAGGAGCCAGACTGGGCATTATAGTGAGACCCTGTCTCAAAAATAGATAAATAAATAAAATTAAAATAAGTCTTCTCCAGGGAGCAGGTATCAGGAAGGAAGAGTTCCTTTGTATTGAATCCTACTGGTCAGGGCTAAAAGGTAAGTTGCTGTGTGTACTTGACCCTATGATCCCCAAGGGATGGTTGCCCCCATGTGCATGGTCTTCTTCTGGCCTCCTGTTCTCTTAGCCCTCACCAGATTGTTTCTGCTGCTAATATCTGGAGGGAGGAGTTGGTGTTACCTTATGCAAGAGAGCAGCTAAGCTCTGAATTCCAGGATGGGAGTGAAGAGCTAAAAGAGCCAGTAGGAGATGGGAGAGGAGGTGCTTCTTTTCCCAGGTCTGCTCCTGTGGTGCAGCTTCTTGAGTTTGAGCTTCTGATTTATAAGGATTGAAGTAGTCAGGGTTAGGCTAAGAGCAAACTGAGGCTAGATCAGTAAAATGGGCTGCCTAAAGTCTCCTAGTTGATGGGCAGCAGATAGCTCGCATTCAGGGACATTGCTAACGACCTTTTATCAGTCAGTGTTCTAATGGAGAAAAGACAAAGGAGAACTCAAGGAAGGGACTATGTATCGAGCTATGGGTAGGGTTTAGGGGAATAAAGGAAGATGTAATACTTTAGTCTTCCCTACTCCCAGTACTAGGGATTGAACTTGGGTGCTTTATCACTGAGCTATATCTCCAGTCCTTTTTATTTTTGAGACAGGGTCTTACTAAATTGCCCAGGCTGTCCTTGAACTTGTGATCCTCCTTCTTCAGCCTTCTGATTAGCTGTGATTACAGGCATGTACCACTGTGTCCAGCTACTTTAGATTTTATAACATTGAGGAGGTGATGTCATTTCTAAGTCTGAAGTGTCAAGAGGAAGGAATAGTTAGAACCTGGAGAGACTACCTGTAAGGAGAGGCTGCCAAACAGGACAGAGTGTCCTTTGGTGGAGGGGCAAAACTAATTCACAGGGATTTAGCAGGGAAGGAACTAAGGGAACAAACAATTCTTCTGCCTTCCAATTTCCTGTTTGAGCAGAACTAGAAACCCGAGGTCAAAGATGCTCTGTTAGTACAGTATGGACAAATGAATCCTCTGGCATACAGGACAGGGTAGAGTAGTGAGTGGATCTGGAGGAGTAAATGGAAGATAGACAATCACCAGGAAACACAAGTGAGGTTTTTTATTTATTTTTATATTTTAATTTTTTTTAATTTTTTGTGCAGTGCTACGAATCAAACCCAGGGCCTTGTGCATGCAAAGCATGTGCTCTACCACTGAGCTATAGCCCTAGTCCAAGATTTGTTTTTATAACCTCCAATTTTTTTTTTTTTTTTTTCTTTCCTTTCCACTATCATACCTGTTCCTCCATGGCTTGCAGATGCTAGGTTTTCTGCTGCTTGCCCTGGGACCCCCAGCCAGGCCAGTGTCTAGTTTCTGGACTTGTCCTTTCTTACTCACCATTTCTTTTCTTTCTTTCTTTCTTTCTTTTTTTTTATTGTAAACAAATGGGATACAAGTTATTTCTCTTTTTGTACATGGACCATTTCTTTATCAAACCAATTCTTAAGATTTAGTCTTCTGGCCATGACAAAGCAACAGGATCCAGATTTACCCTACCACTGTAAACAACTAGGAAACGGGACGCATAATGTACTAAGAGCTTCAGATATTTCACAACCTGCAGGTCTGCTGTCCCTGAGATAAAGGAAATAAATGAGGTGAGCCCTTTGATCACCCCAGGTGTTGATTTGAGACACATTCTGGTCTTTACAACAGTGAAAGGAATCCCAAGCACAGCATGATGGTCTCATTAAATTAAAAGACAGAACTAAAGACTAAAGAGATGCTAGATGGAAGTTGTGGGGCAGAGTTCTGGAAAATGAGCTGCTTGTGTGGGAAAAGCTCCGTAGGCGCCCCACCTAATGCATGCTTCTAAAATGTAGACACACAGACAGTGAATCTCCATAGACTGGGCAAAGAATGACCAGGGGTTGTAAACTGAACAATCCAGAGAGTTTACATGGAAGTATGAATGTACAAATATCAACTAACTTGATCACCAGGGCATTTAGTAGAGACTCAATAAAGATCATGCCCAAATAGTAGGAATGAACTATCCTTAGAAAAAAAGAAACTCTTAGGTTTACTCTAACAAAGTTTAAAACAATTCCCTAAAGAAATGATTTTAACCATAAGTAACTAGTGTTCCATCAGATAAAAAAATTCAACACTCTTCAAAGGAAGATTTAAAGAAAAAAATAAAAACCCAGAGCTATTCAACAATGTAACTTTCTTTTTTTAAAATATATTTTTAGATGTTGATAGACCTTTATTTAATTCATTTATTTATATGTGGTGCTGAGAATCGAACCCAGTTCGATTCTCACACATGCCAGGCAAGCGCTCTATCACTGAGCCACAACTCCGGCCCCCAATGTAACTTTCAAAATATCTAGCTTCCAATAAAATAACTACTTGGATCACCAAGTAGTGGGAAAATGTGATCTGTACCAAGAGAAATATCAGTTAATAGAAACATACCTGAAAAATGACAAAATTGACTAAATGAGCAGACAGGCATGTTAAAATAGCTATTATAAGTGTTGAACAAAATGTGTTCAAGGTTTTAAGAAAAACAGAGTAAGGAAACAATGAAAACATGAATCGAGAGCCAAATCTAACTTCCAGTGATGAAAAATATCATACCTGAAAAGTCAGTAGATGAAATTAAAAGCAAAATAGATGTGAACAGAAGAAAAATAAGTGACCTTTAAAAATACAGCAATAGAAACTATCAAAAATGAAGCCAGAGAGGAAAAAGATTTAAAGCTAGGCTCGGTCATGGTGGCACATGTCTATACCCCCAGTAACTTGGGAGGCTAAGGCAGGAGAATTCTCAGTTCAAGATCAGCTTTGGAACTCAGTGAGTTCCTCAGCAACTTGGTGAGACCCTGTCTCAAGATAAAAGAAAACAGATAAATAAAAAGGGTTGAGATAATGTACCTCTGTGGTAAAGCACTCCTGGGTTCAATCTCTGGCATGAAAAAACCCTTCATAAAATAAAAAGAAAGACATGAACAGAGTTTCAATAACCTGTTGGGCAATATCAAGTGGTCTAACACATATGTAACTGAAAAGGGGAAGATGAATAAATGTAATTGTGAAGGAGAAGAGAAGATGAACAAATTCTTGGCAAAATAATGGTCAAATTATTTCCAATTTTGAACTATATATAAATATAGATTTAGAAGTAAATCTAAATAGAGGTATATATATCACTAATCTAAGAATTAAAAGAATTGAAATTGATGGTAAATAATAATCAAATTACTAAAAATTAGCAATAAAGAGAAAATCTTAAAAGCAGTCTGAGAAAAAGATGTTAGTGTTATAGAGAATATAAAAAAATTATGGACTTCTTATCAAAATCATGCAAGTCACAAGACAATGGAATGATGTATTGAGCATAGTAAAGAAAAAAAAAATAAAGATCAAGTTAAAATTCTGTGTCTAGTGAAAATACCCTTTAAAAGTGAAGGCATAAATTTTCTTTAAAAATGAAGAATTTTTGAGAGAAATAAAAACTTAGAGATTTTTCCACCAGTAAATCTGCATTAAAGAAACAGTAAAGGAAGTTCTTTAGGCAGAAATAATACTTGGATCTACAAAAAAGAATGAAGGGTGCCAGAAATGATAAGCATAAGAGTAAATATAAAATATTTTTCTAGAACAATTCCTTAAATATTAAAACAAAAATAATAACAAAACAGTGGAGTTTATAAAACATGTAGAAGTAAATTTTATAGCAAAAAATAGCATAAAGGATAAAGGTATATAGCTAAAAGACAATGTTCTAGATAAAATTAAATAATGAAAGAGAACACTCGATCCAAAAGAAAGCAGGAGAAGATTTAAAAAAAAAGTAATGAAGAACAAATGCAACAAATAGAAACAAATAGTAAGGTGATATATGTAATCCAAACATGTATGCTACATGTACTTATAATTAAAGAAACCCTCCTTAAATATAAAAAAAAACAAATAATTTAAAAGCAAAATAATGAAAAAAGATATACTATGTAACACTTATAATAAACCTTGAGTAGCTATATTAATTATAGAAAAAACAACAACAACTTGAGAACAAGTAGAATCACCAGAGATAGACAAGTTTATAATAATAAAAAGAAAGAAAAAATTTAAGAAGATTTAGCAATCCAAAATGTGTGAACAATTACTAATAGTTTTATAATGCATAAAACAAAATTGACAAAATTTAAAGATGAAATAGTCAAAACCACAATTATTATTTTTAAAATGTCTTTTAGTTGTAGACAAGCAATGCTTTTATATTTATTTATTTATTTTTATGTGGTGCTGAGGATTGAATCCAGTGCTTCACAAGTGCTAGGCGAGCACTGAGCCACAACCCCAACCCCCACAATTATTTAAAAAAAAAATTTTTTTAGTTATAGATGGACAAATTACCTATTTTATTTATTTATTTTTATGTGGTGCTGAAGATCCAACCCAGTGCCTCACACATGCTAGGCAAGCGCTCTACCGCTGAGCCACACCCCCAGCCTCTACAATTATGATATATTTATTTCATTATTCCTTCTCAGCAACTGATAGAACAAAGAAGCAGAAAAATCAGGAAGTCAGTAAGAATATTAAAGACCAGAATAACACTAACAATCAACTTGATCTAACCGATATTTATAGAATACACCACCCAACAACAGCAGAATAACTTTGTTTTTTTCAAATTCCCATGAAACATTCACCAAGATAGATTCTAATTTGGGCCATTATGAAAGAAAGAAAAAAAATTTTAATTTGAAATTTTATCTCCAAATAATTAAATTAGAAATAAAAGTTGGAAACATTTTTGGAAAATACCAGAATATTTGAAAGTTAAACATTACATTTTAAATTATCCATGGGTCAAAGAAGAAACTGTGAGGCTAATTTAAAATTATTTTGAACTGAATGAGAATGAAGGCATCACCATTTCAGGTGTGAAATTCAGAGGTTTTACTATATTCATTATTTGTGCAACAATCGCCACCATCTAATTCTAGAACATTTCCACCACACTCAAAAGAAATCCCATACCTATTAGCAGTCAATTTCTATTTCTTCTTCCCTCTCCCTGCTGGAGATCATTAATCTACATTCTGTTTCTATGGATTTGCTTAACCTTGACATTCCATATAAATGGAATTTTACACTACATGGCCTTTTGTGTCTGGTGTCTTCCACTTAGCATTTGGATGGAATTTCAAGTGCTTAATTAGAGAAGAAAAAAGACTAACTTTTGACTTCAATGCCAACACAATTCGGTAGGGATAGCATAAGTCTTTTTCACAAGTATTAGATATTAGAATATATAACTATCCACATGTACAAGAATGAAGTTGAAGCCCTACCTTACACCACATACAAAAACTAATTCAAAATGAATCAAAGGCACAAATTTAAGGGCTAAAATTAGAAAACTCTTATAAGAAACATGAGTGTACATCTTAATGACCATGGACTAGGCAATGGTTTGTTAGCTGTGACATTTTAAAAATAAATAGGACTTCATCAAAATTAACAATATTTGCATATCAAAGGGCACTATTAATAAGGTGAAAATACCCACAGAATAGGAAGAATAGTTGCAAATCACATATAAGAAAAAAGACTTGCACCTGGTATATATCAATGATTTTTATAATGCAATAATAAAAAGATAGACAAGCCCAACATTTCTAAAAATATTTTTTATTTTATTTATTTATACCATGTGCTGAGAATCGAACCCAGGGCCTCACGCATGCTAGGCAAACACTCTTCCACTGAGCCACAATCCCACCCAAGCCCACATTTTTAAAATTTCAATTTTTAAATTGATATATTAGACAACCTAATTTTGAAAATAGGCAAAGGGGGAATGGAGAAGTGGCTCCATGCACGAGGCCTTGAGTTCAATCCCCAGAACCACAGATAAATGAACAAAACAGGCAAAGGATTTGAACAGACATTTCTCCAAAGAAGATATACAAATGGCCAATAAGCACATGAAGAGAAGCAAAACGTTTTTAATCATTAGTAGAATGCAAATCAAAATCACAGTACGATAACACAACCACTAGAATGACTATAAGGTAAAAAAGATGACGATAACAAGCATTCCGAGAGTGTGGAACATTTGGAATCCTCATATATTACTGGTTAGAGTACAAAAGAGTGCAACTGCTTTGTTAAACAGTTTGGAGGTTCCTCAAAAAGTGAAGCACAGAGTTACCAAACGACCTAATAGCTCTGCTCCTAGATGTGTACCCGAGTATTGAAAATACACTCACTGTGTGTGAATGCTTGTAGCAGAATTATTCATATGAACCAAAAAGTGGAAACAACCCAAATATGTATCAATGATGAATGGATAAACAAAGTGTGGTATATCTGTGCCATGGGATATTATTCAGTCATAAAAAGGAATGAAATTCTGTTACATGCTATAACATGGATAAACCTGGAAAACTTTATGCCAATCAAAAGAATCTAGACACAAAATATCACATGTATAGCATCAAAAAAAATAAAATACTTGGGAATCAATCTCACAAAAGAGGTGAAAGACCTCTACAATGAGAACTACAGAATACTAAAGAAAGAAATTAAAGAAAACCTTAGAAGATGGAAAGATCTCCCATGTTCTTGGATAGGAAGAATTAATATTGTCAAAATGGCCATACTACCAAAAGTGCTATACAGATTCAATGCAATTCCAATTAAAATCCCAATAATGTACCTTACAGAAATAGAGCAAGCAATTATGAAATTCATCTGGAAGAATAAAAAACCCAGAATAGCTAAAGCAATCCTCAGTAGAAAGAGCGAAGCAGGGGGTATCGCAATACCAGATCTTCAACTCTACTACAAAGCAATAGTAACAAAAATGGCATGGTATTGGTATCAAAATAGACAGGTAGATCAATGGTACAGAATAGAGGACATGGACACAAATCCAAATAAATACAATTTTCTCATACTAGACAGAGGGGCCAAAAATATGCAATGGAGAAAAGATAGCCTCTTCAACAAATGGTGCTGGGAAAACTGGAAAACCATATGCAACAGAATGAAATTAAACCCCTATCTCTCACCCTGCACAAAACTCAACTCAAAATGGATCAAGGACCTTGGAATCAGACCAGAGACCCTGCATCTTATAGAAGAAAAAGTAAGTCCAAATCTTCAATTTGTTGGCTTAGGATCAGACTTCCTTAACAGGACTCCCATAGCACAAGAAATAAAAGCAAGAATCAACAACTGGGATAGATTCAAACTAAAAAGCTTTCTCTCAGCAAAGGAAACTATCAGTAATGTGAAGAGAGAGCCTACAGAGTGGGAGAAAATCTTTGCCACTCATACTTCAGATCGAGCACTAATTACTAGAATATATACAGAACTCAAAAAACTCTACACGAAGAATACAAATAATCCAATCAACAAATGGGCTAAGGAAATGAACAGACACTTCACAGAAGAAGATGTACAAGCAATCAACAGATATATGAAAAAATGTTCAACATCTCTAGTAATAAGAGAAATGCAAATCAAAACTACCCTAAGATTCCATCTCACCCCAATTAGAATGGTGATTATCAAGAACACAAGCAACAACAGGTGTTGGCGAGGATGTGGGGAAAAAGGTACACTCATACATTGCTGGTGGGGTTGCAAATTAGTGCAGCCACTCTGGAAAGCAGTATGGAGATTCCTCAGAAAGTTTGGAATGGAACCACCATTTGACCCAGCTATCCCACTCCTTGGCCTACACCCAAAGGACTCAAAATCACCATACTACAGAGTTACAGCCACATCAATGTTCATTGCTGCTCAATTCACCATAGCCAGATTGTGGAACCAACCTAGATGCCCTTCAATTGATGAATGGATATAGAAACTGTGATATATGTGTATATATATACACATATGCACACAATGGAATATTACTCAGCCATAAAGAATGATAAAATTATGGCATTTGCAGGCAAATGGATGAAATTGGAGAATATCATACTGAGATAAGCCAATCTCAAAAAACTAAAGGACGAATGATCTCACTGATATGCGAATGAGGACATATAATGGGGGGTGGGAGGGGTTAGCATTAGGGTTAGGGTTAGGTTTAGGGTTAGGGTTAAGGAGGGTGGCAAGAATGGAGGAAGGAAGGACTGTATAGAGGGAAAAGAGGGGTGGGAGGGTGGGGGGGAAGGAAAAAAAATAACAGAATGAATCAAACAACATTACCCTATGTAAATTTATGATTACACAAATGGTATGCCTTGACTCCATGTACAAACAGAGAAACAACATGTATCCCATTTGTTTACAATTAAAAAAATAAATAAAGTAAATCCCAAATTGGGTTCCATAAAAAAAAAAAAAACAAAAGTCACATGTTGTATAATTCCATTTGAAAGAAATGTCAGAATAAGCAAATCCATATAGACAGACAGTGGAGGAGTGGAACCAGGGATGGAATGGGGGTGACTGTTAATGGGGATAGAGGTCTCTTTATGGGATGATGAAAATATTCTAAATTAGACAGTGGCGAGGTTGGCATCACCTCATGAATATACTTCAGGAACCTAGAGAATTCTACCCTAAAATATGGTCCCCTTGTATGCTGATTACTTCAAGGACCTGGGAGATCAGCAGATGCTGGAAGAGGCTTTACTCTGCTGTTCCTTTATCTGTGTGAAGATCAGACCCACCAAAGAGGGAAAACCATTGCCTTCAGTCCACTGGCTGAGGTTTTGTTAACTAAACTTCTATCACAGGAAGGAAAACTGGGAAATGCCACCGCACCCAGGCACGCTTTGTCTATAAGCCATCAGCTATCCTTCATTTCCCAGGTCCATTCATTCTGCCAAAGAGAATCATTTACCAACTATTGTCTGTGCTCTTGGCCCATTCAATCCCCCAAACAATCATTTACTACCCTTCAAAAAGAATCGCCTATGCTCCCCCTCCTCCCTCCGCCCTAGGAAGAAACGAACCTCACTGGGTTGGTGGATAATCATACTTCTGGGATTGTCCCTCCTACAACTTAAATAAATTTGTATGCCTTTTCCCCCCAGCTAATCTGTGTGTTTTCGGTTCATTCTAGCAACACTCGGGAGAGTAAAGGGAAAGTCTTCCCTTTGTCCCTACGATACTAAAACCCACTAAATTTTACACTTTCAAAAGGTGAATTTTTTGGCATATAGATTACTTTTCAATTTTACAAATAAGGATCTGATAGAAATGACTTTATGCCCCAGTCTTGTTTACTGATACAACTTTAATGTGAGACTCTGAGCAATATCTGGTCTAACTCAGAATGACCCTTTCCTGCAAAAACTACAGCATCTGTTCTCTGAGTCCAGCTCCTAGGACTTCCATTTGTTCTGAGATGTGGTTGCTACCAGGCTGCCTCCAAAGTCTGCAATAGAGGTTGAGTTTTGCATTTTAGTTTCTATGCTTATTTTCCTGCAGTATGAGCTCCTTAAAGCCTATTGCTAGCTTGCTTCCCATAGCCAGACTCAACTGAAATGATAATAGATGATGGATGATTGATAGTGAGGTGCTTTACAGTTTATAAAAAGCATTTTCACATCCAACACTCTTGACCTTAGACATTTGAATTTGAATTGGCCATACGGTGGCCTGAACTCTAGCCGGTTTCTCTGACTCAAAAATTGAAATCTCTTCTCCAGCAACTAAATTGTGTGTTTGAACAGGTTATGGAGAAATTACCTCCTCGGGACTGACTTTTTCCAGTATGCTTACTTCCTTGATGGTGTGTTTGTGGATCTATTTTCACTCTGGCAGGGACCCCGCCCCCGCCCACACGGACCCCTTAGGGCTGGGAATCGAGCCCCCTGGCTGCCTCTCCTACCTGCGCTGTGACCAGGGCTGAAATCCACTTGCCTTCCCTTTCTCCCTTCTTTCTTTTCCTTCCTTTCCTTCCCTTCCATTTCTCTTCCCTCCCTCCTTCCTCCCACTCTCTCCCAATAATGGTAAGATGTACATAAATAACATAAAATTTATCTTTTCAAGCATTTTAAAATGTACAATTCTATGACATTAACATACATTCATACTGATCCGCAACCAACACCACCATCCATCTCCAGAACTTTCTCATCTTGCAAAACTGAAACTCAGAGCTCAGGAATCACTAACTCCTCACTCCCCTCTCCCAGTCCCGGCAACCTCCATTCTCCTTCCTGTCTGGGAATTCAGCTCCTCTGGTTGTCTCACATAAGTGGACACACAATATTGGTCCCTTTGCTTCTTGCCTGCGTGTCTGTCTTTCTTGTCCTAGGGATTGAACCCAAGGCACTTTACCACTGAGCTACACCCAGCCCTATTTATTTTTTTATTTTGAGACAGGGTCTTGCTAAGTTGCTGAGGCTGGCCTCAAACTTGTGAACTTTCTGCCTCAGTCTCTGATTACCAGCATACTCCACCACGCCTGGCTCTTGCTGCTTGTATTTCTTGATAGCCAAGAGTCACATGGTTCCAGAGCTGGTCCCTGGGACCGGATGTTTGATGTAGTACAACCCAGAGGAGGGATAGGGGAGTCTGTAGCACAAACAGCCCCAGACAGAATCAGGAGGACTCTGCACGCTGACGACAGCTGGAAATTCTTTCTGCTCTTCTGAGAGTGGAGTGTTACAAACAGGAGACTTTGCAAGCCCAATCCCAAACACAGGAATCCTTCCCTCGTCAGCCTGTCTCCTGGGCCCCAGGGAGACAGCTGGGCTTCCCACGCAAGCGGATGCGCTCAGCTGTGACTGCCTTTCCTGGGTCAGCCTGCTCCAGTTCACCCTTGAAGGAGAACATCAGATCCTTGAGCTCAATGGCTAATTTCCTGTTCCAAGTTGTATAGAGTGCAATGTGGAACACTTTCCAAACGCCCATCTCTGCCACTCGCAGTGACTGATGCACTCAGTTTGGCATGATCCTTTTATTTCCTTGACCAGTTCTATGAAATTCATGGCGAGGATTTGAACCTCATGCCTGATCCTTCCACTGTGATTGGGAAGCTAACTGAAAACAATTCCTTATTAACGAAAGAGAAAATCTCTTCACTGGATTTGGGGTAAAGCCATAGCTAGATTGAAAGCCAGACGAGCAGAAAACAAAGATTGATCTAATAGGCCCTGGGATGTCCCAGGCCAAATCTGGCTATGGAAGACTGACAGAATCCTGTGCTGTGTGCCCAGGCACAGGCACATGTACACATTTTCCAAGTGACAAAGCTTAATAACACCTGTGCGACTACCAGTGTGGACAGTCATGCAGATAGATGGTGGCCTGCTCGACTTTTACAAAACATATTATTGTGTTGATGTGTTCTGTATCTTTCCTCCCAAGAGGAGCAAAGCTCAAAGCTTCAGAAATCCTCTACACTAAAGATGTTGTAGCAAAAAGGGCAGAAGAAGACCCAGTCAGAGGACTCAAGATAGTGTGGGCAACAAGAATGAGAGGGGTGGGGGAAGAGCTAGAGATGAGGAAAGAGAGATTTTCCACTGCAGACATCCTCTGCTGAAAGACAGCAGCAAGCAATTGCCCCGGAGGTTTGGAAAACAGGATTGTAGGGACTTGCTGCTGGGTGTTGAATGTAGACCTGGGGGTGGTGATAGAAAGTATGCTGGACCTGGAGACTCATTCAAGCTCTCTCTGTTCTGACTCTAGTCCCAACAGATTGTAGGAGGGAAGCAGAGAAGTAGAGAGTTGGAGGGCCCGTTCAGAGTTTGGACAACTGAGCCTGGGATTCTGTGTTTTCCTAAGTACTGTGTCAGGAATCAGCAGACCTGGGTGAGGATACGATTCAGCTGTTGACTTGCCTTCTGACCTGGGGCCCACCCTGGCCAGTCTTATCATGTATGAAATAAGGGAATAAGGCCCAACTCAAAGGCAGTATAAGTACACTTTCTCTCTCTTTTGTCCTTCCTCCCTCCCTTTCTTTCTTTTTCTTTTCTTTTCTTTGTTTTTTTTTTGCAGTGCTGGGGATAGAACCCAGGGCCTCATGCATGCTAGGCAAGCCCTCTGTCATTGAGCTACACCCCAGGCCCCTAAAGGCACACATGTGCATGCACACAGACACATGCATGTGTGCAAACACATTCAGATGCAGTTGTAATAGGGAACACGTTATATATAATATAAAGTATTAGATATATAATATTTCATATATGAATATTAGATATAATATAATATAAAAGATAATATACTAACAATATACTAAGGGAGAATGAAGGAGAGAACTTGGTTCTACCGTATCCTACAGGTTTCTTGGAGGAGCTACTCCTCGAGCAGGTTGGTCTAGGTGCTGACGAGTGGATACGGGAGCAAGAGAGGAGGTGTCTCTCGCACATAAAACGAGTGAACAGAAAGAGGGATGATAATACTGGGTGAGAGCAGAGTGGCGAGCTCTGGAAGGGAAGAAGGTGGTTATAACTGGGCACAGGTTCAAGCTACATGGTAGGCTCTCAGTAAATAGCTGCCGAGGACTGGTAATGGGGACTAGACCGGCAGGAGTCCATTTGGGTGTCTAGGAGGGAAACAGATCTCCGCAATGGACTCTGTGTTCAAGGACAGGCTTCTTCACTGAAGAAGAAACCCAAAGGCTGAGAGAAGGGTCCAGGGGGGAGATGGGAAGGGCTGAATTTAGATAACACCTTGGGTGGGTGGGGTAGCGCATGCCTGTAATCCCAGGGGCTTGGGAGGCTGAGGCAGGAGGATCGCAAGTTCAAGGTCAGCCTTAGCAATTTAGTGCAGCCCAAAGCAACTTAGCAAGACACTGTCTCAAAAAATAAACAAATAAAAAGGGCGAGGGATATGGCTCAGTGGCTAAATGCCCCTGGATTAAATTCCTGGTACAAAAAATAAATAGTGTAGAAGATTCCTCAAGTTTCCAGCAGTTGATCAGACATGCAGGGAGAGGGAGAAGGAGATGTAGACAATTTTGAGGATTTGAACCTGAGAAATGGGGAGGGTAGAGATTCATAAACAAAGTCAGTCAACCTCAAGAAGAGATGGACCTGGCAGGAAATGATCGACTCAAGTTTGTGCAAACATTCCATAGGATGTCTGTGTAAAGAGAGCCAGAAGGCAGGAGAAACATGGACACTTCAGGAGTTAGAGATCTGGGGCTCATAGAATCGATGGCTGAAGAAGTGAACATGGCTGAGATAGACGGGATGGTGGGACTAGAAGGCTGGGTGTGCAGAGGAGCAGGGGGAGGGTCCCCTCAGAGAGCCAGAAGTGGAAGGCTGGCAGGAAGCAGCCAGAGAACCCAAGGCGGAGTCCACACAGTGGGCAGGAGGCCCAGAAAATGTGAGGCGTTGGCAGTGAGGTGGCCTCACTGAGAATGGCCAGAGCCCAAGGAGAGGAAGTAGAAGCAAAAGGTGTGAATGACCCTCTGGGAAACGTATAATGGAAGGAACAAAGATGGCGGAGAGAACAGGGTTAACGAAGGGCATTTTAGCATAGGGAAGAGGCAGCCAGGCTTTGGTCCACTCTTCTCCAACGTTGCTGTACAGCTTCTGATTCAGGAAGGAGGATGGGCGATGAGGTGACATGGAGGAGACAGGAGCCATTACCATCTTGGACCAGGTAAATAAGTTGGTTTGCAGAGGAGGTGGGATTATCTACCGCTCTCTAGCATGGGACTGGGTGGGGATATGAAGAGACTCTGAGGTGGAGGAGATGAGAAGAGAGTCCTGTGGAAAGGTCTGGATTTCAGGAAGGAGGATGGTGGTGGCCCTGCTGATAGAAGTTGGGGTCGGGTGGGAAGATCTGAGGAGAACGAAGGCCTCAGGCCTAGCAGTTGGCTGGTTTCTGGGTCTGAGAGGAAAGATGGGACCCCACTGAGTTGCTGGGTGGGCAGCCAGTGTGGGGGCTGAGCTCCTCCTTGCAGGGGAATGGAGAGGGTGACCCAGATGGGGGTCCCTCAGGCAGGCCTGGGGAATGTGGGGGATGCAGGGGATGGAGGATACAGAGGTCAGATTGGTGAGTAGCCCAGTGAAGTTCCCAAGGGGACATGGCAGGGGGAGACAGGTGAGAGTCAGAGGAAGGAAGAGGTGAGGGGCGGAAGATGCAGTCAGAGAAGGGACCGCTGCAGTAGGTCTCTAGGTCTGATAAGGGACAGAGAGTACAGAGCGGAGGCTGGAGAGATGGAAGACCTGCAGGAGGGGCAGGGAAGAGGCTGGGCTCTCAGAGGGACTGATTTGTGACTGAGGAAAGACTAGGACCCCACAGACGAGGAGGGATGGAACCTGGGGTCTTGGCAGAAATTGCTGTGGAAAACTGTCCCTCTCATTTAAGCAGCAGCACCTGTTTGGAAGTCAGGGTGCTCCCAGAGGCCAAGGGGATCTGCCCGGTTCATGCTCCCTAAACTCCAGGTCCCGGGGTCCCGAGTTGAGCCCCTGAGGCCTGAGTGCCACACACTGGGACTCCGATGTAAAGGGAAAGGTGACGCCTCTTGGTGGCTGGCCCACTGCCGCAGCCACCCAGCACTGCAGCTGCTGTCTGGGGCCAGGAAGAGTTCAGACCCCTTCTGAGGTTGAGCCCTGAGGCACTGAGATCCCAGCAGTTTCCCTTCCCCAGCCCCTGGGACCCTCCTCTGGTGAGGCAGAGGCCATGGGAGGCCCTGAGAGTGACCCCTGCATGCGGCTGAGCCAGGAAAGACAGGCCATCGGCACTTCCTGTCTTGGAAGGACAAGTCAACAGCACAGTTGGACTTCCTGCTCCCACTTTGTTTGACTCCGTTTGATTCTCTTTCTCTCCCTGGCGCGCTTCAGTTTGGAGTTGTTAGATCTTCATCAGCACCTACAGGCACGGTGGGGCTCGAAGACAGCGGGGGAGGCCTGTGAGCAGGAAGGGGACTCTCAGGCTGTGCTGGGGTCCAGCCGCTCTGGGGTCACCCTCGGTCAGACCAGCCTCAGAGGACCCTGTCTAGGCCTCTGGGACCACCGGCCTCACACCACTCCCTGCTAGAACCTGCCCCAGGCTCCCTCCCTCCAAACTCAAGCTGTCCTTCTCTTCTCCCTCCCCGAAGGCCTGGGACTTCTTTGCCTTCCAGCCTGGCACTTCTTTCCTATTAAGGTCTGTAAAAGTGGACAGGAGGCAGGTGGCTGGCCTCCCCTGTTCAGTCCCCCTGAGGACCTGCAGCCCCTCCTCCTGCACAGCCAGCCCAGCTTCCTCCCAGAGCCTCCTGGGGGCGGGACAGCCTCTGCCCTGTCTGTGCTCCCCTCCACTCCCTGTGCCCCTTGATATTTGTCCTCAGCGGGGGAGGGACGCTCTAAAGGATCTGTGCAAAGACCCTGGGCAGAAGAAGATAAATGGAATTTGCAATAAATCCAGGAGCAAAGTTGTAGCTTGACTTAAAAACAAACAAAAGGGCCAGAACTGCACTTAAGCTCTGCAGAAGCTCATCTCCCAGTGTAAACAGAAAAGGGCAGGCGGCCGGGGAGCCTGGGACAGCGGGGCGGGCGGGGCAGGACGACTTCCTCTGGAAGCCCGGTGGTGGGGTGGTCTCTGTGGCCCTCCTAAGGGAGAAAGAAGATGCTGGTGCGGCTCTTTGCTACTCGTTCTCCCATGACTTTCCATTTTGAAAAGGTGCTCTCGGGTCTGGGACAGGAAGTTTGTTTGGGAGATGCTTCTAGGGCCAGCTGCTGGAGGGAGCAGGGGCTCCTGTAGGCTCTCAGACAGTGGTCAGCCCAGCACGACCCTGGGTGGGTCACTTGCTCTGATCACCATGCTTGGCTCAGAAGCACTGGTTGAAAGCAGAATTACAAACCCTTATTTACATATAACTCTTCCTGATTTCAAAGTGCTTCCACTCAGGTCCTCTCACTTGCAAGAGATTATGACCATTTTAGGGACATTTTATTACACAAAAGAAGTAAAAAGATCCATTCGAGGTCACACAGCAAATGAGCACTTGAGCTAGGTAGTTGCAGTGGAAAGGGTGGGTACTGAGGGACATTTCGTACTCAGTTAATAATGCACTGTGTGACTCTGGGTGATCTACTTGCCCTTTCTGGGCCCAGGCTTTCCTCTTTAAGGTGTGATTCCTTTTAAAGGGTAAACAGATTAGTTGCTGCCCCTTCCGTCTGTGGCTGGGCTTTCCAAACTCAGGAACCTCAGGAAAACCCAATGGTGAATCAAAGAACACATGAAGTCACAGTTCAAACACAGCACTCCTTTTTGGAGCCTCATGTCAGCATTTGGATATTTTTTGGAGGAAAAAAACCAATTTTTTAAAAACGCAGGTCTGTATTATAGAAGAAGAGGCAAAACCCAAATCTTACAGGTAAAACAGGAAATTCAAGGGTATTTTGTTCTTGTTGTAGTCTGTTTAAGGTCCCCTAGAGAATGTAACTCGCTCTCTCTTGCCTCTTGGGAGCTTCGTGAGCGAGTTTGGGACCTGCCGCCTGGGGCCCCACCCTATAGTCCAGAAGCCCATCTCCCTGTCTGAAGGAAAGGGCCGTGAGGTCAGGGGGAGGTGGAGAACAAGACAGATCTTTGTCGTTGGTGGGTATTAAGACGGCCGTACTGAGTTGAGTAGTCCCCCACAAAAGCATGTCCTTCCCAGAACCTCAGAATGTGACCTTGGAAACAGGGTCATTGAGGATATAACTAAGTAGTGTGGGCCCTGAATCCAAAATGACTGCTGTCCTAATAGGAGGAGGGGGAGACACGCCTGGAGAACACCTTGTGAAGATGAAGGCAGAGACTATAGAGTGGTGCGTCCACATGCCAAAGAACATGCCCGAGGATCGCTGGCAACCACCAGAAACTGGGGGAAGGCCAGGACCAGATTCTCCCTCAGCCTGCCCGGAAGGAACCAACGCTGCCAGCACCTCAATTTTAGACTTCTAGCCTCTGTTACTGTGAGAGAATAAATTTCTATCAAGTCAAATTTTACCAAGTTTAGGTTCTTGGCTGTGGCAGCCCAGGGAGACGGGGACAGAGGCTGTTGTTAGTGAGGCCTGGCTGTGACATCCCTCCCTCAGATGCTGAGAGAGGAACTGTGGCCCCAGCCACACTACATGGGCATCTGAAGAGCCCCAGCGTGACTGCTCTGTTCTGTGTGGCCAGAAGGGATCGGAAAAGCTGAGGCCATGGAGCTACTCTCTGAAGAAGTGAGGAGAACAAAGGAGTCAGTTCACCATTGGATTGTCACTCGTCACTCACCACCTGGTTTATGGAGCCCGCCAGGAACCCTGTGGGAATGCAAAGGTACCAGACCAGAGCCTCCCTGCCCTGTCCTCAGGGAGCGTCACCCAGATGGTCCTCTGCATATCATTTAGGAGGTTGGGCTGCTGAGCACAAAGACTTCTTCCAGCTCTGACATTTGGTGACTCAGAGAAGGAAGTAGGGCAGCAGGCTGGGGACCACGGTGCCCCTGCTGGGACATTCCCTGGATTTACAGCCATTGAGAGACAGGACCTTGGGAGGGTGGCAGGGGACATGAGCCTGTGAGACCGAGGCACAACGGTGAAGCACCTTTTCCTGGAGGGCCAAGGTGGCCAGGGACAAATACTGGCCCTGCCTGGCTGGTGCAGCCACTGACTGCACGCTGTAGGAGGTAAGATGGGCCTCGTTGGCCGCTGCTAATTGTACCAAACTGAAAATCTCCAGAATATTTTCAGCCCATTTGCACTTATCAAATATCAGGCTGGAAAGCCAGCAGTTTGTGTAGGATCCTTTCCAGAGTGAGGGGGATTTCACAAACTTGGCCTTACGTGGGGTGAGTTTCTTGGAACTTCGGCCTCCGCGCCGGCCTGGCCTCCCTGTTCCGGGATCACCCACTTCTCACAGGCCTCCAGCCACTCCGTGTGCACCTGGCCACACCATGAAAGGCGACTTTCTGGCGGACTCTGCAGCCACAAGATGTCTGCGTTCCTCTGGCTCTTTGGTTTCCCCTTTGCATTCTTGGGAGTTACATGACACTCAGCAGCGAGCGATGCTGGCAGCCTAAGAAATACAAAGTTCAGGACCCCAGGCCGCTGTGGCCTCCGCTGTGGTTTTTCTGAAGCTCCATTTCATTTGGGCTGGAGGTGAACACTTCCCTCCCGAGACCCCAGCAGGCGGGGGCTGAGGCAAAGTTCAAGGAAGAGTCGCTTCCACCATGGCTGGGTGTTTGTCTGGCACACAGGCAGCTTGACAGCATGCTGACAGGCGGCCCAGGACCAGCAGGCAGGGCCGGACAGACTGAAGGAGTGGCTGCTGCTCCTTCCAACAATGGCCTGACAGGGCAGTCATCATTAGCTCTCCAAATGCTTTCATTAAAAGTTCCATGTTACCTGACACTTGGACGTAATTAAAACAGAACAACCGTTTGCAGTTAATTTTACTTTTATGACCTCCACAGATTTTTACAAGGAAGTCTCAGGTCACCTCATTTTCAAAGGGAAGCCAAGAAGTACACCCAGGGTCCCAAGAAACAACTGAGAACAGAGCCCCGAACCCCCTCAGACTCAGAAATAAAAAGATGAAAGAAAAGACATGTAGTGTTTTGTAGTTTTAAAAGTAACACATGGTCACGGAGGACAATTTGGAAGACACAGAAAAGTATGAAAAATAAAATAGAAGCCACCCACCATCCCATCCCTAGAGACCACTGTCGATGTTCTGGGGTATAAATACCCTTTCTGATTATGAAAATATCTCTTCACATCTGTGCCTTAAAAATAAAAGTGGAAACACATTTTGTTGTGTAGTTCATGATTTTATAAAAGAGGCCCTAAAAACCTGTAATCTTTCAGGTAAATTTGTTATAAGGATCAATAAAAAATAAAATTAATTAATTCACAAGTAGTTGAGGTCCTACTTTGTGTAAGGCGCTCCCTTAGGTACTGTGGGGGCACTAGAGATGTCTAAGGGTATCTAGAAACTGGAGACTGGAGATGAGAAACACACGAGAGTGGCTTTTGGTATCTGGATCCTCAACCCCTAGCAGAGCTTGCCATTGGGCCATCAGGATGGTTGGCTGGGTTGAGCTGAGGGGGTTCATCTCAAAATTTCCTCCTTATTCACTCACTCAGCAAGTATTTTCCTTGTGCCTAGGGTGTGTAGGTGTGAAGGTGTTGGGGTTTGGAGTAGGGAGGCATTGTAGTGAGAGTGATGTTTTAGATTTGTATGAGTACTGGTTTACCAGATGGATGGTGTGTGATGGGTGATGTTGTGTGTCACCTTGGCTAGGCCACAGTACCCAAATATTTGGTCAAATATTAATCTAGATGTTGCTGTGAAGGCATATAATCTCTCCTGAGATTAATATTTAAATCAGTAGCTTTGAGTAAATTAGATTACCCTCCATATTGTGGGTGGGCTTAAAAGAAAAGTTTGAGGTACCTCACTTCTGCCTCCAGACTATCTTTGGGCTTCAGCTACAACACCAGCTCTCCCCGTATCTGAGGCTGCTGGCCTGGCCTACAGATTTCATACTTGCCAGCCTCCACAATCACATGAGCCAATTCCTTAAAATCTATTTCCGTGTCCACTTTCTGTCCATCCATCCACCATCCATCCATCCACCTACCCACCCATCCATCCATCCACCCACCCATTTATCTATCTACCCATCCATCCATCCATCCACCTACCCACCCATCCATCCATCCATCCACCCACCCATTTATCTATCTACCCATCCATCCATCCATCCACCTACCCATCCATCCACCCACCACCCATCCATCCACGTACATGTCCTATTGGTTCTGTTTCCCTGGAGAATGCTTACTAACACAGATGGATTTGGAGAAAGACAGGAGAGTTGCCTATTCACAGGGGTGAGGCAGGTCAGTTTGGTCAGTAAGCATGTTGACAGAGCAGTTAAGAATGAGGGTAGGTGAGTGTGTACTTGACCTCTATGTATGCCTGTGTACATGTGAATACCATCTCTGTGTGTGTGCATGCGTGTGTGTGTATGTGCCTTCATGTGCATGTTTATGTGAATGTATGTCTGTGCTTCTCTGAAATGTCTGTATATGTCTATTGTACATGAAATTGTGCATACATCTTTGTATATATCTAGGTGTGTGTGTCTATGTGCGTGACCATGTGTTTGTGTGTCTATATTCTGTCCCTGAGTGACTGTATGATTCTGTCTTCATATCTCTGTGTGTATCTGGATGAGTCTGTCTTTGCGTGCATCTGAATGTGTGCCTCCGTGCATGTTTGTATGTCTTCATGCGTACATGTCCGTGTCTCTGTGAGTGTCCGTGTTGGTATGTGTCCACGTGAGCACATGTATCTATGTGTCTGGCATGTGTCACTTGGCATGTGTTGGTGTGTTGGTGGCTGTAACAGTGATCTTGTGTCTGTGTGTTGGGGGTTGTCGGCAGGGGATGAGTCTGTCATGGCAACCAGGGCATCTGCTGTTCAGTTCTCGGTGGGTTCAGACAGCGTGCTGGGAGTGAGAGCCAGGCAAGAAAGTGGACTAGCAGGAAAGCAGGCCGCGTGGCAGACCAAGCAGGATCAGCCCGCAGCCAAGGGACAGGAGACTGGCGCAAATTTGGGAACAGGATGACCTGAGGTCAAAGGTGGTACAGAATTGTCTTAGGGACATACACATGCCACTCCTCCCCGGGGACAGGTTTTTAAAGGGATTGGGCAGAATGGGTGGATAAGGGCCTGAGGTGAGGCTCTGCGTCGAATGGGGAAGGAGACCCGGAGACTGGGCCTCGTGAGAATGGAGAAGAGACACAGGGCAAACAGTGTAGGAAGTTGGTCTGGGATTGATGAAAATTCAGTTCGGACTTGTTGGGGTTGAGGAAACTGCAGAACAAGGCTTCTGAGGATGAGGAGAAGGTAGTGACCAGTGTCACATTGCAGAAGGACAAGGAAAATGATGAGAAAAAGTCATCAGGTTTGAGGATGGGGGGGCAGTGGGTATGCATGGCAGAAGGGCAACATTTGTGGGACCCCCACTATGATTATATGAAATTGGAAAAACAGCATGATAACCACATGAATGGGCAGCGGAGTTGAGTGACAGGAGCCCTGAGCATATGTGACTGAAGAATGAAACTCAGTCATCAAGATCTTCAGGCCCGATCCCATTAAGCACTTCCTCCGAGAGTTAGCAAATTGATATCCTTTAATCATGCCTTATATTTATAAAGGCCTTTTTCCAAAGAACTTCAAGTGCTCAATAAACATTAGTTAATTCACTCTCCCAGCCCCCTGCAGGGAGAAGTTGGTGGCAGGTGTCACCATATTTATAGGTGCAGGAACTGGGGCCAAGATGAGAACCACTCTGTCCACCAAGGACACAAAGTGTGGGAGACATCCTACCTCACTCTCCTTCCACTGCTGGGCCATTCCACAGCCACGCACATCTTGCCAGGACCCCTGCCACATTACTGGTAAGATGTGGCCATGAGACCAGCTTCAGGCTCTGATGCTTCAGGAGATGGCCTCAGGATACTCCCAGAGGTCTCCTGGGACCGGGCGTGGGGCTTGGGGAGTGGATCTTTCATATGCTTGGTCTTGAACT